>NC_132868.1:4012065-4320108 GCF_048164855.1 Canis lupus baileyi | reverse complement strand
TTTTTTGATCTTTCTAATCGGATATTGCTATTCCTTCCTTTGCACCAGAACAGCACATTCTTTGTACTTTAATTATGACCCATTTATCTTTTCCTATAATTATGCATGTTTTTTACTTTTAGATTATTAAGTCCCTGATGCCAAAAACTATCTTCTCTCTATAGATCACGTCATGGCTAGAACTTTTGCCTTGCTTGATGTATTATCTGCTATTGCTGCTGTGATAAATTACAACAGTGATTTAACATACTCTAAGTGTGGGAGGTTGGAAGCCCAAGATCAGTTATAGTGAGCTAATGTTAAAGTATCAGCAGGGCTCGTTCCTCAAGGCTCTAGAGGAAGCTCTATCTCCTTGCCTGTCTTGTTTCTAAAGGTCATCTTCATCCCTTGGCACATGGCCCTTCCTTTGTCTACGGCCAGCAGTGTAGTGTATTTTTTCCACCAGCACTGCCATCTCCCCCGTTTCCCCCTCATCAAAACACTCTGTGATATTCCAGATTATCTAGGATAATCTCCTATCTCAAGAGCCTTAATCACATCCAGAAAGGTGCTTTTGCTATATAAAAATAATATTCATGGTTCTGAGGATGTGGATACCCTTGTGGAGAGGGATGGCTATTCAGTCTCCCACACTTGATAATGATTTGTTGAATTCTACCTATGTATTTATAACACAGGATGTTCTGGGCCCTGGTGAAACAGGAAAGACCGGGTCCTGCCCTCATGGATCTCACATTCTACTGAGGGAAATAAAAATTCAACAGCTATATATTAACAATTTAATTACATTGTGATGAATGTTCTTAAGTACAATTACAGGATTCATAAAAGAGTATAATCCAAGCACAGGCATCCCTTGGAGATATCATGGGTTCAGTTCCAGACCAACGCAATAAAGCAAATATTACAATAAAGTGAGACAAATGACTTTTTGTTTCCCATAAAAGTTATGTTTATACTATAGTCTACTAACTGTGCAATACCATTACATCTTTTAAAAAAAATGTACCTTAAATAAAAAATAGTTTATTGCTAAAACTATGTGAGCTTTCAGTACATTTCTAATGGTTGATCACAGATCACCATAATCAATGTGATAATAATGAATAGGTGTGAAATATCACAAGGATTACCAAATGTGATGCAGAGACATGAAGTGAGCAAATGCTGTTGGAAAAACGGCATCAACAGACTTGCTAGACACAATTACCTACGAAACACAAGGAAGTGAAGTGCAATAAAATGAGGTAAGCCTGTACATGACTTATTCTGGAGATTAGAGAAAGTTTATTTTCCAGGGGCAAGAAGTGTTTGAAGTGTGATATGAAGGAAACATGGGATTTACTAAGGCAAAGGGAAAGGGGGTGGAAGAGTGAGAAGAGTGATCCACACAAAGGAGACAGCCTAGGGAAACATTCTGAGACTTAAAGACCATGGTGTGCCAAGCAAAGGTGAGGAGGTTAGAGTGAGAAACGTGAAGGGGTAGGATGAAATAAATTTGAGATGCCAAAGCTGGGATTACATTTGCAAGAACATAGGGTTGTGTTTAGGCTTTTTTGCTCTTTATCCCTAGAGCATTCTTTTTTCAACTAGAGTGATTTTACATCAACTCCTCCCACCCCACCCCTCCTTGCCCTTAGGGCATTTGGTGCCCTAAGACATTTTGGGTTGTCACAAGGGTAGGGGTGGGGCGCTACTGACATCTAGTGGGTAGAGACCAGGGATGGCGCCAACATCTACAGTGCACAGGACAGTACCACAACAGAGTCGTCTAGCTTCTATGTGGTCAATAGCACTCAGGTTAAAAGACCTGTCTTGAAACAATAGGAAGACCAGGTTAAAAATAGGTACAACATGCACTTCAAACAACAAAAGCACTGAAGCTCCTACCAGGAAAATGAGCACAAGAGCAAGAGTGGATGGCAGGATGTCCAGCAGGGAGGGATGTCAAATCCCAGGTCAAGATAGCATGGATGACTGTGGTGGCTATGGAGGTGGTAAGCATGGGCATATGCAAGAGATGCCATGAGCTAACACCAACAGCCTTGCTCATAATTGGCCATGTGGAGTGAGGAAAGAAAAGGTTCCAAGAATGACTCCCAATGTTTTAGCTTTTGCAATTGGGGAGGGAGAGATACCATTCACCAACAAGGCCAATACTCAAGGAGGACCAGGTTTTAGAGAGAAAACCACACATTCATTCAGTTTTGGACTCGTTCAGTTTGAGGTGCCTGTGCAACAGTAAAGATTTAAAGGAAGTAGGAAAGGCTGGGCTGCTTATGCCATTGAGAAATGTCCATGATGGACACAAATAAGCTCATCTCCGAAGGGCAGGATGAGGTACAAAGAAAGACTCCATCTGAGCCATGTGCAATTCATTCCACATTTAAACATTGGGTAAGGAAGAATAAGCCAGGCAAGAAAACAGAAGAGCCCAAGGGGTAAGAGGAAACCCAGAGAAAAAGAATAACTTGTACACAACAAGGAAAGTATTTTGGGAAGGATGGAGTCTTCGACAGTAGAGATGAGAGTCTGCAGATGAAGTAAAATGAGAATAGAGACATATTCACAGCTGCCACTCAAGAAGTATTCAAATGAATGAATCTGAGTGATTGCAGACTTCAGATCTTAATAAAAACTGTGCTTTAGTTTTTTTGTTTTGTTTTGTTTTGTTTTGTTTTGTTTTTTTAGTCAAAAGCTTGCATCAAAAGCACTAACACAGGAGTCCTGCCTTTTCGGGTGACCTTTTACTTTCTTGGCTTGGCTTCTTTGCCACTCCCCCTAACTTGACTGAGATTTAACTGACTCATAACATTGTGTAAGTTTAAGGTGTACCATGCATTGATGTATTGTAAAATGATTACCTTCACAGCATTAGCTCACATCTGCATCACGTCACATAATTACCATTTCCTTTTTGTGATGAGAACACTTCACATCTACTCTCTGAGCACCTTTCAAGTATACAGTACAGTATTATTAACTATAATTACTATGCCGTGCAATAGATCGCCAGAACTTACTCATCTTAGAGTTGGAAGTTTGTGCCTTTGGATCAACATCTCCAATTTTCCCCCAACCCACAGCCCCTGGCAACCACCACCGCAGCCTCCATATCTATGTATTTGGCTTTTTAAGATTCCACGCAGAAGTCAGATCATACGGTACCAGTTTGGCTTCTTAAACAAACCTGATCTGGCCACCCGTTCCACCATGCTTCTACCTGCACCTGCTAAAGGACTCTCTAAGCAATCTTGGTTCTTCAGGAAACAAAACATTCCCTTTCCATTTCCAACAGCGAAAGTTAATGAAGGAAGAATAAATGCATCAGGAAGCATAAGACTAATTTATTTGCACAAGCCAATATTTTTCATTACTACACAGTAATCATAATTATAGTCATTTATCATAAGGTAATTACCAGTGACCATTCCACATAGATACATGTTATAATTTGATGCATAATTCCTTAAAATAAGTCAGCTTACACTCATCAGAAAGGCAGATCTTGCCAGCTACCTGCAAGGATACTAATTACCTGTTATGAAAATCTACTGACCTATCAGGAAGGGGTTAATTTTTCTCAGCAGCCTTCCCATGGCCACTGTTTGAAGTAATTATCACAATTTAGTAGGAAACAGACAAGCTGTCTTCATCTGAAATGACTGAACCAGCTTGCTATCCTTCTGTGCAGGTAAGTACGCTGCTTGTTCTCCCCCAGGTACCTGGGAACAGCACATGGGCCTAGCTGTGACTTCTTGCCACTAAGTCATAGCACAAAGTCATGTGGCATCTGAATTCTGATTTCTGTGGAGCAGACATGCAGAGGCTGCACTCTGGTTTAGCGTATGGCAGTTTTGTATATCCTTCCTAGACAGTCAGACCTTCATATGAAAGTTATTCTCTGCACCTGAAGCCCTGGGCGCTTCTACCGGGCTGGGGACAGTATTTATGAGAACGAACAGATGGAGGAAAGATGACAGAGACAGGCCCAGGTGTCAGGGCTGCCCTTGCCCCACAACACACAATATTCCACAGATGATCCAAACATGAATTACTCAGAACCGCTTGCATATTATACCAATGACATCTGGATATACCCATAAAGATGTGAGAACATCTATTCTGGCTGGTGAAAGTGTTCAAAAAAGATCCCATGGAAGGTGTACTGGAAGGATTTTCGTCCTCCTTTAATTTCTTTCTCGATAATCCTTTTCCTATATTAAGGTCAATGAATTTGGTGTATGTTAGTCCTAACACATTTCATAATAAACATAGGGGGACATTTATGGTACTTAGTGACACCACTGAAATTACTGAACTAAAAGGCATCAGAACTGTGTAAGCTGCAAGTAATAAAAAGGGTCCTTGTTCTTGGATAGAAATGCAACAAATAACCAGACTAAGAAGCTCAATATGTTGGCAAATAGTCTGATGTTCAGAATGGGATTTAAAAATAACCACCAAAACAACCGTGCCAACTTGAAATATCACATAAATAAACACCTATAAATGAGGAGGAAAAGAGAGTGGGGGAATTAAAATTTACAAAGTAATGTGTGGAAAACATAATAATTAAATAAAGAGTTCTAGTAAATTTCTCAAACCAGAATACACAATTTAAAATACATTCCCACATCATTGATTTGCTGGCCAATCGTGCTTTGATTTACAATATCACCTGAATTTCCTTATGGGTTAGTTTGCAATGCTAATTTGTCATGTGCTTATAGTCATCTAACTAGTTTCTAATATACCTTACTTAACCTTCTCTGTATATCACTTAGAAATCTACAGACACATTGTGGAAATTCAGCTCAGGTTCTAGGGTCCTGGGATTGAGCCTCACGTCAGGCTCCCTGCTCCATAGGGAGCCTGCTTCTCCCTCTCCCACCCCTTTTGCTCTAACAAACAAATAAATAAAATCTTTAAAAAGATAAAAAATAAGTGCAGTGTATTAAATAGCACATCGAGTTTTCAGGTCAAAATGTGAACTCTAAAGTGATGACAAAAAATTCACTGAAACAATTTTAAATATTACAAGCATTGTACAAACTATTTATCAAGCAGCAGAACATAAACAGGCTTCGTGTACTCCTGAGATCCACTTTCTCCTTAGTCACCTATTTATATTTTGATTTATAATCCATCATAAAATCATCAATAGAATATTTACAATCCAGGATGAAGACAATGATTTTTCCCCCAAAACCCATGTTTATCTTTTTAATGGTTCCATATAGCACAACCCAAGTTAGTGGTCCTCAAATTATTGAAGACTGCCTTTGCATTTACGTGATACTTTGCCAATAATTACTATTCTTTCTTTCTTTCTTTCCTACAGGGCTGTTCTTTATAGAGTACTCAAAGACAGAGTGAATGTATGTCTTGAATTTTTCACTGAAGGTAAATATGTGCCAGGAAATGGAAGTGTCATGGCTAAATCGGTGGAGACAGATCACCCTGACCAGCTGCAGTGAGTTTCCCATCTCTCTCCTTCGAAAAGCTTGAAATCACGGAGGGAAAACTAGAAACCTCTGCTGAGACCCTGTGAAGAAACAGCATACCGTGCTCCTGGCAGCATGATGGCGTATTTCCATCACAATGACTGAGCTACAGACTCGGAGTGACTCTAAGTGAAAGCCTCAGTGCCTACTTCTCATGTCTGTCTCCATTTCCTCAGCGGTAATGTGAAGGGTTTTTTGGGGGAAATAAACCCTGAGCTCTTGGGGGTCTAACATGTTATGACAGTCAAAGTGCTAGGACTGCATGATTTCAAGGAAGAGAAAGACACTCTGCTGAAAGGGTCTCTGCAGCTGTGCCTCCTCTGGGGAAAAGAACAGGCAAAGGAACATTGCCTTTGTTTTTGTTTCTTTGATTGTTTCACACTGAACACAACTGTGTTTGGCACCTAAGGAATACATCCCAGAGAGCGATGGGCTTTTCTTGGCAATCCCACTTTCAGAGAACAGTTGTTACCTTAGAGTCGGTGCGAGATGTCAACAGAACTTTAATGCTTCCACAGGTAGAACTATCTTCCCTCCAGAAAGATCCTTTTTAATGATAAATTTCGAGGTGACTTCCAAAACCACAGTTCATGATTACTGTTCTGACCAAGGAAAACAGAAGGAGTGGCTAACAACTTTTTTATACATTCACAGTTTTGATTTTGCGAAGTGAGATGCTGGAACCAAAGGACAGAATGGAGACCAGAGAAGAACCCAGAGTAGGCAACTAGAAACTACATAAAGACAAAAAGGAAGGAACAATGTGTGAGGCTATTATAAAAGTCACAACAAAATACAATCAAGTTGCGCTATAAGAAGGCTTGGTGTTGCAGAGTGTGACGGTACCACAGTACTTTTTTTACTATAGTACTCTTAACACGACCTATCGGCTGTTCCTCTATTAACTGTGTGCTCACCTTACCTGTGCTTTTCGAGAGTTTTATGTGAATCGTCTCCTTATTTAACTACCTTACAGACAGGAAGATTTTCCACATTTTTGAAACCCCTTGAACTTCCTTTCTTCAAATATGTGCTACTATCCACAGTTCAAGTACAAACAGAGAATGACCTACTCCTTCCTCCTTCTTCCCTGGTAACTGATGACTAACTTTCCTAAAACCATCATTAGACTAATGTGTGTAACTCACTGCCTTCATCTTATTAGTGATGGAACCTAGTAAAAGTGCCATTCTGTGGGTCTAAACCAGTCTAGTTCAGCAATTCCACATGGTTTCACATAAGTGGATTATTTTTAGAAAAGCAGATTATTACAAAAACCAGAGGATAGTATATAGGAATATCAATACCACGCTGACCCCTCAGACATTTTTCTTCATTGATCCTGGAGTCATATATTCAAACAAAGGGAGTTGATGAAATGTGTGCATAAAGTCAGAATGAAAGTGACTGGAGGAATGCATAGTCAGCCCCAACTGGTTCAGTTTCATAAAAAATGAAATAAAAAAGGCAGCTATCCTAATAAACACATGGATAGCTCACAATCTCATCCCTCCTAACTTTCTTACAATAGATTTATAATTATTTGAGCTTTCTGGTTACTCGAGTGCCAGGTCATGTTTGATCACATGTAAACTATCAAATAAGGATCATAATGGCCTCCTAGCAGCCACAACACAGACTCTGAATTTTAGATTATTCAAACAAATTCTTCTAACTATGCCTTAATTGACTAGACAAAGATCACGTTCTTAAATTCAACCTTTTACTTCCTAATATAGAAACTCTAAAGACAGCTAGCTTTGTATGTAGAGCCTGAAAGGTTTCTCTAGGTTAAATTACATCAATAAATAATACAATAATCATTTTAATGAATAACAGTCCTATTACTACTAACTGCTATTTGAGGAACACTTGCAATATTATTGATTTCTGTTCCAAGAAACACTGTAAACATTATCTCAAGTAATCCCTACACATCAAACCTTCACTCAGGGTATTTCCCCTTGTTTGAAGATGAGATGAGGCAATGAAGATCAGAAGTGTTTATCCTTAAATCGTCACCCTTCCTAAAAAGAAGTCCCTTTAATATTATTTCCATATGTAAATAAGTTTAATTAAAACCATTTTTTAAATTATCTGAAGGACTGCACTCTGGGAAAGTCTTCTGTAAAATATAATATATATAATATGACACCATGGGTAACTTTGCCAGGCAATGCAAAAGAACCTGCCAACAGCAGGCCACTGCACTGGTTATTGTCAACAGCATGCCTTTATATTCACAGGTCTTTCTTTTCCAAACAGAGTTAGGAAAACAGTATTTGGGAGAGCTGAGTTATTCACAGACAGGTGGCAGAGGAGGAGGGTGTGCTATTAAATGTATAATAGTAATGATGATACCATCACTAATGAATAAATGATATTTATTTTTATGGGCACCATATTCAAAGTGCTCTCTCAGGAGCATTTGTGAGCTCCAGACAGGATTCATGGAGCTCAAATCTCTCGCTCCTCCTCAAGAGACAGCTATAGCTAGCGTATTATGGGAGAGTGATACATTCCAAAATATTAGCATACTCATAGATTTCACCACATAGTTTGTTATTGGAAAAAATATGTTTATATACATATATAAAATATATTTATATATATAAAATATTTAATATTATATAACATATAACAACACTCTTTTTGATTTTTGTTTAATATGAGCAAAGCAGAAGACTTAGTATAGAAGGTAAGAAAGTGGTGCCTTCCATCTCCCATTCATCCTAGAATGTGCCATCCAAGACTCTCTCTTGCCTGCCATCCACAACTTCTTTACATGTTGTAATCCATTTTGCCTTCCAACCTCTCACTCCATTTCCACTGCTATTCACCTGCTTCAGTTTTTTATCTTTTTTTTTTTTTTTTGCCTGGCCTACTCTGATAACCTCCCAACTGGCTTACAAATACAACATGGATTCCTTCCGATTTATTCTTTATTCTGTAGCCAGAGTGATCTTCCTAAAACACAACTGTGATCGCATCACCCTCCCACTTAGCATCCTTCAATAACTGTCACATATAAACACCAGGCTCCATCATGAGGGCAATAAAGGGCCTCCTGCTGTTTCTCCAGCCTCAGTTCCTGGCACGGCCTACCCAGTCACCACCCCAAACATGGTGAGCTGTAGCAGTGCCCTAAATGTGCCATCTTCTCTTTCCTGTCTAGATGCAAGGGTAGAGATTCAGCATACAGCTCTAGCAGCAGACTACTGAGATTCAAAACTTACTTCTACCACTCCCCAGCAGAGGCGTGGGCAAGCCTCAGTGCCTCCGAGAGCCACGGTTTCTACTGCAAGATGCAGGAGGTAACTAGACCAAGCTCACGGCTCAGCTCTAAGGATTAAACAAGATAATGTGTGGAACGCTGTCCACACAGTGCTAGGTCATATACTGTAAATACTGCAGGTCCCTCTTCTGAGGAGCTAAGAGTGTGTTATACTTCATTCTGTTTACTCTCATCAGGGTTGGGGGTGGGGGGCACAAAGCACATATTCTAGTGAAGATAGATAATTTTAAAGAACTGACATATATAGTGTGTGGGAAGGAAAATGTCCCATGAAGACAATGAAAACCGGGCTAGCCAGGAAAGTTATTTTAGGCAGAGCAGGTGGGGAAGACCAGAGGGAGAAAGTGGCTTTGGATGGAAGACATGAAGGAGACAAGTAGGTGAGCCACGTGGACGTCTGTGCAGGAGCGCTCGGGCAGAGAAGAGAGCAAAGCAAAGACCCTGAGGAGGAATGAGGCCTGCAAGCTTGGGGACTGGCAGGCACACCAGCGGGTCTGTGGCCCAGTGTGCCTGGGAGAGCGTGAGAATGAAATCGGAGAAGGGCTGTGGTCAGGCAGCACGTGCTGTGGTTTGAGGGCCATCTTAGGGAGGCAGTTTTTACTCTACTGCCAGGTATTATCATTTCATCATTCTGGGAAATTCTAACCCAATCTTCCAGGCTGGGAGGGAAGCCCGTCGTCTCTGCTCCCACGGGTATCTGAACCTCCTCCCTGACACTTCTACTGCCACAACCCTCCCAATTCCCCAGCAGAACAAGGCCTGGCTACTCATCTCAGCATCCCCAGTGATTTGTGGGGTGTGCACAAGCATGCAGGGGATGTTCAATAAATAATGAATTCATTTTCAAGAAACAAACGAAGCATAAGCTACACACTTTAAGAAGAGCAGTGAAAAGTGTCCCTGCCACAGTGAGGTGAGGATACTCTCCAAGATTCTGAAGACAGAGATGGAAAATAAGCCTAAGTCTTCTGTGGTCATCAGGTTTGAATGTTCAGCTATGTTAGCAATGAGGTTCAGAGACACTAGACGACTTTGCTAAAATTATTTCATTTTCTAATTTTCGTAATTCTTGCACGCATTATTTAAACCTGTCTCAAGAATAACCCCGTGCCTTTCCGATGTAAGCATCGCTATTTTTCAAACAGGAATATTGAGGCCCCCCCCAAACAAGCAGTGAATGGCAGGGCCATTGTGGTAACTGAGGAAGGCAGGACCCGTGAGGAGCCGCCAGCGGGGAACAGCATAGCCCCCGAAGCTCAGAGTGCATGGGGGGGCGTCAAGGCAGGGCGGCCCCGGGAGGACAGCGGAGGTGACCCAGGACGGCCGCGGAGGTGACCCTGGACGGCCGCGGGAGGGGAGCGGAGGTGACCCAGGACGGCCGCGGGAGGGCAGCGGAGGTGACCCTGGACGGCCGCGGGAGGGCAGCGGAGGTGACCCAGGACGGCCGCGGAGGTGACCCTGGACGGCCGCGGGAGGGGAGCGGAGGTGACCCAGGACGGCCGCGGGAGGGGAGCGGAGGTGACCCAGGACGGCCGCGGGAGGGCAGCGGAGGTGACCCTGGACGGCCGCGGGAGGGGAGTGGAGGTGACCCAGGACGGCCGCGGAGGTGACCCTGGACGGCCGCGGGAGGGGAGCGGAGGTGACCCAGGACGGCCGCGGGAGGGCAGCGGAGGTGACCCTGGACGGCCGCGGGAGGGCAGCGGAGGTGACCCAGGACGGCCGCGGAGGTGACCCTGGACGGCCGCGGGAGGGGAGCGGAGGTGACCCTGGACGGCTGCGGGAGGGCAGTGGAGGTGACCCAGGACGGCCGCGGAGGTGACCCTGGACGGCCGCGGGAGGGGAGCGGAGGTGACCCAGGACGGCCGCGGGAGGGCAGCGGAGGTGACCCTGGACGGCCGCGGGAGGGGAGTGGAGGTGACCCAGGACGGCCGCGGAGGTGACCCAGGACGGCCGCGGGAGGGGAGCGGAGGTGACCCAGGACGGCCGCGGGAGGGCAGCGGAGGTGACCCTGGACGGCCGCGGGAGGGGAGTGGAGGTGACCCAGGACGGCCGCGGAGGTGACCCTGGACGGCCGCGGGAGGGGAGCGGAGGTGACCCAGGACGGCCGCGGGAGGGCAGCGGAGGTGACCCTGGACGGCCGCGGGAGGGCAGCGGAGGTGACCCAGGACGGCCGCGGAGGTGACCCTGGACGGCCGCGGGAGGGGAGTGGAGGTGACCCAGGACGGCCGCGGAGGTGACCCTGGACGGCCGTGGGAGGGGAGCGGAGGTGACCCTGGACGGCCGCGGAGGTGACCCTGGACGGCCGCGGGAGGGCAGCGGAGGTGACCCAGGACGGCCGCGGAGGTGACCCAGGACGGCCGCGGGAGGGGAGTGGAGGTGACCCAGGACGGCCCCGGGAGGGGAGAGGAGGTGACCCTGGACGGCCGCGGGAGGGGAGCGGAGGTGACCCAGGACGGCCGCGGGAGGGGAGCGGAGGTGACCCAGGACGGCCGCGGGAGGGCAGCGGAGGTGACCCAGGTCGGCCGCGGGAGGGGAGCGGAGGTGACCCAGGACGGCCGCGGGAGGGCAGCGGAGGTGACCCAGGACGGCCCCGGGAGGGGAGCGGAGGTGACCCAGGACGGCCGCGGAGGTGACCCAGGACGGCCGCGGGAGGGGAGTGGAGGTGACCCAGGACGGCCCCGGGAGGGGAGCGGAGGTGACCCAGGACGGCCGCGGAGGTGACCCAGGACGGCCGCGGGAGGGGAGTGGAGGTGACCCAGGACGGCCCCGGGAGGGGAGAGGAGGTGACCCAGGACGGCCGCGGAGGTGACCCAGGACGGCCGCGGGAGGGGAGTGGAGGTGACCCAGGACGGCCCAGGGAGGGGAGCGGAAGTGACCCAGGACGGCCGCGGAGGTGACCCTGGACGGCCGCGGGAGGGGAGCGGAGGTGACCCTGGACGGCCGCGGGAGGGGAGCGGAGGTGACCCAGGACGGCCGCGGAGGTGACCCAGGACGGCCGCGGGAGGGGAGTGGAGGTGACCCAGGACGGCCCCGGGAGGGGAGCGGAGGTGACCCAGGACGGCCGCGGGAGGGCAGCGGAGGTGACCCAGGACGGCCCCGGGAGGGGAGCGGAGGTGACCCAGGACGGCCGCGGGAGGGGAGCGGAGGTGACCCTGGACGGCCGCGGGAGGGGAGCGGAGGTGACCCAGGACGGCCGCGGAGGTGACCCAGGACGGCCGCGGGAGGGGAGCGGAGGTGACCCAGGTCGGCCGCGGGAGGGCAGCGGAGGTGAGGCAGAAAGACCCCAAGGGCAGGCGGCGACAGTGGAGGCAGACAGGGTGGGGGCCGCTAACCGCGGCCGGGGCACTCCTGATGATGGAGGCAGTGAGGAGCACAAAACGAGATGCTGCCTGGAGCTGCCAAGGGACTGGAACTAACGGTATTTACACCATAGTTCCTCCCGGAGGCGTCTATTCTCCAAACCCCCGTTTTCTTGCATGTCCATCCGTTAGTGACACCCGCGGGGCAGGGCTGCGCAGTTGTCAAGCAGAGCAGCCCGCACCCACCACCCACCCACGACTGAGGACCGCTGAGCCCCGCTCCGGGAGGGGCGGTACCTACTCCGGCTGAGACCCAGGCATGTGCCTACTCATCTTAATCCTGGACCCAGAGTGGGGATGACAATGTCTAGGCTAAAGATGTTACAGGGTGAATAATATGGTGGAATGAAAACCAATGGAGGGTTCTGTGAAGGTGAGAGTCAGCAGAAATCTCTCTCCCTGGATATTTGAGGATTGAGTTGTCTTAAAATTACATGATATCTGGGCGCCTGGGCAGCTCAGTCAGTTGAACTCCGGACTCTTGATTTCAGCTCAGGTCATGTGATCAGAGCCCCTAGGAAGGTCCTCACTCAGTGGGGAGTCTGTTTGTCCCACTTCCTCCCCTGCCTTAAATGAATAAAATCTTTTTTAAAAAAGAATAAAATCTTAAAAATGAATAAAAATTGAATAAAATCTTTTTTAAAAAATTATGTGACATTTTACGAAGTTTTTAGTTTATTATAAAATATATATTAAAGTTTTTTCTACCATCTAAATAACTATCAACACCTAAAATCAGAATTATACTCCACTCCCATTCGTATCTTAATGTTGCTTTCAAGTAAGTATTAATTTATGAATGTCATTGTAGAAAACAGTAAGATTTATTTTTCTCCCCACATATAATGTGCTACAATTTCATGTAGCTAATAATCACTGTATTACCAAAATAGCGTAACAGGTATGTTATTCGGAAACACCATTTCTACATTTTTTACTATGGTGATATCGTAACATTCGACAGGGAGAAGCTGTAGGAGTTTGTGATCATAATGAAATAAAGGAACACTTACATCAAATTATGTAGAAAGCTAAAGGAAGGAAATTTATTTCCTCCAACTTACTATGAGGATGACTGTCACCTCTTCCCAACAGTGTATACTGTAGTACAGTGAAGGTACTTTGTCACAGCACTGTGACAATCCCTGGCTTGAGTCTAGGGTAGCAAATGAACAATGTAATGTGAACAAATCGCCATTTTTCTTCCTTCCCACACAAAATTGTGAAAATACTTAGCACCACTTACACATCAGGGGGAAACTTATAACCTGAGTATAAGTTTTAAAAGATTATCATTCCAAGTTGGGCAATTTTCAAATTGCCTCAATTGTAAAATGACTTAAATGAAAATGACAAAGTCAAAGAAAATTGCACTTTGATGGGGGAATAAAAACCAGTGCCAGGAGTGAGCTGGAAGAGAATGGAATCTGATGTGTCAACTCCAAATTGCTTAACTGTTGACAAATATTTGTGCAGCAACAGAGCAGCTTAAAAGTACAACCAAAATTTTAAAAAAATCTGTCAAACAATGTTACAAATGAATAAGGAAGCACATTTATGGAAAACTGCATGGTCCTCCTGTGCTGCTTCATTTTTATAGTAACACTGAGCAATGAAACATAGTACAGAAGCACAAATAACCCACTCAAGCAAGAGGGTCTCTGCCTTAAGAAATCAGTGCCCTCAATTCTGTACTCCCTTTCTGAAATACTGAGCTTGATTATTTATAATCGTGATATAAGACACTGCTCCATGCACTGTGGCTTAATATGAAATTAATAACTGCACACAGAACAATCACAGCTTACTGACCTGAAAATACATTGGAAAGAAAAAGTACTCACTCTTTAGTTAACAATATGTAAGAATTCTGACCATATTTTTTTTATGATTCATGGGACTGGAGGTCTCCACGAGATAAGGACAAAGAAGTGTGCAGAACGTAAATATCAGGAAAGAAATCTGTAGCTAACACATCACAGAATGTGGTATTTAGCATGAATTCTCAAAAGTACAGCCTCCCCAAACACATGAACTCTCAACTGAAGCATCAATGTTTTGAAAAGTGGCTTTCCTCTTAAAGATACAAGTTCAGATACAAATTTTATTGTTTTTGAAGGAAACTTTGAGTATACAATAAAAAAGGTAAGAAATATGTTGGTTCCCAAACATGCAATGTATTTTTTAAGTGTGCTCAATGCCCTTTTTACACACTCTGCATTAACATTTTCTTTAAAGTGCTTCTCCACAATCTAAAGTTTATGTAGCTAATAGTAAAATTTAACAAAAGTACATGGTAAAACTCTGGTTCAAAAAACCTTCACTCAACCTAATATTTCAAAAAGCACCATCTATATATTTTTCTGCTCTACAGGTTTTAGCAGACAAATATTTAATAATTTGGAAACATGGCTGCAATATATTTTTTGAATTTTAATCTTGGTTAACACTGAGCATGTAACTGCTAGAGATTTTAACTTTTCCCCTCTTACTTTATCTTCTTTCTAAAATTTCCACCAAAATCCTGGTTATTTTTAAAATAAGGAAATATAATTCCTAAACCATCTTTTTTTTTTAAGATTTTATTTATTTATCCATGAGATTCACAGAGAGAGAGAGAGAGAGAGACACGCAGAGACACAGGCAGAGGGAGAAGCAGGCTCCATGCAGGGAGCCTGATGTGGGACTCGATCCTGGGTCTCCAGTATCACGCCCTGGGCCAAAGGCAGCGATAAACCGCCGAGCCACCCAGGCTGCCCCCTAAACCATCCTAAAAACATAAAACCTGAGGTGTGTCTGCGTGGCTTACTTGGTTAAGCGTCCAACTCTTGATTTCGTCTCAGGTCATGATCTCAGGGTCATAAGATGGAGCCCCATGGTGGGCTCTGCATTCTGTAGGGAGTTTGCTTGAGATTTTCTCTCCCTTTCCCTTTGCCCCTTCCCCTGCCTATGCTATCTCTCTTTCTCTCTCTCTCTCTCTCTCTCTCATTCTCTCTCTCTCTAATAAACAAATAAAAAATGTAAAATCCGAACTGGAAGAAATTGGTAAAGTGTAGTGTGCTAAAATGAAGCCAGCTGGGGGCACAATGAGATTGCTGTCATGCACATCAGCTCTGTTGAAATCTGTCTACCCTGTCTTACCAGGTAGCCAACACCAAACGTTGGCAAAAGGCCATAAGGACTAAGGGTGGTCCCAAGGATATGGAATGGTTCAAGGGGGGCTGGGAGACATCGGGGACAAAAGACAATGAAGCAGAGGTGACAAATGCTATTAGTGAAATTGGGAAAACTAGGCAGATGTTGAAACAAGATTTTCAGAATGTAACTGTGAGATGCTTGATAAAATCCTTTCTTCATCTTGCCCTGTAACTTTAGTAAAAACTCTTCCTCTTCAAAGTTTAATACTAAAAATGTCTGGCTTCCTCATTTTCACATAATGCTACATGTAAACTCACAAGAATCCAGATACCAAGAACATTTTTAAAAGTTAACTCCAGTTTCCAAAGAAAAACAAGATGACAGAGAATCTAACAAAGCAAAACAAAATTAGTAGCAGGGTGTAATATTCACCCAAATTACTAAATCTGAAGAACTGCTATTCTGTAGCATTTAACATGTGAAACATAAATATTCAATAGCCATGTGGATTTTCTATGACTATATTCTCATTATACATTGCTAGTTAATTTAAAAATAAATAATGACAATAGCACAGTATTTAAGTAAAAAGACTGTAGATCAAGTCGGCTTGGGTTTGAAACCCTGTTCAAGGAGATACTCTATTTTATCTCAGACAAGTTATTTAAAATTATTTGAATTACAGCTTCATTTCTTTAAGATGGGGCTTAAAATACCCAGTCCATAATATTCTTAAAGGGAAATACACGAAGTGAGTGGCACAGGCCTTAACAAATCATTAAGTGTAAACTGCAATGTAAGTTCACTGAGGGGAGGAATATTTGTGTCTTTTGATCACTGCTGAACCTTTAGCACCAGAAATTCCCAGTAAACATCTGTGGAATGAATGACTATTGTTATTATCAACAATTACTCTAAGAATTTTCTCTAAACTTAAATACCAGCCTAAATGTGATGCAGTAGATGCTCTTAGCTATGTTCTACAAAGTCAACATAATTGCTAAATTAGTGAAACAGGAAGCATTACTCCTAGGGAAGGAAAATATGGGGTACCTGTGCGCCTCTGGCCACACCTCATCAACCTATCAATATATGACTTTATGTGCGTTTCTGTTTAAAAACACTTTATTTAATATGGATGGTCAATTCATTAACTTTGAACTCAACAGCCAACAGCATCATAACTCATGCCTGACTGAAGCTTTTCTAACACATGTGTTTTCTCCATAAGGCACATCATAGCCTTCTTGCTCTGAGGAACATCAGCACTTCAACAGTATGCCTGGGGGGCATTTTAAACAGCCAAATCTCTCTCTCTCTGCTCTCTCTCTCTCTCTCTCTCTCTGTCTCTCTCTCTCACACACACACATACACACGTGGAAAAAAAAGGCACTAACTAGATTGCTAAAAGGACCCTACCCTTATTTACAGTAGAACAGGAAAGAGAAGTGTTGCCTTGTTTGACCCCAGCTGGGAACGCGCATGTCAGGAAACAAAAATTATCTCCCACCGTGCGCAAATTCCATGAATGACTGCAAAAGACACAAGAACACTGACTTGGGAGTTACCAATAAACTTCTGCAAGTAGACAGATTCATAAATATGGAATCTGCAAGTAATGAGGACTGACTGTATATCTAACAGGAAATATAAGATATTTCTGTAAGGATTACGCTAATTTTGTATCTCTGTCTCCTTTCCCCCTTCCATTTGTTCAACAGTATCCTGAATACTGTTTTTCCCAATAGCTGCTTGCTAGATAGGAAAATGAGTATATTTCAAGGATTTTTTGTCCAGTGGAAACTAAACACTCAATAGGACTAAGAACATCACAACTCTTCTTACCATCCTAAATACATCTAGTAGAGTAGTCATCCAAAAAATACTCTATACAGCACGTCATTTTGAAAGACATTACCTACAAAGGCATGGCCTTCCATGAATGTTATCAGGTTGTGGAACAGTTAGAAGAAACAGAAATATGTTAGATGAGGTTGAGTAGATAGAAAGTTGATAGAAAATCACTGGTTTCAATCAGGGACAATAGGACATTATAATCATAAAATGGTCAGATCAGGAAAAGGCAGCCCAGAAGAAGAGGGATCGCACACAGTTGGCTTAAGTAATATGTTATTAAAAATGTCAAGTCTGTCAAATCCTGTCACATTACTTATTGTTCAAGACAAATGTCTAGCAACTGGCCTTAGAGGAAATTAATACCCTATCATAATCTACCCAAGCTATTGTTCAGTGGCACGCAATGAGGGAAAAATTTTTTTTCATCTTGATAGCCCTGTGTCCTGAGTATTAGTTTACGACTTCTCCTTCCTTAGATGCTCAAAGAGTAGAATTATTCTCTATAAATCACTAAGACCTAGGAATAGAGAACCCACCACTTCTCTTTTCTTCTTTTCTAATGGAATGGGTAGGTGGCAAGTGATTCAGAGACACTGTCTTAGCAATGCTTTCCCATTGGAATATTTTCATTCTCTAACTATGGCACATTCATGTTTATATCACTAATGAAGATGACTATGCAAACTTCCTTTTACTTAGCTTTGGCATCAGTCTGAAGTTCTATATTATTTTGCAGTCTTGTTATTTTAAAACTGATGCAAACTTATTTAGAATAAATATAGACTTATTTAGGCAATAAATACAGAGAAGTAAAATACTGTTATCTATAAGCGCTTAATCTTCTCCATTTCTTTCTCATAATAAACCCATGTAATATTATATATACATGTATCAGATATTAAAATTGGGTTATTATATAGTTTTGCATTGTTTTTAAACATTTAGTACTTGAGTATTGTCCAGCGTCACTGAACAATCTTCCAAAAACAGTTCATATTACCTGTAATGGCTGAAGTATTCAACCTTTTCCCATATTTTTAATACATATTTTTATACTTTTTTAAAGTTTTATTTATTTGAGAGAGACAGCCTCGCAAGCAGGGGGTGGAGCAGAGGAAGGGGAGACCAGCAGACTCCCCACTCAGCTGGGAGCCCAACACAGGGCTGGATCCCAGGACCCTGAGATCATGACCTGAGCCAAAATCAAGAGACAGATGCTTAACAAACTGAGCCACCCAAGTGCTCCTAGTAGTTTTATACTTTTTATAGATCACTATAGTTTATATTAAACTATTGAGCAAGTATAGCCCATTTGTTAGGTTAAGCCTGGATCAACAAACTCCATAAAAGTATTTTTGGGTTTCTGGGCCATAAGGTCTCCATCTCCACCATGGCAATGCCAAAGCTGTGATACATGGTACACAAACATGAACATTCTGTGTTCCAACAAAGCTTTATTGATAAATGCTAAACTTTGAATTTTACAAAATTTTCATGTCACAGAATATTATTCTTCTTTTGTTTTTTTTTTTCTCCACCGCTTAAAAATGTAATTCTCCACCCACAAGGCACAGGAAAACAGAGAGTAGCTACGTTTGGCCGATGGGCTGCAGTTTGCAGATTTCTAGTATAAGCCACACTGCAAATATAGTCCCCTGATGATGATTGCACGCTCCAGGATTGGTCAGCTCCACTCCCTCTAGAGGGAGGCTACTGCCAGAGTTTGAACTATCCTTATATCTGATTACCAGCAGCTATTTTCCATAATTTGAATCAGAATGAGTTTCATGGGTAAAATTAGTAGTATTGACAGCCAGTTTGTAACCTTTCCTTTTGGCGGAGGGCATTCAGTTTGAGCTCCTGCAGATCCCAAAGAAGGTCAGAGGCACTCTGGGAATCTGCACAGGAATTATACACCAACCAGCAGGAAGGACTAGTATTTAACAACCAATGCAGTTGTATCAGTGCATAATAGCTAAAGATCAGTCCTGCGTGAAAAGGTAGTATCTGATCTCAGAATATTGTATCTGCTTGAGGATCAGTGTTTGCCTCATGAACGTCTGCAGGCATAGCAGTATTGGTTCTGAGAACTGCTTTCACTTTAGGCTGTTCTATAGAGGTTGTCAGGAAGTGGCTAAGTCTCACCCAGTTCTAACCATTAGCAGCTGCCATGCCACTGCCTACCATTACAAAAAAAAAAAAAAAAATTAGAAAAAAAGGAAAAGAAAAAGAAAAAAAAAAGTTGAATCTCAGGAATATGGTATAATTTAATTTCTGAGAGTCTGATCCCAATTCACAGTTCTTTGATAAATACTTGCCGATATTCTCCTATGTGCCAGGAATAGCTGGGAACATAGTAGTGGAAAAAAGGCAGATATGGTCTTGCTATTAGGGAAAGGGAATAAAAAATAAGCACTTAAAATGCATTAAAAATTCTTTTCTATTTTATAAGATACTAAAAATGTACGTAATAATCACTAACACAAGGACTTCTAGGTGCCCGGCACTGTCCTCAATGTATGACGGTTTATCAACCCATTCAAAACTTCCACCTTATCAGGTAAGTCATCTCTGATATGATCCCCTAATTTCAAGTGAGGAAACTGAGGGGCAAAGGGATTACAGAATTTCTTGACATGATACAACTTTAAAGTGGTAATTTGGGGTTTTAACACAGGTAATTTGAAGCCAAAGTATGTGCTTTTAATCTCTGTACTTTCAAGTAGGGTGGAGAAATTTAGGGGTGGGGAGTGTGGATTGCTCACTGGCCTTCCATGGAAGGCCTGTCCCAGCACAGGCAATTTAAACTGAAGCCTGATAGGTGGGAATCATCCATGAAAAAAAAGGCAAGCATACCAAACAGAGCTCTTCTGACATCCTGAGTCTGGAAGGAGACTTCTCTTTTCCTAGAGAAGGGAAGCTATATATCTGGAACATGGAAAAGCCATGGTTAAGAGCTCGGCTTTTATTCTAAGGCAATGGAAATCCACTGCAGAGTTGAAAGCAGGTCCGATTTTATTTTTAAACACCCCTGGTTGCTATGTAGAAATTGATAATGAGCGCTGGGGACAAGAGTGTAAAAGGTGAAGTAAGCTAGGGGTTGCTGATGATCAGAAACAAGGGTTTAAACAAAGGTAAATGCTGAGAAGAAAGAAACCACCAGAGCATGTTTAAGAAACAGTTTAAAACCTCCCAAGCAATGCTCCACAACCTAACCCTCCATGAAATCTACTTGATGGTGAGGAGAAATAATTGTATTTCTCATATTAAAGTAATGCATTATTTTAAACAAAATTACACACTCCCTTTTTGTCTTGGGCTTACATCTCTCTCTCCACAGAGCACTGGAAACAAATAAGGGACAGGATTTTAATATGAACAAATTTCTTTTTCTTATCCTACTGAGCCATACATAAATTTATTTAAAGCACCACAAAAACAACAGAGCTAGTATCACAATAAAGTTTAAAATAAGAACTGTCAAATATAATCTATCATGCAGATTATTTACTTTTGGAAAACTAAAGTTTTAGAGAATTTATACATATATTCTATCATTTATTCTAAACTGTAATTGTTATCATTATTCAAGCATAATTTATATCAATAGATACATTTCCCATCTTTTATCTTTTGCCACAGGATTATTCTGTGCTATTATGTGATTAAAATATATTACAATTTATGGTTTATAGTTAACTGTGTGTGTGTGTGTATACACAAAATATGCATGCACATAATTGTATCTTGCTAGCTAGCTAGCTAATTATTCTTTTATTTTTAATTTAAGACTTTATTTTTTGAGAGTAGCTTTAGGCTTACAACAAAATAGAGAAGTACACAGATTTACCAGAAACCCTTTGCCCCCCATACATGCACAGTCTCCTTCATTATCAACATGACTCGCCAAAATGGAACTTTTTAGTTCAATCTTGGTGTTGTACATTCTAAAAGGTTTGGAAAAACTTATAGTATCCATTATAACATTATTATACAGAGTACTTTCACTACCCTAAACAGCCTCTGTGCTCTAATCAGTTAACTCTCTCTGACCTCTGCCCAGACAACCCCTCATCTTTTTACTGTCTATATAGTTTTACTTTTTCCAGAATGTTACATAGTTCACTCATAACTTATGTAGCCTTTTGGGGAGGATTTAAGTTTTCAACTCCTTTGGATAAGTACCAGGGAGTGTGACTGCTGGATCCTATGGTAAGAGTATGTTTCATTTTGCAGGCAAACACCAAAATGTATTCCAAATTTTGCATTCCAACCAGTGTCTGAGAGTTCCTGTTGTTTCACATCCTGACTTGTCAGCTTTGTCAGAATTCCAAAACTGGGGCATTCTAACTGGAGGGTAGCAGTATCTCATTATTTTAATTTGCATTTTTCTCATGGCATATGATGCGGAGTATCTTTTCAAATGCCTACTTGCCATCTACATATCTTCTTTGTATGAAAAACAGGTGTGTTAAGGTCTTTGGTGCATTTTTTTAATTGGATTGTTCTCTTATTGTTAAGTTTTAAGAGTTCTTTATGTATTTTGGACAGCAATCCTTTATCAGATGTGTCTTTTGTAAATATTTTCTCCCAGTCTATAGTTTGTCTTCAAATTCTTTTGATATTGTCTTTTGCAGAGCAAAAGTTTTAAGTTTTAATGAAGTCCACTTGATCAATTATTTCTTTCATGGATCACATCTTTGGTTTTGTTTCTAGAAAGCCATTGTATTCCCAAGGTCATCTAGAATTTCTCTTATATTATCCTCTAGCATTATAGTTTTGCATTTTATATTTAGGTCTATAATACACTATAAGTTACTTTTATAAAGAGTGTAAGGTTTGTGTCTAGATACTTCTTTTTCCATGTGGATGTCCAATTGTTCCAGCACCATTTGTTGAAGAGACTGTCTTTGCTCCACTGTGATGCTTTTACTCCTTTGCCAAAGATCAACTGCCTATATTATGACGGTGTATTTATGGACTCTCTATTTTGTTCCATAGATCTGTCTATTTTTTCACCAATACCACACCGTCTTGATTACTGACTTTTATTGTAAGTCTTGAAGTCAAGTACTGCCAGTCTAAGTTTGTTCTTTAATATTGTGTTGGCTATTCCCATCTTTTGCCTCTCCATAAAAATTTTAGAAGCAGTTTACTGATATCCATAAAATAACTTGTTGGGATTTTGATGGGGATTGCACTGAATCTATACATCAATTTGGGAAGAACTGATATTTTAATATCGAGTTTTCCTGTCCTTAGACATGAAATTTCCCTCCACTTATTTAATTCTCCTCTGATTTTGTTCATCAGTTGTAGTTTTTCTTTAAGAGATCTTGTACATATTTTCTTAGGTGTATACCTGAGTATTTTTTCCCAGGCGCTAATGTAAATGGTATTGTGTTTTCCATATCAAAGTTCACATGTTTGTTAGTCGATAGGAAAGCAACTGACTTTTGTATATTAAGTTTTGTACACTGTAAACTTCCTATAGTCACTCATTAGTTTCAGAATGTTTTTGTAGACTCCTCTGGATTTTCTGCATAGATGATTGTGTCATCCCTGAATAAAGAGAGTTTTGTCTTTTCCTCCCCATCTGTATTCCTTTTCTTAACTTATTGCATTAACAAGAACTTCCAATATGATATTGAAAATGCATGGCAAGTAGGACACCCCTTCCATAAGGAACAAGGAAGCTTCAAGTTTCTCACCATTAAGTATGATGTGAGCTGTAGATTTTTTTGCAGATAGTCTTTATCAATTTGAGAAACTTCTTTTCTATTCCTAATTTACTGACAGTTCTTACTATGAATAGGCTTTGGATTTTGTCACACACCTTTCTGCATATATTATCATGCAACTTTTCTTTTTTAGCCTGTTGACATGATGAATTACATTAATGAATTTTTAAATATTGAACCAGCTTTGCATACTTGGTCATGGTGTATAATTCTTTATATACTTTTTAGGATTCTCTTTGCTAATAGTTTTTTGAGGATTTTTGCATTTATGCTCATGAGGGATACTGGTCTGTAGTTTTCTTGGAATGTCTTTGTCTGATTATGGCATTTGGGTAATGCTGGATTGACAGAAGAATTACAAAGTATTTCATCTGCTTCTATCCTCTGGAAGAGACTATAGAGAATTACTATAAAGTCTCCCTTAAGTGTTTGGTTGAATTCACCAGTGAACCCTCATGAGGCCTGGGACTTTCTGTTTTGAAACGTTCTAAGTTATTGATTGAACTCTTTAACAGATCTATGCCTATTCAGATCACCTTTCTCTTCTTGTGAGACTTGTGGCAGATTATGTAATATTTCAGCCAGGTTATAAAATTTGCAGGCATCAAGTTATTCATAGTATTCCTTTATAAACCTTTCAATTTCAATAGAATCTATAGTGATGTCCTTTCTTTTATTTCTGTTATTAGTAATTTGTGTCCTCTTTTTGTCTTAGCCTGACTAGAAGCTTATCAATTTTATTGGTCGTTCAAAGAACTAGTTTTTGGTTCACTGATTTTCTCTATCGATTTCCTGTTTTTATTTTTTTTAATTTTATTATTATTATTTTTTATGATAGTCACACAGAGAGAGAGAGAGAGAGAGAGGCAAAGACATAGGCAGAGGGAGAAGCAGGCTCCACGCACCAGGAGCCCAACGTGGGATTCGATCCCGGGTCTCCAGGATCGCGCCCTGGGCCAAAGGCAGGCGCCAAACTGCTGTGCCACCCAAGGATCCCGATTTCCTGTTTTTAATTTCATTGATTTCTGTTCTAATTCTTCTTATTATTTTCTTTTGCTTAATTTATTTTGCTCTTTTTTTCATATTTTCCTAAGCCAGAAACTTAGATTATTGATTTTCTATCATTACATGCATAATATACATATATATATGTATACATATATATATGTTATGCCAGACATATATGGCATAATATATACATTCAATGCCATAAATTTCCCTCTAAGCACTGCTTTTACTGCATCCCATAAAGTACAGTACTTCATTTTCATTTAGTTAAAAATATTTTAAAATTTCTCTTGAGATTTCTTCTTTGACCCATGAATTCTTTAAAAGTATATAATTATTCATTTAAAAAGGGAGCAATCTTTTAGAAGTTGCCACTAATTATGTCAATATTTGTCAAATAAGTATCTGTGGAACAGCTTGCTACACTCAATCATGTTAAGCATCAAGACAATATGGTCAGGTTTACGTTTCAGAAACATCACTGTCATTCTATGGATAGGTTGGAACAAATCAAAGTGGAGGCCAAGAGCCCAATGAAAAACAAAGTGGAGAGAGTAAGGAGTCTCAGAAGCATGAACTAAGTAGAGTTAGGGATGGAGGGGGCCCGATGTTAAAGAAGTAAGAAAGAAGAATCAGTAACTAACTGGCTGTGTGCAATGAACAAACAAGTGCGTCACGGCCCTGGGCCTTTTGCTTGAGAATTGGGATGATGTCTGAGTCATCTAAGGACTTAGAATGAGTACAACAAGGGGGGTTGGGGGGCAAGGGAGAAATGAGATTAGTTACAGGCGTGCTAAGTTTAGAATGTTCTTGGGGCATGAGCAGTTACGTGAAAAAGTCTAAATCATTGAAGAAGCATTGGGCCAAGCTTCTGCAAATTTTCAGCAATGTAAGTGAAAACAGGGGGAAGGGTACCAATCCTCAAAGATACAATGAGAGGGACAGAAAAGGGCCAGATGAAAGGAATATTTAAAGAACAAAAATCAAAAGAGGAGTCTCCAAAAAATACTTTGGACCACTTTCTTTTCCTATTATTGCTATCTCTTTAAATTCTTACCACATGGACATATGTATAGTCCACAAGTTTCTTTCCAAAACGAAAATATTTGCTTAAGCAAGATTTTAATTAGTTCTTTGCAAAGTTAGAAATTACACGGGTGAGCATGGAATGAGTATAATACACCAGACTGTAAATTTAATCAAATTCCTACAGAGTGGTTTCCCTTTTTGGTACAGCCTCATTCTTTTATAGCAGAGGGAGTTAGTGCTTTGTAAAAACTCCATTTTTTAAAAAGATTTTTTTAATTTATATATTCATGATAGACATGGTGAGGGGTGGGGAACAGACACAGGCAGAGGGAGAAGCAGGCTCCATGCCAGGAGCCCGACGCGGGACTCGATCCCGAGACTCCAGGACCACGCCCTAGCCCAAAGGCAGGCGCTAAACCACCGAGCCACCCAGGGATCCCCTAAAAACTCCATTTTACCAATCCTGGAGCCTTTGTCCAAATCCAAATCACTAATCTGTTGGGTTTTAAAATGTGTGTGCTTGAATGTTTAACATCAATATGTACTGAAAATTAAGTTTTGATACAAAGATTTAATTATTAAAATGATGTTCCCTGACATTCAGGGAATGAATGACCTAAAAAGCTAAACCTCTATTTGGTTTATTAACTGTTATGGGAAGACAACTCACGGTGAAAATCCACCACACAGCGATGCACATTTGTGAGGTGTTAGTATGCACTCTACAGTTGCATTTTGTGGCATCCTCTTGGGCTGACATTCTTTTTTCTGTTATCTATCCATTCACTGGGGCCAAAAGTCAACAAAGGTACTGGTTGAGTTGAATACTTCTCCAATCTCAAAAATTCCTAGAAAATGTACAGTACCATTAAAAAAAGAAAAGAAGACCCTGAAATAAGAGTCCAGTTGAATAACTGAGCTAAAGAGAGAGAGAAAGGTCTATTTAAAAGAAATGAGATACTTGAAATGAGAGGATGAGGACTGTATTGTAAACTTATTCTGTTTAGAGATTACTTAAGAGGTTGGTGAAAATAGAATCTGCAAATTCAGCATTCCTGTAAAAAGATCTTTGTTTCACTGATGTCATACATTACCAAATGGCAGTTGTTTTACGAAACAGATGTTCATTTTGGTTAAATATTCTGTGATGACCTGAGACCATTCTGCACTGAATAATTTTCTGTGGTGTCTAACAGAATTGTTAAAAGTGTGAAAGGGGGCTTTTAAAAAGATCATGGGCCACAGGTCAAGATTTATGCAAAGGTACAGAAGATTTTCTGAGTTTCCATTCCTTTAATGGGACCTAAGTGCCCATTGGGAAATCTACTAAGAGAGCCCCCAGGATTACACCAACAAACTAGGGAACTTCCGTGTAAAGAATTCCATCATCACTGGATAGAAGACACAATGGCCACATTTCAACTAGTCCCTTGGAGACACACAGGAACTGATGCTGAATGCTCAAGATCAAAGTCTGTAAAGTACAGATAAATCCAAACTAAACTTTATTGATAGCCTAATGATAATATTAAAATCAGTTAGTAGACACCTTGTACAAAGTGATTATATAAACATCTCAAAGAATTTCTGTATATTTGATATTTATATTATTTAACCTTGACCTCAACTGTTGAAAGTATATTAGGATAGACAGATTTATTATTGCTAAGTTTTATACACATGTGATTATATATGCAACATATGAGGACACAATTCTACCCACTTTATTTACTGTAATATAATCACTGTATTAAAGCTCATAAAAATGCATGTATATAAGAATGAAATTGTAAGAGAGAAGGGAATATTATGGCCCTCTTTAAAGTATATAAGCCCTCTAAGGTATGAGTATAGAATTTCCGTTATAGATCCTGGAGAAATATATGACCATAAGTACTTGTCATCTGTATAATTTTTCATCCATGATGCAAAAATAATGCTGAGAAAATATTTAATTATCTTATCATTAAAGGGTTATATTGGGATATGCTGCATTAAAAACACCCTAAAAATTTTAATGGCTTAACTCTGCAAGAGTTTAATGAGAATTAATTTTGCAGGGCTCTCCCACTGGATCTCTGGGCTTGGCAAACATGACACAAACAAAGGATTAAAAAGCACTTCCACTGTTGGATTTGTCCTCTCTCGAGTCTCAGATTGCTATAAGCAAGGACTAGCCTATGGAAGAATAAAGCACAGTAAGTAGAACCACGGTGCTAAGTTGACCTGGGTGACATCCAGCTGCATCCAGCATGTACATAAGTATAGTCCAAATCAGCAGAACTGAGCCACCCCCATGCAGTTAGACAATATATGCTTCTTGTTGTGTATCACTGAGGTTTTGCAGTTGCTGTTACATAGGGTTACTATGGTAAGGGATAACTAATACAGCTATCAATCCCCTGATATCTGACTATAGTCCCTACTTGATTTCCGTTTTGATAAACAGTATTTAAAATCAGTATCAAGCCCACATATACATGCCAGCTTCACCCATTCACAGCCCAAGAGCTACAGGGAATGCACGAAGCAAGTATTCAAAGAGTGCTTGTTTCTTGTGTTTAATGCCAACAGACTGCCATGTTAAGACTAGTCATTCTCCTTGACCAAGTACTGCTCTCCTTCCACAACATCTAGTGCTACCAATTCACTCAAATTGCCCTCTTCTCTTCCTCCTTCTGCCCACAATTGCAAAGACAAAGAGAGGATGTCACCATCTCCCAATGGATCTCCAAAGGTCAGGGACTGTTATTTTGGCTTCTGGGAATAAATATCTGAGGGGAAGGCTTTGTCTGGCTCTTTTGCCTAGATGTAAATACGATCTCTTTATATGGTGGTGTTCCATTCAACATCTTCCATAACAATGAGGTGGTTAACTCAGATGTTCTCTACTCAGAAGTACTGATCCCTCTTTTCCTGGGATGTTTCTTCCATGTCTCCTGACTCTCAACTCTAGATGCAAACCAGTCCTGACTTCAGGACCCCACACTGGGCCAGAGAGCCAAGTGCCCTTCTTAACTTGGAGAAGAGCCTGGGTACCTGATCATGTTGACTTTAGCAACCAGCTCCCTGACACACAGATGCTTCAATGTTGCCCCCCAAAACATGGCAATAAGAGAAAGCTGTACAGGGAAACTCTAGGATAGAGTTTACACAACAGCAAATCTCTGCAGGATCAGGTAGGCAAATGCACGTGAGTGCAGGGGGTTGGCTGGAGCTGAAGTTACACAAAATTTGCAAGCTCCATCCAACGTGGTAAGAACTACAAAGTTCTAGTACATCCTTCCCAAGAAGAATGTAGTTTCAACCTTACAAATTTTCTAAAGAAATAGAAAAAATATGTTGTTGGCAACTAACTTTTAAAAAAAATCTTAACACGGTCCAAACAAAGTATATATCTAGGCTACAGTTTTGGTAATTTTGATTCAGGAGATGGCAACCATAGAGGTTTGATTTATTCGGTGCATTTTTCCATTGGGAAAACAGGGTCTTTAAAATCAGAAGTCCAAGAGGTACTTGAATCGTGCTATTTACTGAGAGCCACACACTACCATCTTGCCCTTAAATGCATTTTTGTAGAGTCATAGTATAACCCAGAGGCACTCATAGGCTACACAGGCAAATCTGTGTTGTCACTGTAGAGTGACACCTCCTACCAACATCAAATGTATTTTGAAATAATATATTAACTCTCATGCTAATGTTTATAGAGCAAATGCTATACTCAAGGTATTGCTCTAATTGTCGCAATGATATAGAGTGGAATAAAACATCATCTCTACCCTCAGGGAGCAGACAGATAATTTCACGGAAGTATTGAGTAAATAAATAAATATGACATTCAGTCATTCAGGTCTGATACAGGTAATTTTTTAAAAGGTTGGATTCAATTATTTATCTGGATATCTTGTATTTTTTGTCAAAGAATAAGAATTTGGAAGAGATATGCAAAATATATGTTGATCATCAGAGCCAAGTGTCTTTGTTCAGAACCAGTTAGTGACTGAAATAGTTCAGAAGCAGCAAAGGAATATTATCCTGAAGGGAGAAAATTAAAAGAATCATATCTTGTGTGAGGGGCTGTCATGGAATCTTAAAAGACAATAAATAGTATCTTAGTACATGTACTGGACTCTTCATCTCAAGGCATCCCTAGGCCACAACTCTACAATTTTTGCATCTTTTGTTAGGAAGATATAAAAGAAGAAAGGAAATGACTTTGGAATGAGAAATTTGAACATGGTGTTTTAATAGTAAAGACTAGAAGACTAGATGTAGTCAAACTCCTTTGAAATTAATTATCCAAGAAGCTTCAATAGCACTCCTCCTATAAATCTTGTTCGGGCTTGACCTCAAAGGACCACCTACAAAGGTGTGAAAACAGTTCACACTTCAGAATAATTCCATACATGGCCTTGTCTGACATTCGCTTCATGAAGATTAATTAAGAAGTCTTCTCAGAGTACAGATACCTACTCTACTAAAGTGAGAACTAAAGTGACACATACCATTTTTCACTTCGGTCAAGAGACAGATGACAGACAGTAGCAGATGGTGAACTTGAACCCATGCCCAAAGGAAGACAGGAGTAAGTGCCTCTGTGTTCTCACATGGTAGGGAGTTGAAGGTACCTCAGTCACACAGAGACCCTGGATCTTGGCCCTGAGCATCAGCAACGCAGCTCAAATTCCAATTCTCAGATGACAGCCAACATTAGTGGAGGTCACTTAAGTTTGGAACTGAATGTGTCGCTTCTAGAGGAGTCCGCTGATATCAGCTCTAAGGGATGCATCCTAACCTTTAACCCAAATGCACTTAACGCTCACACTGAAATGAAAATATATTCAGCTCGTTCCTTTGGTGACCTGTCCAGCCTATGATATTGCTGTCATGGTTTAAATTGAGGCTCAGAGTTAGGAAAATGGAAAAGCTGCCTAAGAATAATATATTTAGGGGCGCCTGCGTGGGTCAGTCAGTAAAGTGTCTGCTTTCCACTCAGGTCATGATCCTAGGGTCCTGGGATCAAGCCCTGCATTGGGCTCCCTGCTTAGCAGACAGCCTGCTTCTCCCTCTCCCTTTGCCCCTCTCCCTGCTCATGTTTGCTCTCTCTCTCTCTCTCTCTCTCTCTCTCTCCCTATCTCAAATAAAAACAATAAAGTCTTTAAAGAAAAGTATATTTATTTACTTGGCCCCTTTTCTGTGAAACCTGCTGAAAAGGAAGGAAAACAATACAACCACATATAATAAAAATGGAAAATTTCATAAAAATGCAAGCCTAATGAACTGCTACCGAAGATACACAAAGTCAACGTGTTTCTCTCCAGAGCTCTGTATATCTGTAAAAGGCAGATTTCTCTGGAATTAAGTGAGAGAATCCTCAGTGTATCACTGAATGATCCATTTTCTGCAATTAAACTAGAGAAATTGTCTGGAGATGAAGCCAAAGCGGAGGAGAGAGAAAATAGCTGTGAGCACTTGGAGAGATTACATTTGTCAATGGTATAGGAATAAATCAGCCCCAAATAGCCAATCAATGCCTGCGAGAAGCAAATACCACACTAACCCTCTGCCACGATGGTTGGTTCCTTTGCCTCCCATCCAAAGATGCTACAGATTGTGTACGGAGAATGTATCTGAGCAGTATATTAGCCAACATTACTTCCACCACCCAGAGCCATTCTTGAGCTAACCATGGGCCAGACTCTATTAGAAGAAGAATAATTATTAGAAAAAGAAAAGATGAAGCAATATAAAATGGAAAAAAACAAAAGGCAGATGAGAAATTACTCAATAAGATGCAAAACCATATGTAGCCAGATCCCATTTGTATAAAAATATGTGTATATGTAGCCATATAGATACAGTAATATCTGGGATGAGACATCTGAAAATCTAACCAGGGCATATCTGAGTTGTGAGCTAGAAGAAGAAATGTGAAACTTCTAATCTTTACTTTTTTTTTTTAATCTGGGTACATTTTGATTCTCTTAAAATATCATCCATAAAAAAAATCTGAGCTGAGCTTGTCTCTGGAGAGGGTAGACATCTCTCCAGGAAAATACTGAAATGTGGTGTCAAACTTGAAACTTTACCCTCTCCATCCTTCATCCTCCCATGCTTAGCACTTCCCTGCTCCTGAACCAGCTACCACTCCCACTTTCCCCTACTTCCCAACCACTTCTACCATGCTCAGAACTGATCCTCTATGGTAACCAGTGAGCCCCACATGGCTAGGGAATGTGTGAAATCTCAAGGAACCATGCGTGGGCTCTAAGAGCTGAGAGCAGCCTCTAGCCTCACCAGTAAATACCCTGGGCTCTAAGGCTCACAGGTACATGGAAATGAATTCTGCTAATAACCTGACTGAATATAAAAGCAAGTTCTTCCTCAGTTGAACCTTCAGATGAGAGCCTAGCTTAGCCCATACTCTGATTGCAGTCATGTATAATCCTGAGGAGAGGACCTCGCTAAGCTGTGGCTGGACTTCTGACTCACCAAAACTGAAATCATGTGTGTGATCAAAAACAAAATAAAAATGAAATGCTAAAACCATGTCCCTTACTGTGACTTGATTCATGGTGATAGAACATGGGTAGGCCAGGGAAAAGGGATGAGAAGGATTTCTCAAGATCTGTGTTTTCCAAATATTTTTATTTATTTATTTTATTTTATTTATTTTATTTTATTTATTCATGAGAGACAGAGAGAGAGGCAGAGCCATAGGCAGAGAGAGAAACTGACTCCTCCCAGGGAGCCTGATGCAGGACTTGTTCCCAGGACCCCCGGGATCACAACCTGAGTCAAAGGTAGACATGCTCAACCACTGAGCCACCCTGGTGTCCCTCCAAACATTTTTTAAAAGTCAAGTTTATTGAAGTAAAATTTACATTAAGTAAAATTCACCCTTCTTAGTATAAAATTTAAAAATTTTTGACAAAATTCACCATTCTTAGGAATAAAATTTAAGAATTTTTGACAAATACCTAGAACTGTATAAACACCACCACAATCAAGATATAGAATATTTTTATTCCTCCAAAGCATATCTTCCGGCCCCTTTGTCATCTGTCCCTCCCGACCTTCAGATATCCAATAATATGATTTTTTCCCATAGTTTTGTCTTTTTAAGAATGTCTTATAAGTGGAATCATGTATTATGTAGCCTTGTATGTGCATCTTCTTTCATGTACCACAACGCTTTTGGGATTCATCCGGTTGTTGCATGGATTGCTAACTAGTTCCTTTTTATTTCTGACCTTGCTCACCAGGGATGCCACTATAATAAGAAGGTGAAAAGTAGACACCCCATCCCTGTCACCTGTGACAACTCAGGACTTCAGAAACAGAGCAGATCTGCTAGACTCAACCCCCTCTTGATGTGCATAAACCTAACGATGTCCTACAGAAAATCTCCCCATCTCCACACAAAGGTAGAAGTACGGCCCCTATCTCATTTCTGCCTTCTTAATCTTAAGTAAGCAATCCAGCTGGTAAAAATCTCAAACAAATTCAAAGTCTAAATGAAAAGGAATCTAGAAAATGTATTTTTACCATTCCAGTCTCTGCAGGATATCCCTTTCTCCGTCCTTTATGTCTGCCTCAAATGTGGGCAACTGCCCCAGACCAGGAACAAAGGACAGGTGACTGCCACTGAATATACTAAATGGTGGAACTTCAATTATTTTTAAGATTAAACCTAAATATAAATAGAGGTATTTTTTTTAAAGATTTTATTTATTTATTCATGAGAGACACAGGCAGAGACACAGGCAGAGGGAGAAGCAGGCTCCATGCAGGGAGCCCGACGTGGGACTCCACCCTGGGTCTCCAGGATCACGACCTGGACTGAAGGCAGCGCTAAACCACTGAGCCACCTGGGCTGCCCTAAATAGAGATTTTAATGTCCTCTTTCCACTCGTTCTATTATGGAATCTCATTTATAAGCCATTATTTTAAACTGGCAACAACTTAGGATCACAATCTATAAATTGAAAAAGGGACCTCCCTAATGAAAAGAAAGAAGAAGAAAGAAAAGAAATAGAGGAAAAGCTTCATAAAAGCCATGAGGGGGGATCCCTGGGTGGCTCAGCGGTTTGGTGCCTGCCTTTGGCCCAGGGCGTGATCCTGGAGTCCCCGGATCAATCCCGCGTCGGGCTCCCGGCATGGAGCCTGCTTCTCCCTCTGCCTGTGTCTCTGCCTCTCTCTCTCTGTCTATTGTGAATGAATAAATAAAATCTTTTTTTAAAAAAAGCCGTGAGGGTCTTCAAATGCCATCATTGTAGATAACTCTCACTGTTTGACTTTCATTAATCTCCTGGAGCCTCCATTTCTACACCTTAAGAGTAAAAAGACAGCTCATGGGTTTGGTGCCTGGTGCTCTCTACAAGCCTGTCTCTGTGCAGTGAGGAGCCCGAGCCATGGAATCCGCATCCCAGGACCTCACTGGAGGGCACAAGTTGTGCTCTCGCTGGCTGAAGGTCCCCACCCTGTGAGCTGACTGGAGTGACAAAGTCCTGGGCCTGTGCAGGACAGGGATTAAGAAATGAAAATATGACCACCTCCCAGCCAAACTTGTGAGGGCTGATTGCAGAACTGGTTCTCAGATGTTGCACTCCAGGAGCTGCAAGTGAGAGCAGGTGACGGTGGACCTACAGCACAGGTTGTAGCAGATGTTCTCAACATATCTACATCCACTTGTAGGAGAGGCCCCAGAGCCTCATCCCTGTGGTAGCCACCATGCTTTGATATAAGCTGCTGTGACCAGGGAGCTTTGGCAAGAGAACTGGCCAGATCAGCAAGTTCATCTCCACTGTGGAAAAACAAATTGAAGCTTATCTTTGTTGAAGGCATATGCTAAAGGGTGGAACTACAGGGTTGAAAGTGTCTATCCATGGACGTGCACACAATGGAATATTATTCAGTCATTAAGAAATAAGGAAATCCTGCCATTTACAACATCATGGATCTACAGGGCATTACACTACATGAAATAAGCCAAAGGCAGACAAATACTGCATGGTATCACTTATATGTGGAATTGTTTTAAAAACCCAAAATTCATGGGATCCCTGGGTGGCGCAGTGGTTTAGCGCCTGCCTTTGGCCCAGGGCGCAATCGTGGAGACCCGGGATCGAATCCCACGTCGGGCTCCTAGTGCATGGAGCCTGCTTCTCCCTCTGCCTATGTCTCTACCTCTCTCTCTCTCTCTCTGTGTGACTATCATAAATAAATAAAAATTAAAAAAAAAAAACAAAATTCTAACTCATAGAATCAAAGAGTGTAAAGTGACCAAAGGCTTGGAGGTGGAAGAAAGAGAGGTTGGTAAAAGAACACAAATTTTCAGATACCTAATGCCTAAGATCTAATATAAAACACAGCATAGCTGATAACATTGTTAAAAAAAAAGGTACAGATATTGGAGTCTGAATTTCAGTCTGTCAGTTATGAGTTCTGTGATTTATTTTTGAGCAAATCATTTAATATGTTTGAGTCACAGTTTTTGATTTGTAAAATGGATATAAGACTAATGTAAGGACAATGACTCAGTTTATGTGAAAGAACTTTGTAAACTTCAAAGCTTATTACAAAACTCACCTGATGCTTTTGCTAAGTGTGGAAGTTGCAAATATTGGTACAAAATAATTAAAGAAAATAATTTTCCCCCTTTTCTACATCACAATTTATTGTGTATATTTTATATTAACAGTTCTACATGAATAAAAGTGAGTTAGAGTTTTAATATAATATAATATTTCTAAATTCAGAGCTAATACTCTTGGATCCTCAACATCTCTATAATATGAATTAATTTTTTATTGAAAATGAGTCATTATGTGATTAGATGATTCACCTATGACCACTTTGGCCTTGACTCTCCAAGAAAAGGGAAATAGACAAGTGTAGGTACTTTAAAATCAATAAACTATTAAGGAGGGGAAATAAATATTCCTAAGAGCTTTCTAACTCTAGACTTCTGTATTTTGCTAGTAGGACATTAATTATGACACTAAATAATAACTCATGTATGTCTAGAGGAAATACATTAACATGATTAAAAATGTTTAAAAAATGATTTTTTTGTTTAACCTAAGGAATAGCTATGTCGATTCATCAGTGGTAAAATGTAAAAACAGCAAGAGGAACATAATCAGTTGTATTTCATTTTTAGAACAATATAAAATGTGCCTCAGCTTATTAAGGAAAGAAAGCCATTAAACATTACCAAAGGAGGCAGAAAAGTCTCCCACAGTGAAAGGCTTTAAGAAAAAATTACATCCTGCTGCAAGGGTTTAATTGTGGCTCTCTTCAGACATTCCAGAGATTTGAGTATTTCTAATAATTACAACACTCACATGACTCTTCTTTACATACTGTTGTATTTGCTAGGATGTGTCCATCTGTATAATCTGAGTAATGATGTCTAATGGCTAGAGGTTGATTTTTCTTGCATGGTGAGTCTGGAGGTGTTTGGTCCAGGACTTCTGTAGTGTGGTTCAAGGATGCTCAAGACCCAGGCTCCATCTTTCTTGATGCTTCCTCATCTTGTGCGTGTTGCTGGCCAACTGAGGACCATAAGCTGCTACTGTAGTTCGAGGCATTGGTCCATATTTGAGGTGGCGAAAATGGGGAAGGGCTGGGCATCAGCCATTTTCAGGAAAGCAAGAAGTGTCTCAAAAAACTTAATAGGTTTTTGCTTTTCGTTTGCAGACCTGTGCCCCATGGCACACCTGGCTATAGAAGAGGCTGAAAGGTAAAATTCAGCTTTTTTGTTTTTATAGCAGAAGCGGGGAAGGGAGAAGGTGGTTGAAATTGGATGATCTGCAGAGTCTGGCAGAGACTTTATAAGTTCAAAGTGCTTTTATAGACATTACTCTTTAAGGACATTAGCAGCTAGAGAGAACTCCCAGGCCCAGTTATACAGATCTGTGAATTATCTCTTATTCAATGATGACCAATTCTGGGAAAATTCTCAACTACAATGTGACATACTGTGTGTGTTTCTTAGTATAATTTAATCATGTAAAAGCCTCTCTTTTCTCAAATCTGCTAAGATACTTGTCAAAACGTCAAATAAATAAGATGATGAACTAATGTTGCATCTAAAATAAGATGATGAACTAATACTGCATTCTAAAATTATTGTACACAGTAATGTCAAGCACTTTCTGAGAGATTTTAATTTATTTTTTCCTGCTCACTAAAAACATAACAGTGAACTGCAAAAACAATGTACAAAGTTAAAAGCAAAAAGCATAGCATAGAGCTGCTTCCATCATGTTTGAGATGGTAGACAGAGGATTCAGATTCTGTAAAAAGAATGCAAATAATATTGTAAGAATAAGATGAGCTCTTTTTAATATAGAAAGATTTTTGTAAAGAACAATATTTTAATATTTTAATTCATGTCCTGTTAGTTAAAACATCCTATAGTGAAACTGTCATCTAGTATATTTTAAAAATAGAAAATATGCTCGTTTCAATAAAAATAAGTGGAGATACCAAAAAAATCATATTGGTAGATTATCTACCAAGAGGTTATTTATGAAAATGCCTGTAGTGTTTCACTCAAGATCCAAGAGTGCTATGTATTCTGTGATATATGGAATATAAAAACATTTTCATTTTAGGGATTAAGCTAAAACCATAGGGATCTTTCACTTTAGTTAGGAGCAAGAGACGCAGATTACTCTAATACCAGTCAGATAGTACAAAGGGTCCCAGGAGGGTGTAGGCAAAGGAGAGATGATTTTTCCTCAGGGAGACTTTACAGATCCAGGAACAATTAATTTGGATCTCAAACTGCTCTGCTTTGTCTCCACTTCCTAAATCACATGAAGGTTTAATCTAGAAGGATGCCCTAACTTCTGCCTATTGCTGTCCACAACCAACCAGTGACCAAATCCTGATCCCTTCAGCGCTCTCATGTTTCTTTCCATCCCCTTGGGCTACCTCCTTGAGTTAGGCTATTGTTTTCTCTCTCCTGGAGCTTTGGGAAAGCACTTAACCTCTTGATATGATTCTCAAACAAAGCTGCTGGGGTCACTGTTTTCCTAAAGGATAATCTGATTATACAGCATCTCCCTGCTTTAAATCCAATTGACTGCCACTGTCACCAACATCACCACTTCTAAGTGTGATTTTTCACTGTCTACAAAACAAAATCAAAACTCCTTCAGTTTGAATTAACTTCCTTTCACTATTACCAGGGAGGCAGTCCAATTTTTTCAAGTTGGAGCAATAGAGAAGATGACACAGAAAACGAAGATACAAAAACGGATGAGTGGTGATCCCAAGCCCTCTATCCCTGGGTAATTGTATCTCCCTGGTCCCCATGCCCGCTGTGACACCGTGCAGTCCCATGGTGGCATCACCTATCCCTGACGCCAAGAGCAAACTCCCCACCATTTCTGCTGGCAACTTCAGAGGGACAGCTTTCTCTCCAGAGGCTACAGATTTTATCTTTAGATGGCCAGTCGGTGAGCTGGCTTCACTGCCTCTATTCTGGAGACCAGACACTGTGACCCTAAAGACTAGACAATGACAAGAAGAGAGGGTTATTTAGGGAAACTTCCATAGTCAACCGATTATTCTTCAAGGGGGCATTATCCATCAGGGACGTGTATGGCTTTATTGTTGTAACAGGTTCACTTACGGGTAAAAGTAATAAACCTTCTCTCAAATAATATTGTTAGGATTATTTCTTTAATTTCAGCACATCCATATAAAAGAAACCCCAATCATTATGATCTGTATGGTGATGAGAGGGGAAACAACTTAGGGACGTACCTGGGCTACTTCGTTCCTGGTCTACATTTACTTTTTTGCTTCTACTACATCTTATAAGACCCAGAGTCCATGACAACACCTTCTCCTCCCCACCTTCCCAGGCTAGGCTTAACATTCCCCTGTCTATGCTGTCATATAACACATTTCTCAGAGTTTCTTACCCCACAGTGTTGTCAGTCATTACATTCTTTCCTGCTCCACTATCTAAACTTCTTGAAGGAGGCACAATTTTTCATTCATCCTTCCAGTTCTGGCATCTAATAGCTCAATACATGTTTGTTGACTGGATGAATCTATATGTTGTTGAATGAAAAAAAAATTAATATATTTTCTCAAGACCCTATTGGAGATTTAACTAGCTATCCTTTTTCCTATGTTATATAAATGATCTCATTTAATGTATTTCTGACAAAGCTCTTCAATTGATGTTCTCAAAATCCTAGCCCAATAAATCTGAAGAGATTATAGGAGTTAAGTCTAATATAAACTGGGTAGAGTCTTCAATAGTTCTAAAGAATTTATTCCCCAGCTTTGGGATATGAATCCAGGACTATGTCAAAAGCTAAATACTTCTTGGAAGTTATTATTATTTTTTTTGGAAGTTATTTTTTAAATGGAGTTGATGGTTAAGTAGTTGTGAAAAAGCCTAAAATAGTTTTTCTGTGAAGTGATCTCACATATAATAAAAACAAAATGAAAGGTATCTATACCTTCTTCTTCATTGACTTATAAATAGAATTCCTTGGGTAGCCCTAGTGGCCCAGTGCGTGATGATCCTGGAGACCTGGGATCGAGTCCCATGTCAGGCTCCCTGCATGGAGCCTGCTTCTCCCTCTGCCTGTGTCTCTGCCTCTCTCCCTCTCATGAATAAATAAAATATTTAAAAATAAATAAATAAATAGAATTCCTCGAGGGTAGAACTGGGAAAGAGGAACTGATGAAGATCAATCATAAAACTTCAACTCTGTGTGTCTAATTCTTTTCACTAAATGCCTTAGCCTGCTCCCTCCTTCAGTAACTAGAGGTGAAGTTCTGGACAAGGCCACCACAGTAGCTCCATCAGTGGATAGGCGAAGGTTAGGTTTGAGCTAGGTATTACCATTAAAGTTTTCCTCAATTACTTTGATTCTTTGTCATAGAAAAACAAAATACAATGCAATCTAACTCCTTGTCTCTTAATTTTAAATAAACATCTGACGGAAAATAAGGTTCGATCACCTGTTGTCCCACATTATCTGTATAGATGTTACTCTTTATCTTCCAATGTCTTTCTTACTTAGTTCTCTAAAGACGTATCATTGGGATTCACATTCTTCTTACTAATGACTAGTCCTATTTTGATGACACTGGCTTTAGTTTCATTGGCAAAGTCCTAATTTTAACTTGTAGGATACTTTTACTACATGCAGCTTACATATGGAAAGGTATCTGTCGATTTCAATTGGTTTAATACCAAGCAATAACATTTAAGTTGTTCAGGCTTCACTATTGCCTTAAAAAAAGAACAGATATTCTTAGGCTAATATCACACAAAAATAATAGCTAATACCAGGGCGCCTGGGTGGCTCAGCCGCTTAAGCCTCTGACTCTTGGTTTCATCCCAGGTCAGTGTCTACCTGCCAAGCATCTGCCTTTGGCTCAGGTCATGATCCCGGGGTCCCAGTATGGAGCTCAGCATTAGGCTCCATGCTCAGCAGGGAGTCTGCTTGTCCCTCTCCCCCTCCCTCTACCTTTCCCCTCTGCTTGTGTGCTCACTCTTCCTCCCTCTCAAATAAAGTCTTTAAAAAATAGGTAATATTCATTTTCTATTTATTACATATCATGTACTGTTTCAAGGTCTTTTCATATATTAACTTCAAAATTCTCACAGCCCTATAAGGTGGGCAGTATTATTAACTCTAATAGAAACTGAAGCAGAGAGCTTAATTAATGTAACATATATTTTACAACACATTCAGTTATGGATAACCTTTATATCTTAAGCATTCATACTTTGCCACCTACTAGCCACATGGCATTAGGCCAGTTAACTTATCTCATTAAACCTCAGTTTATTCATGTGTCAGATGGGCATTATCATTGTAGATGCTTCCTTGTGGAAAGGACTAAGATAATATGTGTGGCACAGGTACCTACCTGGCTTTGGGTAAGCCCTCCATGATTTTTAGTTAGTATTATTATTACTAGAAATTCAAACACTGACTTCTCATCTTGGATTTAGAGTTTATATTTCCTACACCGTTGGAGAAGACACTTAAGCCCTGTGCCTCTCCAGTTTCTTTACCTATAGAGTGAGATTAGCTAACTGTCCCCTGCCAACCACATCATGTGGTGCAAGCTCAAATCAATGTTTGCAGAAGTAGTCAGTAAACTATAAAGAACTACATGCAGAGAAACTTTCATTTTTATTAAATCACCTGAGAGGACACTGCTTCGATCTTTTATTCTGCAATTAACCTCTTCAGAAAGTTTCAGGGACCTAGAGCTCACATAAATGTTTTTACTATATAAATCTATTTTTTTTAAAGATTTTATTTATTTATTCATGAGAGACACACACAGAGAGAGAGGCAGAGACACAGGCAGAGGGAGAAGCAGGCTCCATGCTGGGAGCCTGATGTGGGACTCGATCCCGGGACCCCAGGATCACGCCCTGGGCCAAAGGCAGGCACTAAACTGCTGAGCCACCCAGGGATCCCCTATATAAATCTATTTTTAGTGGCAAAATAGTAGATAATTTTTTAAAGAAAAGCAACTCTCAGAGATTTTCTTGAGATACAGACCCATCTCTCCATAGTTTCATAGCCCTGCCTCTATAATTATGGATGAAAATCAATAAATTTAGTGCTCCAATAACAACACATTGAAAAGTTTTCAGTGTTTGATCTTAGTTTGCTAAATAAAAACAACTTTATATGGTTACCTAGGTGGCTCAGTCAGTTAAAGTGTCTGACCACTGATTTCAGTTCAGGTCATAATCTCAGGATCATGAGACCGAGCCCCACATCAGGCTCCACACTCAGCGTGGAGCCTGCTTGGGATATTCTCTCTGCCTCTCTCTCTGCTCTTCCCACCCCTCTCTTAAAACAAACAAACAAACTTGGGACGCCTGGGTGGCTCAGTAGTTGAGTGTCTGCCTTTGGCTTAGGGTGTGATCCTGGGGCCCAGGACCAAGTCCCACATCGGGCTCCTGTGGGGAGCCTGCTCCTCCCTCTTTCTATGGCTCTGCCTCTCTCTCTGTGTTTCTCATGAATAAATAAATTAAATCTTTTTAAAAAACTTTATCACGATAATTTAAATAAAAATACTATAGTGTGAATAAGGTCAAACTCTAATAAATGTAAATTCTCTTATTTATTTGAAACTCATTTTCCAATGATGTTGAGTAAATGGGTATAACTTAAATAATATTTTTTATAACTATTGGATCTAAGGATTGCTTTTATATACAGCAAAAGGAATAAAATAACACCAAATAGTCATTCATTCTGAAAAGTGGAATTTGGGAACTTCCCATAATTATTATACTCAATGGCTTAAAATAGGTTGTAAAAAAAACCAAAAATATTAGTTTGAGAAGGAAAGTTTGTATAAGAAACTTATATAAGTTTGTATAAGATTAATTTTAATTAATTATATGGGGAAACTGAGGAAATGGTAGTGAACAGCAGTATATAAAAGTAGGGTAATTTCTGGATAACAAATTCTTCTATATGTACTAGGAATCGTAAAGTGATAATCCCATTTGTTACAAAAATGGTTTGTACATAGTGTTACTAATTGGATAGAAGAGACAAATGAGAACTTCAGATATTTGTATCTTCCTATGAAAAATAATAGTAGCTATGACCAGACAGAAACAGTAAACATAGTTAGTATTTTATTTTCTCATATTTGGATGAGAGAAATGAATGAGAATGAGCAATTTCACCAATACCATTTGTTGTTGTTATTATTATTACTGCTGTTTACTAGAAAAGTTGGCTTTCAAATTATTTATTCTTTGGGGGAAATATCTCACATCTCAAGGCATAAGTAATACAAATGCTCACACACACAAAGCAGTTCTCCTACCACTTCCATTAGTAAGATGAGACTTCTATACCAACAATCTCAGTATCACTGGAGTATTTAGAAATTAGCTCCATTTCCATGGGGAGAAATACAATTTAACAGAGAAGTACAATTCTGCATTTTTCTTAGGGTACAGATTACAAGAAAATTTGGATGGATTTTACAACTGAAATAAGTGGTTTAATAAACTCAATCAGTGACACTGAAACTTGCCATCTTGACCTGTTCTCCCAGAGGGCAGGGGAGACTCCAGGACACTGTAGGCATCCCAAGCTACACCCACTCAAATACGTCCGTCTGTAACACGGCTGTAGCTCTGACAGCAAGTTAAATATTAGCTTAATTGTAAATTACCCTCTGTGTTTAATTTCCTTATGTGTGGAGGTCATGTTTGCTGTGAGTGATGGGTTAGTTTATTTTTAAAGGAGAATCTGAAAGATTTTTCTTGTGATTATATCCGAAAACAAAGTGAATGGACTTGACTGGAGGAGTATTCTTTGTGGTGCTAAAATTGATAGAATATGAGAAAAGGAAACCCCAGCAAAAACTGACTGGAATCAATCTTCCAGACAAAAGACAAAGGTGTCCCCAAGTCTTTAAGTGTTTTTATCTTCCTAGGAATAATTACTTTTTTTAATGAAAATCTCTGAATTTTTCTAAGATCCTTGCCTGAATTTCTCTCTCTCTCTCTTCTCTAATACCTCACTCAGGCAAGTCACAAAGCAGAACATTTGTTGTCTTGATCACTTATTTCATTTATGTACATTTATAGGGCAGTATGGAAATGAACCTGCTTCAAAGGCAAGCCAATTTAGTTTGATTCCCTCTCTGAAATATAATAGACCCTGAACAAGTTGCACGGTCTCATCTTCATCTTAACATGCTGATAATATCATCTTCCTCACATGTAAATTGTAGGATTCAGGAAGATAAAGAATAAAAACTCACTAATATCAATCATGGCAGGTAAGTCTTAGCTATTAATATTATAATTATCATGATTAGGAGCAACAATAGTAGCTATGTAAAAAATAAAATACCATAATCTTTTGGGAGACAGAATTTCTGTCTTAGATTGAATTTCCCTCTACTGCCATTAGCCCAGGAAGACTGATTTCTTTTTCTTTTTTTAAAAAGAAAGGGCCCAATTTAATATCCAGTCCTCTCTGGGCAACAATTTATTAAGATGACCAGTACAGATGTGCGTTGTACTGTCATGGCCAGACATTTTACGCAAGAATATCACAAGAGACTGTCAAAAGCTTTATTGACATCACGAAGCATTACATCTTCAGATCATCACTACTCTTCTCCATATGGCAATCTACTTTAAAAAGGGAAAAATAAGCAAAAACCAAGGCATACTGTAATGGTTTCCTGTGAGTAAAACTTCACTGGCTCCTTGTGTTGACTTTTTTACAAGTATTCACAAATAACTGACAAACTGCCAATTCAAGAAGTCTCCTGTTGGTTAATCATGTCTTTTCACCTAAGGAAAAGGTCCTTTAGCCAACTACAGAGGGTTGTATAAATCACAGCTGCATGTGGACAGCAGATTTATCTATCCTGCTTTTTACTGGGAATTCAGTTCTTGGAGGTCAACATTCTGGAGTGTTTCAATACATTGATAGTCTTTTAAAACCATGTTATATGTGTCATGAGAGAGAAAAACAAAAACAAAAAACCTTAAGCTTGCCTTTACAAAGTCTACCCATCTTAAAATCGGCAAAAAAAAAAAGTCTACCCATCCATTCCCAAATACATGATTTTGCCAGATTCATTTGGTTGTATGTGGCAGCTCAATTTGAACAAGTTTAAGCAAAAAAACAATGGACAAAAAAAAAGTGATTTATTAGGATGATCCTGGAATATCTCACTGAATTTTTTAAGAAATTGAACCAAGCATTTTGGCTTTCTTCACAGGTCAATAAACAAAGCCACCAATTATTCAAAATTCATATGTTAGACCATCAGACTACTCAGTATATATTGCTGAGACAAAAAAGACCCAGAGAAATGTACTGACGTGTCCACATTTAAGTCAATCCTCTGTGGACAGCACAAACACTGGGTATCTAGGATTGTACACAGAGTGAGGTCCTAGGGTGAGCCTGGCAGGCACCCCCAAGGTGTCTCATCTTTTTTCATACACTTCTAGATTCCTTTATACCAGGCCTGAAGTGACACTGCATCATTACAAAGTCATAATGCTTAAAAAATGTAAATCCTAGCAACAAAAAGAATAGCAATTTAGTCGTGCACATAGCTAATTAGTTTAAATAATGAAATCATAAATGAGGGAAGTTAACAAGGTGAAAATGCAATTTCTCACTCATTCCTTTGCGTACATAGTATAATAAAGTAAAATTCAAGCAAATACCCAGACAAATCACATTATTGTGAATAAAGAAGATAATTTACTTGGGTTAGGTATCTTATAATTAAATGTGAGGTATTATTGCTACTGAAATATTCACATCATGAGCTTGCAATTTTTGACTAAATATATTAAATTTGATTGTATTTTCTCTCTACATACAATTCTCAGCCATCGTTATTTACTTAACTATCCATTCATTCATTCAAACTAAAGTTAAATCACCAACAGTTATGAAATTAGAAAGTACTGGAGCCATGATAGTAGGAATTTTGTTATCAAATAGAGATGTTTGGAAAATGCATAAAGTAAGTTTCATTAAACTATTAACATTTTCTTAAATATTCCAAAAATTTGAATAAAATGGGTGGGTTTATTTCACTTACATAAAATAGTCCAATAGCTATAAACATCAGAACTCCTGAAATGGATTTTATACAATCAATTCAACTTTGGTGGTTAAGAATGAAATTTATTACTATTGTTAAGTCATATTTTTAATTGACTAAATAATGTCATTTTTAAAATTGTAACCACTGCACAAAGAGTAGCTTCCGTATTCGAGCATTATGGAAGGTCCTTCCTATAGTATACAAAAGAAGGATACATCAAAGAGACACAGAAGCACTTTCCATAATATAATTCAAATAGTGGCTAATGTCTTTGAATTTTAATTAGGATTACCTGGAGTCTCCTATCTAATTTTGTGAGAATCCCAACTAGTCCAAGATTTATGCAAACCCTGGGGCCTACTGTTCTTCCAGTCATCATTGGCTCTGAGCTCCTGCTTCTGTAGGAAAGACCTCTCTCTTCTCTCAATTACAACAATTGACCCAGAAGAAGACCAAGATGAGAAAGACACTTGCTTTCTTTGATTTTACCCAGACTCCTTAATATCAGACATTGGCCTGTACTGGGGCATGCCTACATACCTGTGGTTTCAGATTTTAAAGCACAGAAATACAACCTACCTGATTATCAAGGGTTCTAGACTCATTTGTTTCTTCTGAATTGCTTTATAAAGAGTTTAATGAAAAAAAATGACAGAAAAAATGATTATATATTCTTCTAAAAGTTGAAATTTAACATAAGTATAATCAGGAGCTTCAAAACACCTCTCACACTCTCTTCATCATATTTATATAACATCACATGTAATAATCTGACAATAAGTAAAACTCTAAAAGTTTATTTGTTCCTGTTGTTCCTCAGCCAAGTATCCTCTTCTTCTCTGAAAAGTTCATAAATAACCATAGAAACCCTCAGATTTACCTTTGGGTTTCATGAATTCATTCAAAGTTTGAGATTGCATATATGGTTAAGTGTCAAAGAACTGGTTGATATAAACTAATTAATCAGGTTGCTATAAACTAATTAAGGAGCACAGATTTCCATGGGATCATAATAAATTTATTAACTAACATGTCTGTATAATTTGTGTTATAATTTGCATACATTCCATCATAACTCTGAGCTGTAACCCTCTTCATTTTCCTAGATGATCAAACTTAGTTTTGAAAAGATGTTACATATCTTAACCAAGGATTTTCAGTAAGAAAATGCTGGAGGAATTTGAATCAAATGTACTGATGCCAAACATATCACTTTTTCCACCATATTAAATATTGGCCCAAATTCCATACCCACTGATGAATAAATCCTTAAAACAAAATGACACCCTTTACCTTCAGGAGTCACTACTAGTTTACCCTGTTCCATTGCAGAAGTACTGAAAAGTTAATTTGTCCTTACACCTGGAAGAAATATTTTCAGCCCAGTAATGCCTATTGCCTCTTCAAAGGCAAATTATCAAAGGTTCATCAAATATCTTAGCTCAAGTCTTTAACTGGACTCATGAAGGCATTAGTTTCTAATGCTATATAATAATAGTTTGTTGACAGACACCAAATATTTAGAAATTATTAACAATCTCAGATAACTAAAAAAAGATTCTTAGCAGGTATAAAAATCTGCATATATTTAAACATTCCAATATTAAAAATAATTTGTAATATTTATCTTTAGTGATGGAATATTAATATTAGATTTTTTTTGCTAACAAGTTGAATGACAAACTTCAAAGATCTTTAACATTTGGAGGAGACCTGAGTTCATTTAGTCAAACTTTTTATCCAATGTGAGTCCCTAACAGATATTCATTTACATTCTCCTTAATTCTAATAACTAAAGATTCCTCTTTCTTTCTTTGAATTTTTGGGCAGCTCTGATTTTTACTTTTGTTTTATTGTTGTTAGGCAATGTTAACAGTACATAGCCTTTCCAACTTTTTCATACCCTAGTATCCTGGGATTGTCATATCTTAGTTTCATATACTAGTCAGAAAAATAATAATATATTTTGGGCATCCTATGGAAAGGCAATGAATGGAGCTGGCAGCAAAAGGCCCACCCAACCCCATCCAAGGCTGCAGCCATCAGATACCACTCCATTTACAGGCAGCACTGGTATATTTCTGTGCTGCCACCCACTGGTCAAAAAGTCTGCAACTGATCATTGTTACTGAATTTCCTGAAGAGACAGAAAAAAGTACTTACTCGTACTTTCTGGTACTTTTCAAAATTTGTCATTTGTCAGTGTCAATTGAGAACAATTCTTGCACGTTTAAAAATTTCCACATTTTGAATCTATCCTCAAGGTAGATTTGCAATAAAACTGGTCATTAACCTTAGCGATATAAACCTTAAGTCTAACTCTTTGGACCTTCCCAATATTTCAAGTTAGTTAAGGCACTGAGTTATTCCTTTTCAGTTTAAAGTTGCCTAATTTTGAAACGAAGAATCATGTCTGATGCAAAACTGAAACTTGCCACCCCCAAATTTTGATCCTTTATCCTAATTCTCTTCTCAGTTGAGTAATACCTAACTAATAGAGGTTTTCTCCTTCTCCATAACAAATATTTCAAGGCAGCTCTTCCCATCCTCCTTCCCATTCTACCCTATCACAACAGTCCAAAAACCAAACATCAACAGCTCTTTCACCTGACACATAACTTAGCTTCTAGACTCTTCACAGGCATTGGTATGCTGTCCCGGGAATGCTGGGGCTTACAACAACTTATGTTGAGGAGCTTATTTTATCTATTCCAAAAATACACTGCTAAATATTTTAAAATATAGTATTTAAAATTTATTATCTTTTTTAAAAGATTCTATTTATTTATTCATGAGACACACAGAGAGAAGGAGAGAGACAGAGACATAGGCAGAGGGAGAAGCAGGCTCCATGTAGGGAGCCTGATGTGGGACTCAATCCCAGGACTCCAGGATCACGCCCTGGGCCGAAGGCAGGCGCTAAACCTCTGAGCCACCCGGGCATCCCTAAAATTTATTCTCGATCTGCTATAGAATGGTTTGGCATGTGTTATTAGGCTCTGGCTTAGCAGTTCATTTAAAAAAGCTGCCACAGTCCATGAGGGTAACTGCAATACAAAGGACATACAAGAACAAGGATGTGAAGAAATTGGAACCCTAACAGGTGCAGCCTCTTTGAAAAACAATTTGGCGGCTCCTTAGAATGGTAAACCTAGAGTTATTATATGACCTAGCATTTCCATCCCTAGGTATTTACCCAAGTGAAATAAAAACACAAAAATAGATACAACTAGTCATAGCAACATTATTCCCAATAACCAAAAAGCAGAAACAACCTCAAAGGTCACCAATAGAGGAACAGATAAATGAAATGAGACACATCCATACAATGGGATATCACCTGGAAATAAAAAGGAATGAAATAATGATGTATACTGCAACAAGGATGAACCTTGAAACATGGTAAGTGAAAGAAGTTATTCACAAAAGACACTACATTTATTTATGATTTTGTTTATGTGAAATGGCCAGAATGGAAAAATCTATAGAGACAGAAAGTAGATTAGTTGTCTTCCAGGGCTGTGAGGTTTGGGGGAAATGCAAAATGACTCTTTATGGGCACAGTATTTCTTTCTGAAGGGACAAAATATTTCAAAATTAGGTTGTGGGTATGGCTGCACAACTCTGAATATACTGAAAACCACTGATATGGTTGAACTGTACAGCACATGAATTCTATTTCAACAAGCTGATTTTTATTTTTATTTTTTAATAATTTTAGTTTCTTTTAAAAGATTTTATTTATTCATTCATGAGAGACATAGAGACATAGAGGGAGAGAGAGAGAAAGAGGCAGAGACACAGGCAGAGGGAGAAGCAGGCTCCATAGCAGGGAGCCCGACATGGGACTCGATCCCCGGTCTCCAGGATCCCACCCTGGGCTGAAGACAGCGCCAAACCGCTGAGCCACCGGGGCTGCCCAACAAGCTGATTTTTAGAGTAACTTCAGCATGTATAGAATCACATGACTTAGAAGATTAAGATAGGAATGGTCTAAGACAACTGAGTTTTTATAAGCATGTGAAACAAGTGAGTCAGTTACTACTGCTGTGTAGCAAAACACCTGAAAACTTACTGGCTTAAAACTACAACAGAAAAAAAATAAAAAAATAAAAAAATAAAAATAAATAAATAAATAAAACTACAACAGGGGGGATCCCTTGGTGGCTCAGCAGTTTGGTGCCTGCCTTTGGCCCAGGGTGTGGTCCTGGAGTCCCAGGATCGAGTCCCACATCAGGCTCCCTGCATGGAGCCTGCTTCTCCCTCTGCCTATGTCTCTGCCTCTCTCTCTCTCTCTCTTTCTCTCTCTCTCTCTCTCTCTGTGTGTCTCTCATGAATAAATAAATAAATCTTAAAAAAAAAAACTACAACAGTCATTTATCTTGGTCATCAATCTCCAAACATCAGTGGGAACCAACTGTCTTTGCTCCATACGGCATCATTTGGGGCTACTTGTCTGAGGACCATCAATGGCTCAACTGGCAAGTTGATGCTGGTGTCAGCTGGGAGTTCAGATGGTGCTATGTGCCCAGAGACTGAGCGTCTCTCCACATTACCACCTTCACTTTATGTGGCTGGTTTCTAAGAATGAGTATGGAAGAAACCAGATAAGAAGATAAAACTGTCTGTCATACCCAAGCCTCAAAAGTCATATGATGTCATTTCCTCCCCAGGCTCAAGCCCAAGTAAGGAAGGGAGAATTACAGAATCCACTTATTAACAGGGAAGTGTCACACTCACATCAGAAGAAAGAAGGTCACAAGAAATTGGAAATAACACTGTGGCCACTTCTCTACAATACAACCTGCCACAGTGAATATCAGGGTAAATATATTGCTAAAATTCACCCATTACAATTCATCATGGAGAAATGTTTACACTACGTCCACATTTCTAACAAAAACACCTGTTCACTTCCTGCATTGACATGAAAGTGTATTTAGATACTGTTTTAGTGGAGTAGCTTTCATTAACAGGCTGTTTTAAGACACTATCTTCACTTTGTAAAGCTTTCTCGTAAGAAAATGCTGCTAAATAAACTCTCAAATGACCTAGGGACATAATAAAGGATTTGCTACAAAAGCACTTAGAATTATCCAACAGAAATCTTTATAACATTTTTATATGAAGACTCTATTTCCTGTAACATGTTAGTAAGGCTGGAATTATTCTTTTATGCACTTATGGAGAAGTAAGTTGTGTGTCCAGAAACTTCCATGTAAATATGCTCAAGATCTATCTTCTGCTAATATATAAAAAAGCTAACTATAGCAAAAACACCACCACAAATATAAAACACATATGGCACCCACCATTAAACAAATGTACAAATGAACAGCAACTACAGCAACTATGGATTTTACTTCAAAATCCATAATAATTTGATTTTTAACATTACAACATTAAAAGTACAAATCACCAAGTACAAAAATGTGAAAAAATCTCCCAAACACAAAGCAAATCCACTTGTAATCACCAAGTACAAATACGTGAAAAAAATCTCCCAAACACAAAGGAAATCCAAGATAAGCAAGTAATGATAAGCACATGGTTGAACTGCTGTAAACTCTGGAGAAAAGTATATTTTCAAAGGACAATTAAAAATCATTGAAAGAAATGGGGAAAAATCACTGGAAGAAATATTTTTTTAAAATGATAAATTTGGGATAACTGCATATAAACAAAAGAAACTGGTATTTGTGTGTTTTTTTATGTTTGAAGTTGCAGGTTCATGTACTAACATGGAATGTTTTGTTTTGCTTTCCTTTGGGCTAAAATAAGGAACATAGTCTAGTTCAAGGAAAAAAAGACATTAGCCTATATATTTTATTAATGAAGGATAGGTTTAAGTTAATATTCCTCATCTTAAACTGAATATATCTCATTCCACTTGATTAAATGAGTTTCAATTTGGGCTGTTTAGAGAGGAAACTGCAATTTGGGAACCCAGGGATTCATCAAAGTAAATGGGCTAATTCTGAAATGATATGCAAGTAGCTCAAAGGGGAAGACACAGATTCAACATGGCCATTAAAATAAAGGTCAAAGAATATGATCAATGCAACAACAGAGGTGAGACCTTTGTGCCACACAACTAAAGTCTGTTATTACAATTAAGCAAATAATTCGCTTTTCAACTAAAATGGAACATAAAAACACAGTAAGTTCATTAGTGAACTCGTACCCTCAACACAAATACTCTGAATTCGTCCTCTACATCTAGCACTGCTCTGAGGGCCGGCAATGCAGCAGTAAGGAAGGGAGATCCAGCCACAAACCTATTCCATAAATGAATTAATTAGCATTTCTTAGGAAAAATAATTGCACTTTTTAATAATATTACTACTATTATTATTATTTTCGTCATAGTAGGAGTATGCATGTAGTACTAAAATATTTCATTTACATTAAATCAAGTAACAACAGTGTGAGACAGGTTTCCAATATCAGGTTTCCACGAAATTCCAAAAAGCTCCCAGCAGGTAATTTCTTATCTTCGGTCTCCATAAAGGCAGAGTCATCATATCACTGCAGTATTATTAAAGCCATGTTTCTGGAAGGCATTCCCAGGGAGGGCTGAAATGCTGATCCTGATACAGGCAGAGTTCCCAAAATAGAAAGAATTTACATTCTAAATTATTAATTTTAAGAATATATTGCCTCTGACTTCTGACAGGAGGTCTATAGCAGGTAATCGCAGGTCTCTGACAAGTATTTGTAAGATGTGGTATCATTTATTAAGAGTGTCTTTATGAAGCTGATCTCTTGTCTGGGTAGAGGTGGTAGATATGAGGGTGGACCTATCCTTTCAAAACTTTGAATCAACTCAAACGGTTAAACACCCTTGGTCAACACCTTAGAGTTCTACTTCCGAAAATACAACAGACTTGCCTACAATTATGAAAGAATCTTGAACTGAATTTTATAAAATTCTTAGTTTCAGTTTTGAACATAACTTCTTCACCTAGCAGATCTTCCAGGATGTATAAACTGTAAAATGCACTCCCCTCCCCAATACCTAAATCTATCAACATGGTGAATTGGCGACCAGATGCTGAGGATTACCTGTGCAAAGTGACTTTTGTTTGTTTACTTTGGTCTTGTTAATATTGAGTCTTTCTGTCTTCTAGTAATTAGGCAAGTGGTCCAGCTACTTCTGGAGACCCTGAGCAGAATGGAAGTCAGAGCTCGTCATTAGTCAAAGAGGAGGATGCCGATCATCACTTTTTTTTTTTTTTTTTTTTTTTTTTACAGCAGCAGGCCATAGAGCCAGTTCATTTAGAGCCCAGGGCATGAACTTGCACATTACTTTAATGACTGCAGTGAGTAAGGGCACTTGAACATGATCTATGGGCTGCTGCGGGCATATTTACCTGTGTCGTTGATGCACGCTGGAGAGGACTTCCAGCCACACCACTGATCGTGAAAACAGGAACATCCAACGAAAACAATGCTGTGGCAGTCAGCTCACAGCACCTCTTCTTACTACATTTTCTCTGAAGACATTAGCTAACAATGAGGTGTGTAAGTTCCTGGAATTCTTTTTATTTAGAGTGTCTTTAATGATTCCTTTAGATTTCAAAGTTAAATTGCAGATCAAATGATGTGAAGTTTTCTGCCTCTCTTTTTCTAGTTAAGTAAAAGCTAGACAGGCCAGTGCATCATTTAACTTGGCCTCAGCAAACCTTGGTCATAGAGAAATGTTCCTCTTGGGAAAACTATTAGAGCATATATTGAAGCCCACTATCATACCTAAATTATGAGAGAATGTAACTGAGTGAAAAGGGTACTGGATTCAGAATAAAACAAACTAATTTTCTCATTTAAATTCCATGGCAATTTCCTACATGGCTTTAGGTACATATTTTTTGAAGTTTGAGTTTCTTTGGTCATAAACAGAAGATATTGAACAAAATAATTACTAGAGAAAATGTTATTACTTAATTATATATCTGATGAAATAAGTGTTATATAGTTTACAGAAATGTCATGTATATTTTATAAAAATATGTATATTTTAAAGAAATATAATATCTAATCTTTTTAAAAACATTTTTGTTATTTTGAGGTACTATTTAATAATGTTTCCTTGTCCTATCATATTTCATATGTTTCTCTTCACTATCTTTAGCATATTTGGTACAGTTGTTCTGAATACTATACATGTTTCCCCTATTTATTCCCTCTAGAATATTCTACTTGTCAATTTCCTACTCTGTGCAAACCCTGTACAGGGCACTGATTATTATATCCCTGGAGCTCCTGCTTCCTATATCCTGCCTGTATATCTTATGAGTAATTAATTATGATATATTTTCCCAGAGAGTTTGTAAAGGTCTTTAAACTCTTTTTCAAAACTGTGCTCCAGGCAACTTCTGTCAAAGTAGACCTAATGATTTATGTACAAGGCAGTATGACATGTCATTTTTGTTTCATCTGAGAAAATTGAATCAACCTAAGAGATCAAAAAGATGGGAAAGTTCAATAAAATTATAATACTAAATAACTCACAATGTATCCATTTATATAGCCATTAGAAAAAGTTTTAATATAATAGTGATATGAAAAAATGCTCCTGATGTAATATTAAGTGTCCAAAGAAGTATAAAATATTTATATACAAAGGAAAAGAAAAATTTTGTACAGATAATTATATATTCACATAAAAATCTTAGAACAAAACTCTTCCCAAATATTTGCAACAACCACTAGCTATAATATTATTTTCAAATAAAATTTTTATCTTCATTCCTTACTGAGCTTTTAACTTTTTCACAGTATGCATGAATTACTTTTTAGTGGAAAATCCACTGAAATTTTTTAAATGCCATATTTTAAAGAATATTTTAATATCATGTATATTTAATATTTTACATATTTAAAAGAAAAATGATTTCATATATGAATATTTAGCAATAAATTCTAATGCTAAATATAAAAGAGGCGTTAGAAATTCACTCTAATGTCACAGTAAAAAAAACCCACATATTAAAAAAAAAAACCCACATATTAAACGCTTACCTTCTAATTTAACATATAAAAACTAAGTCCATTTTTCCCATCATAGCCTCCAGTCCCTAAAACACCCAACTCCTAATAGCTTCAGAGGGATCAGAGCAGACAGCATTCCAGAGAATTAATTCTTGGAATAGAGTTTGGGGTGATTAAAAAGGCAGGTAAATATAAATGTGACTTGAGAAGGGTTACAAAGTCAAATTTTAAGGGAAAATAAAGTTTTAGGAAAAAATTCAAAATAACTTACGGCAAGAACAGAATACACATAAAGGAGCATGGTGGGTAGGGGGAGGGAGTGAGGGAGATGATTCATCCACACTTCTAGGATTATTCACTCATGACTAGAACTCCTAGTACTAATTTCAAGGTTTTCCACAAGTAGTTTAGGACCTTTGTTGCTCCTCTATCTCTAGCTTCAACCATCATTTTTGTGGTGAAAAAGATCCAGAATCCACAAGAAACAGACCAGCTTCAAATCCAGCAGGTTCCATCATTCTGCTACCACCTGACCAGTCCCCTTCCTTCCTACATGGAGCTGCCCAGTTCTATTTACACTACTTGGTGTCTTTCTTTGCCTTGTTGCAAATCTAAACACACAGTTTGGTCCGTCTATCTGCACCCTGTCTGTATCCAGGATATCCATAAGGCTGCTGACTCCGAGATCTGTCCTTCCTTGTTCCAAACCACACCTTCTACCAGGAGCCAGTTCTACAGAATCCTAGCTTGTACCCTCATATCTCAGTCCACCTCTTGAAAACAAGGCCATCACAATTCCCACCATAGTTCATGTTCTAACATGAAAACGAGAAAAATATGCTTTTCTTTTCATTTTCCAGCTACATCTAACTTGAAACAAGAAATACAATAAAAAGTTATCAATCAAGCAGTTATTTTAATTTTAATATACGGAAAGAGCTCAACTTGTGGTGCTATGGCATATATAATTCTTTTTTTCTCTGACTAAATGAATATAAAGTTCACTATAGTCTTTGCAGATAATCCTTTCCTATCTTCTCGACCTTTCCTAAAGGTGTTTTAATTTCCTCTTTTTCATGGCTGATAATTTTGTCATTACTTTCATGAAATGCTTTTCCAAGATACAGTTTGGAAAGTGATTAATAGTTATAGGTCATTTTCCACATTGCGTTATCAGAAGCTATTATTGCATATTACAGTAACACTAATAATGCTGAAAGACTTGACAATGACATGTGACACTGGAAGAAGACCAGTTAAAGGAGTATTTTATAATGTGCTCCTTCCCAATCATATTCATTTTACACAGAGCTAGTGGAATCTAACAATTACAAATGTAGAAGCTAAATAAAAATAAATGTATGCAATCCTCACCATGAGTTGATGTAAAATATCATGATTTCTTTAGATTTTATATAAGATGAAGTTTTCAAAATGCTTTCTTTCCTAGTGCCTTCATAAGACATAACATGTAAAGTACTCTGTGCACTAGTTTTTGTCCATAGCGGGAGCTCAGATATCTCTTTACTCTTATTTTCCTCTATTAAGTATAATAACAATAGTGGTTGAAAACAAGAAAACTTCTATTTTACTACCCAGAAATCATTGATAGTTTAAATAATGTACTAAAAATTTCCTCTGAAATCAAGAACATGACTATAATTCTTGTGAAATATAAAGAACAAGAGAAGTTATTGGAGCAACAGAGTGTCCAGGGATATAAATACTGTTAACCTGAAGAATGTTTTTTATCAATATATAGCACCTGGAGCTTTTAAGTAAAATGACTAGAGAGTTTTCATGAAATTTCATCTACAGTCTTTAAAATATTTTATATCTTTTATATAAGTTTTTTAACTTCATTGCTAAATAGTTGAAGGCAAACTTCAAATCTGTGTATCTACCACCCAGAGGAAACACAGTTCTATGCACATAGCTGGTATTTGATAAACACTACTGAAAATACAATGAAGTAAAACATTTGCAATGCTGTTATATACATAGAAACTTCTATTTAACCTATTCATTATTAAAATACTTTTCTGGTAGAATTATTAACCCCCAAAACCATATGCTGCTGCTTGAGGGCTTACACTTTGGAATTGCAATCCCTTCTGCTGTGACACTTAAAAAAAAAAAAAATATATATATATATATATATATATATATATAAAATATATAAATCAGTCCTGGTGACACTATTTTTCCTTCTATTTGGACCATGATAAGCTTCAGAGTAGTGACTTTGGGAGCAGGGTAACTTAGAGTGAAGAGACATTTATGTGGAGAAGTTACTTTGCATGTATGACACAGAGACACATTAATCTAAGTCATAATAATTTACAAATACCAGTGAACAATATGAGCCATAAAGGTTTTTAAAAATAACCCATAATTTTTCTAGCCAATATTAGAAGATTGTTTAAGATGCCAACTTTGGAAATGTGTGATGATCAAATGGTCAACTGAAGGGAAAGAAATCTTATTGTGAAATAAATATATATTTTAGGAAAGTCATGGTTTTCTTAAGAGCAAAGTAGCACCTTGTTGACTTAAGACAAAATACAAAGACAAAGGTTATGTTATGTGAGAGAATGTAAATTCTTGTCTAATAGTATAGACCAACACTGTCACAGTTAAAACAGTGAAAACACACAGGTGAAGATGGGGATGACTACACCCATATAACCACAAGCCACCATCAGCAGGTTTCTCACAAGATGTAGCAATATCAGTCCTCTCTCTACTGAGGGTGACTGGAGTACTGTCACTGTTCCTCACCACTGTTCTGGAATCATCATCACTCATCACCACCTTTCACAGAGTCAACGAGGGTTCTCTCTCTTTCCTCGTTTTGATCTCATCTCCCAGATTCATAACCTAGGTCTCAACATGAACAATAATTACTTTTAAATTCTGGATTTAAGCACACAACTCTCAAGATACCACTTGACTCATACTCACATACAGACTCACTGCAAATATATTGCCCATACCAAGTTTTCTTTTACCTGCTTCCATTCCATGTCCATTCCAGGATCCATCATTATAACCACTGTCTTGCGTCCCTTACCTGCAATGCCTCCCTCCTTCACCTCTGCTCAGCCCAGCTCACCACTGGTCCTCATAAGTCCAGCTCAAACAAGCTGACTGTGCCCATCTAATGAGAGGGTAAGACCTACCACAGTTTCCAACACCAAGCCACTGGAGGACCTGAAACCATATATCTCGATTCTTTCCCATCCTCAGGGTTGAACTCTGTTCCAAAAGCCATTCTCTCTACTGGTAGATGGACCCCATGCACTCTCATCTACCCAGCGATTTTTTCCTCTGAGATTATTCCCTTTCTCTCAAGCATCATAAATTTCTCTTTCTATGAGTCAATGCCATCATCATAGGGATACCTTCCATTCTTAAAATAAAATCCCTTCACTGTTTCCATTCCTTTAAGCCACCACACTTTATGGGCTGCCATTTGTAATGAATAGTTTTCAATCACCCCTCTTAGTTATTTATCCAAATCACATGACCAGAGTCATCACATGCCCAACCTCTATCCTCCACTCCTCTTCTGGTAAAGGACACTCACTTACAGGAGAGGAAATAGGAATTAGGTTCCTCTTTCTTAATGCCCCATAGTGAAACCTGGTTACTTGGAAATGAAACAGGTATGTCTGAGATACAGAAAATTACATATAGAGTAATAACATAAATCCTGGTCCTATTTCTGTTGATATAAAAGTGTAAAATCCACCAGTTAAAAAGCAATCAGGATGGGAAATTTGAACAAAGAAAAACAAGTCAGTGAACACCTTTTCATCGAGCAATCCATGCCTGCTGGGTTGAAGGATTCTAGGACTCGTTTACAAAATCTCAACACTCCATACATGTCATGCGGACATGTTGACTTAGGGCTTGTCATGACTTAAGTTCATTCTATGGTTATAAACCAGAATTTATTTCTGTGCAATGTTAACTGCCTGCCTAAAAACTTATGTTCTCAATTTCAATAACACTTTTTTTTCCAATAAACTGTCAAAATGAGTTTTCTTTATGCATGTACTTTATTACCCTTTATTGTACTTTGCATATACAAAGTGCTCAATACATTTAATGAATGAGTAAATAAATTATGCAACCAATTGTTTGCCAGTTAGCTTAGAATTAATGCCTCCTATGATAAAGAATGACTTCTCGGGGATCCCTGGGTGGCTCAGTGGTTTGGCATCTGCCTTCGGCCCGGGAGTGATCCTGGAGACCTGGGCTCCCTGCGTGGAGCCTGCTTCTCCCTCTGCCTGTGTCTCTGCCTCTCTCTCTCCCTCTCTCTATCTCATGAATAAATAAATAAAATCTTAAAAAAAAAAAAGAATGACTTCTTTCCCACAGAGCTGATGTTCAAGGAGACAAGCTTAAAGTAGCACATAAGAGTGATGCTATAAAATTTCTTCCCTGAGGTCCTCTAACTTAGTAAAAATAATTTTTAGTAAAAAAGCTATTTTATATTAGCACCTAAGAAGGATCAGGAAAGCAATATTCAAGTGAAAAATTTACAAATACGTTATGTACGTAACTATTAAAAATCATAAAGGATATAAACTTTTAAAGCCGCTTTTCCTTCATCTCAGCTAATTTTTTCCCAATATATTTAACTTAGCTTTAGCTCCACAGATAACAGTCTAGACCACAGAAACCTTAATAGTTTAGGACAAAAAAAAAATTGTTTGCTTATAGTAGGCTACCCCAAGGAAGTCCAGGGACCTTGCTGCTTGTGGATTTTGCCTTCACATGGGCAGCTGCTGCCCATAGGAGCTGATGCCTGAGCCTCTGATGCAGGTGCTTCAAGCTGTTCTACTCAGCTTCCAGGACAGACTTTCATGCCTGCTCACATTAGTTACTGGTCACAAAGAATCTCATCTTTGCATACAAAAATGGACAATGGGCTTGTTTTGACTATTAGAAAAAAACTCTTCACAGTAAGTTTTTTTAATGAAATTCTCATCAAGGATTTGGAGAGGCCATTTTATTTCCATAATATATTTTTGCTGTCAGCAGCTTATCCACTCTCTCAACTACAGACATCACTATCTCAGCTCAAATGGCATTTCCTATTATCCAAATCCAACGAATATCTATTCCAGTCTCCCAGTTCTTTCTCCCAATTTGGATTGTCTTCCCTATCCTCTATATCTTCTGCCTATTCCTACTTCCAACTAATTGTAAACATATATAGTAACCAATGTTTATAGTTTGATTTATTTCCTCCTACACTTTTCCAGATGTTCATAAATATTATAAACAACACAAAATATTTATTATTATTTTTTAAAAACAGTATAATATAATGCTAAAACATTTCATTTCTAAAATCCTCATGGAGTTTTTCTAAGGTGTAATATATAACTCCAACTCATTTTAATTAATAACTACATAAGAAGGATATAGCTTTTGTATAAAATATTTTACATAGAAGATAGGTCTTTTTTAAATTCTTCATCAATCAGTACTGCTCCACTTTTTTACTATCCCAGATAATTTTGCAATAAACACCAATATACATAAAATCTTATGTTCTAGATCACCCATTTCTATACTACATATGTCTAAGTATGACTAATCAAAGGCTATTGAACACTGTAAATGCCACTTCATAGCAACATATCATTTTAAACAAAGATTACAGGATTGCACATTCCCATATGGAGTGACAAAAATGTGAATTTCCTCAAACTTTAACCCTTAGCTAGATTACAGAATATACTATTTTTTAATGTTTGTCTATTTGGTAGATTAAAGAAATTAATATTTTCATCTTGATTTTTATATCCCTGATTAGTAGAGTAGAAAGCATTTCCATATAGTCATTAACTTTTTGCATTTTTCTTCTATGAACTGCTGTTCATGTTTTTTGCCTAGTTTTCTATTCTGTTATTTTATTTTTTTATCTCATTAACATTAGGAAGCACTAATATATTAATTATATCAATACTTTGTCATATTTTTGGCACACATTTTCTCTTATCCAATTTTTTCTACTATTTTGGATTGAATATGTCCTTGAGATTCTGAGCCCTCAGAAAATTTTTTTTAAACTTTTTTTTAAAAGATTTTATTTATTTATTCATGAGAGACACAGAGAGAGAGAGAGAGAGGCAGAAACACAGGCAGAGGGAGAAGCAGGTTCCATGCAGGAAGCCCGACGCAGGACACAATCCCGGGGTCTTCAGGATCACGCCCTGGGCTGAAGGCAGGGGCTAAACAGCTGGGCCACCAGGGCTACCCCCTTCAGTTACATCCTATAGAGAAAATATTCTTTCCAGTTTGAACCAACTGGGCATGACAGTGATGAAAATGTTTAGTAAGATAAAAATCTATTAAAATTTCCTTGTAACTCTCATACATTTATGATTCCCATATGATCTTTAAAATAGTTTGATTCAGTTTGCCAAAGAAACAATCAGTGACAAGATATTACTACAATAGCCTTAAGTTTATATCTTAATTTGAGGAAAAGTAATATTATGATGATAACTAGGCTTTTCTACACAGGATATACCCTGTCATTTATTCTTAATTACTTCATGTCTTTTAATAAAATGTTATAGTTTTCATCAGACAGGTCTTGTCATTTCCTTGTTAAATTTATTCCTCCTACTTTGTATTTTGTCAATACTCTAAAGTTAGTGGTTCAGCAAGACTTCTAGATATATGAATAAGATACCATGACATAAACCAACTTTAACAAAGCAGTATCCTGAGTGTGGGAACTGATATGAACCTTTGCTCCCTTCTTCTATTACTCCTTAAAAATAATCAGCAATCTCATGAGAGGGCTTTGGAAGCAAACTAATCTAGTAATACAGCCTGTGCTTCAACCCAATTCCTTGCTTACTGACCATTTTCACAGCCCAGATGATCCAATTAATCTATTCAACTTTCCTTTGTGTAACTACTTAGCAGCACACTTCCCTCCCTGGTGACGCACGTCTGACTGACAGCATCACCAATCCCTTACGTCAGTGGACCTTCTCTCAGCTACTCTACTGAGAGCTTCGCCACTACTGTTGCTCACTCAGCACTCCTTGAATCATACCCAAACACAGGACGCTTTCAGTATTTAAAAAAATTATGATTTATATCCTGCCACATGCTAAAAGAAGTGAAAAAAATCTTGATTTTCCAGCTTTCTTTGATTATTTATCACCTTTTATTTATAAGAAACATGACTTTGAAGGAGTAATTTTTTTTTAATCTAAGACTTCAGATTTTATTAGCCATTTATAAAGCAAAGTAATGCTGGAGGAAGAATCATGCAGACTTTAATTCATTTTACAGGGCAAATTCTAAGATACTTTCTTCCTGATCCAGCCCAGAAACACCAGAGAGACCAATTTGCCTTGACCCAACACAGGATTCATCTGCTGTCATTATACTAATTTTTTATACTTACGGATATATTTTGATTGTTGGTTAGACTTTATATATATTTTTTTGACTTTATATTTTCTAAAGGCCAATTATTTGGCCTCAGGCACATAACAGTTTTACGCTGTATTGGTCCATCACCAAATCTACCAAGACTTCACCAACAGGGAATTTTGCCTATAAAGTGTTTCCTCCTACCAAGGAATATTTTTTTTCAAGGAAAATAGCCTAAATCATGAATAAAAACATAAATTCAAAAGCAACTATAATCATGTCAAAATATTTTTATGATAAGTGAAAATCATGATTTTCTTCCAACATAACAGTCCTCGTTGTTCATCTGAAGGAACTGTTTCTAATATGTTCCCCTAAGTATGTCACAAAAGTGGGATGTCTCTACCTGTTCTTTGACCGAGGCGAGGATAGCAGAAGTGGTTTCCGTCTCGGAGCCATCTCCGTTGGAGGTGGTCAGGCCAGGGCTCAAGGAGCTGGTCTTCTCTGAGGTGGAAGAAGGCTGGTCTGGAACAGGCATAGCTCCTGCAATGCAAAAGGACATGCTTAATATGATGGGAGGTTGCCACTGCATACAGACACAACTATCAGGCAACTAAACAGCACTCTTTGGAAAAATGAAAACTATAAACTACAAAGAGAGCACACGACTACAAAGAAAGCATCATCATCAAACAGGAAATAATACAGGTAAATGGAATGATTTCTCCTGTATCACCCCAAACAAATTCCAGGACACACTCACAACTTGGTGTTTTTGTATTTGAGGTAAGTGGAAGAAGAGATACTAAGAAGCAAAAGGCAAGGAAGGTAACAAGAAAGAATAAAGAAATGAAATACTGAGTCTAACAACAACAACAACAACAACAAAAACAGTTGAACTACCATTTTATTTGAACCCAATTCATAAATGGATGTACATGGACAGCTTAGCAACAGCATCCCAGTTGTTTCTTTCTTACTATCTTTCCCAAACAAGTAAGACCAAAGTATTTATTACATATATTACCTAGCAATGCTTATCAGCAGAGGAAATAATTAACTAGGACAATTTTTACCAGAGCCCTACAAAATCAATATTCAAATAAAAGCCTAGGAGTAAATAAAGGTTGCTTTCTTGCCTAAAGCTATCCTATTACATGTCCCTCCAAGAACTAGTATTATGTGAATGTTAAAATGTATTTCCTATTATAGTGTAACTAGGCAGACTGGGTTTTTCAGTAGGAAACATAAATTCCATAGGAACCTTAGCATTGTGAGTAGTTAATAATTTAGGGCTATGGTCACTAAAAAGGGTTCTGTTATAGAACTGTCCTTAAAATATATAAAAAGATTGGTCATCTAATGTTATCATTGGACATTCCAACTTAGTTTTGTTTTCATTTTTAAGTAATTTTAAAAATAATATTACCAATGAGAATTAGAATAGTATTGGAAAGATAAATCCATTACAAACAGAATATATAGGAGGATTCGGGAAAATAATATTAATAAGCAGAATGTGAGCAAAGGATAAATATCAAATTTAACCTAGTGTAGCAAAATGCAACCCTGGCTAAAAAAGCAGAAGGTATTTTAGGTGAAATGAAGTGATTTAAATAATTACAGTGGTGGGGTTGGGAAGACAAGAGGAAAATAGTTTTGTGTTCATCTTGCTATCATATGTAGCATCTTATCTGATCAAGCCTCATAATTATAAGGATTTGGATAAACAGATCAACAAATGTTGTCCCCAGGTGACATAGCCCGAAAACCAAACCTTTCTCATTAGGGAAGTTTGAGAGATGGGTAAAAGGGGAGAAAGCAAGAAGAAAGGAAATGGCAGTTCTTGTGTGCAAAGTCACCCCTCTCTGTGACCCTGGAGTGGAGAGGTACAGCGGAGATCACTCTATCTATGTCAGAGGCTTCCAAAGGGCCTGAAGCTGAGAAAGGAGAAGTCTTGCATGTTTTAAGATTTTATTTATTTATTCATGAGAGAGGCAGAGACACAGACAGAGGGAGAAGCAGGTTCCCTTCAGGGAGCCCGATGCAGGACTAGATCCCAGAATTCCAGGATTATGACCTCAGCCAAAGGCAGACACTCAAACACTGAGCCACCCAGGCATCCCGTCTTGTAGGTTTTAAATCTTCACTTTTGTGTTTTCTAAATTTTATTGGGGCCATGTGAATCCAGTTCTGGACTAGTATTATTGCCAACCTGTTTTTTGACAAAGAACTTGTCCAAGGTCCCAAAGTTATTTATATAACCAGGCCTAGAACTCAGATTTTCTCCCTTTTTATTCCTGTTTTAGAGTCCTTTAATGTGGCGGCCTATTTTCCATAACCTGTTCTGCTGGCTGTCTCATAAATACTAGTCTATACATCAATTTTTTTATATATAAAATGTTACTCTTAAAAGTATGAGAGTAACCTGTCACAGTAAAATATGGGATTTAATAGGCAATGAATCAAGGCATATCCTTGGGCACTAGACAACTTGGATCTACACACTATAAGGAATAACCAAGTCTGTTTATGTACCCCCATTTCTCCTTAGAGCAGCAATAACAGAACAAAAGAGAAAGCTTCAAGGTTTAGCCACCATACAGAGCTACTGCAACCCAAGGCAACCTCTATGCCTGAATGGAAATGACTTGGAATAATTTCCACGGCTCATAACTTTTCACATCCAGACTTAATTCAACCATTGACCATCCCCGTGTATGAATGGTTAAGACTGTCCAACCTCAACTGCCGATCCTCTTAGCTCACAGCACAAGAGGAGGAGGACCCTATGAAGACCAAGCCGTGGGCTGCCTAATGGTTAAGTGTAAAAAGCTTTAAGCCTTCTGACTTTGCAGTAAATGGCCAAGAACTTTAGTTTTAATTAGAACTAATCCACTAAATTAGTAATTAATCTGTACTAAATCCAGGAAATCCAGAAAATGTAAGGAGACAAGAGAAAAACAAAATAAAAAAAAAAAAAACAAAAAAAAAACAAAGGAAGAGCAATCCTCAGTAATTCTGGCATCTGAGATAAGTATATTTACTTTGGTATTTTTGTATGTTTCTTTGACAGAATTTTTTTTTTCTGATTTAACTCACTCTGTATAATGAGATTTACATATAATAGAGTACTACTAATATAGCGTTTTTTAAAATTTTTGTCCAGCAACATATAATGAACTATTTCTTATGTTAGGAAAAATTATTCTACGGTTTATAAACGTAATGATGTGCTCACTTAGGCAGCACGTATACTAAAAATGCAATGAATAGTATTCATAATGTATCATAATTTACATATCTTTTTAATTTTTATGACATTTTCACACATGTGACATTTTCAGTAGATAAATTCCTACATGTGGTACTGATGGAATGAGGAGCTGGAACATGTTTCAGACTTTTGAGAGTCAAAACAAATTTTCCTGCTGCCAGGCTGGTTCAACTTATCTGCCCACCAGCAGTGCTGTGAGAACGTCCCTTCCCCACAATGTTAACAACACTGGCCTTAACTACTCTCTCCTGCTTTTACCAATGTGACATAGAAAAATTCATCCCTTTGATTTTGTTTCTCTTTGGCAATGAGAACAGTGGACATTTTCCAACAGATTTACTGATCCTACATAACAACACTTCTTCATTCCCTTTATACAACTACTATGTAAGAAGTCTTTCTATCACTAGCAGAATGCTTAATCTGCAAATATCTAAGCTGAAATTTAGACTTGGTAATAAGAAGTTCTATGTCCAGAAAATACAAAACAAGTCATGCTGTATTACACCCTCACATGCATGAGCCGTGTTACAGATTCAACTGAGTTCACTCATACCCCCACCCATGATCCCACCCCTGTCCCAAATCCACATGCTGAAGCCCTAATCCCCAAAGTGACTGTATTTGGACATGGGGCCTTTTGGGGGGGGGGTATTTAAGGTTAAATGCAGTTATGAGGGTGGGGTTTATAAAGGTGGGATTGTTGTCTTTACAAAAAGAGTATAAGACTGGAGCTCTTTCTCTCCATCTATGAGGACATAGAGAGAAGCTAGAAGCCAGAAAGAGTGTTCTCACCAAACATATATCATGCCAGCACTTTGACCTTGGACTTCTGGCCTCCAGAACTCTGAGAAAATACACTTCTGCTGTTTAAGCCCTTCTGTCAGTGGCATCTTATGGTAGTGGGGGAAGACTAATACAAGCAGGACTGGATCGGTCTCAGCTTCTTTCTCTTATTTCCCCCATGAGATGAGTATGGGGGAGCCTGGGAATTGATGGTAGCAGGGCGGCACCATCATGTACAGCTCTCTGTCAATACCTTCACCCAAGATAAACTACAAGTGTCAGAGAAAGGCATGCGCTGCTTCAAATAAGCAACCTGGATAAATCAAAGCTTAGAAGATGGTTGTACCCAATTTATGTGAAGTAGGTCTGCAAAAAAAAAAATGCTTTCTTTCAAAGATGATACAATAAGAAATTCAGAAAAGTTGGCTGGATGACAATACGAGCAAAAGCAGGTAGCCCTCATATACAGAGTGTCCTTCTCAACTTTAACGTATGTCCCTTATGTAATAAGATTTCATGAAATCCAAATAAATACTCTAAACTTTTATTTCCCAAACATGAGTCACTATAAATTTACATTATACTTGGTAACCTGTTAAAATCTTATGTATACTTTAAAAGGCCAAACTCTCTTGCTCTTAATTCAAGGACTGCATTCAAAGCTATATTTTATTGACTTCCATCACCCAAAAGAGAGTAAAATTCTTATTGTATATTTTATAATGGAAACTTGTTATTTTTTAAATTAATTAATTAATTAATTTATTCATGAGAGACATAGAGAAAGAGACAGAGACACAGGCAGAGGGAGAAGCAGGCTCCTCACAGGGAGCCCAATGCAGGACTCGATCCCGGACCCCAGGATCACGACCTGAACCGAAGGCAGATGTTCAACTGCTGAGCCACCCAGGCACCCCAAAATTTGTTCTTTCTTTAGCCACTTCTGTCTAGCAACTGATGACTTTACTGGAAGAGGTCATCATGAAGACATGACAATGAGTTAACCCTTGAGTTGGACCTAGGCAATTGGAGGCTCCCTACTGCCCCTCTGTGTATGGGATGTGTGTCTGCTTGCCTTCCCCATGCCCAGAAGCTGTTCTAAGAATATATCCCTGAGGTAGAAATGTAGTGTTGAGGTTATCCACACGAGGTATGGGACTGAATCCAGTTAAGGCCTACATAATCTTTAAAGATTCTGGCCAGTGGCTGCAGAAATCTACCTGTCCTGTAGCCACCCAAGATGAGCCTTGTAAATAAATTCACTTGCCTCTTCAACCTGCTGCCTACCAATCTAGAGTGATCGTCTTTCAGTCTCTCCCTAATCTCTTGAGTATAGAGACCAGTTTGCAGACCAACAGATTGACATCGGATATGGCCATCTTCAAAAAATTAACTGATGGATTCTGGTGTCTCACAATTAACCAATTCAATGATCCATCTAGCATTCTTAGACCACCATTACTTGATTTCCTCCTCTCTGATTCAGTGATAGCTCCTTTGGCTGTGATGAGGTCTTTGCTTCTGTTGAACTGCCCACCCCCAATCTGTAACCCATGACCTCTTAATCTTTTCAACTGTCTTCTCATTCTGTCACTCCCAGGCCCTCACGCTATGTTGTCAGAGACCTGTTTCTTCCTTCTCCCAGGTCCCACCTACTTAAAATTCCAGAATCTCCAAATCCCTTACATATTGTGGGACTCAATAAATATTTCATTAGCTAGACTTGCACTGTCTGATATGGTATCTTCTAGCAACATATGGCTATTAAAATCTCAATAACATTACAAAGCCAGTTTATTAGTTGCATTATTCACGTTTCAAGTGTTCAATAGCCACATGTGGCCAGTGGCTATTGTACTAGAAAATAAAAATGTAGAAGAACGTCATCATTGCAGAAAGTTCTACTGATCTATACCCAATGGTCAATCTTTGATGTAATCTTTCTTCTGTAGTTTTAATCCTTGGCAGTAAGTCAGGAGAAGGGGTCAGAATATAAACATATTTCGAAGGGAGAACTGTCAGGATTACTGATAGGCTGCATGTGGTAGTGAGGCCAGGAGAGAAGAATCTAGATGATTCCAGGGTTTGGTTTGAGTGACTAGCCATTAGTCACAATGTTGACACTGTGGGTAAAATATATTTCGGGCAATGGAAGGTGACCTAACATGCAAACTTACAACCCAAAACACATCTATCTGTGACTCTTCTTTGCTGTTAACATCTCAGCAGCTGAAACCAGCTCAAGTCAGAAGCTACACTCTGATATGAATTGGGCAATGGAAGATTGATGACTTCTAAACACTATATATCACATTTCTCCCCCCGCCCTTTTTCTTTTTCATTAGGCAGGTCCCTTTTTATCTTTTACTTTAGAGTTGCTAGAAACTTCTAGAACTTTTCTCATCTTTGTTTAGCTTTAGCCAATGGCTTCAACTTAAGACTCTCAGACATTAACTTCCTTGAATCTCACACCAAACTAACAAACCCCACATGTGTGTGGCAACATCTAAAGTTATTTCCAGGGGTGCCTGGCTTGCTCAGTGGTTGAGCATCTGCCTTTGGCTTCGGTTATGATCTAGGGTCCTGGGATTGAATCCTGCATCAGGCTCCCTGCAGGGAGCCTGCTTCTCCCTCTGGCTACGTCTCTACTTCTATGTGTCTCTCATGAATAAATAAAATCTTTAAAAAAATAAAACAAAATAAAAGTAAATTATTTCCTTCCTTCATGTGTCCACTCTCTTCAAGACAGTGATGCTCCCTGTTCTTGATCCTATGTTCTAAAACACAAGTATATTAGTGCAATAGAATTTTGGATTTACCTCATCATTAGGCATAATTTTCACAATTTTCTATTATGGTTACACCCAAGGGAGTAACAAAACTGGCCATTATAATACTCCAAATATTACTATCATTTGTCACACACACATTTATGTATCCAACTTGATATTTTAAAATTGAATATAATTGAACACGTGGGATTTTTATAACCTTCCACCCCACAGGCAATATGTGTAAGATTATGATCATGTACAACTCAAGAATAAACAGAAACATAAGCATATTACTAATATTAGGTTGCAGAGATTGTGTAGATTCATATAAATTAGTAACATGAAAGATACCTCATTTGTATAATCATTCTGGTCACTAAAACTGCAATTCTGGGGATCCCTGGGTGGCGCAGCGGTTTGGCGCCTGCCTTTGGCCCAGGGCGCGATCCTGGAGACCCGGGATCGAATCCCACATCGGGCTCCCGGTGCATGGAGCCTGCTTCTCCCTCTGCCTGTGTCTCTGCCTCTCTCTCTCTCTGTGACTATCATAAATAAATAAATTAAAAATAAAAAAAAAATAAAAAATTTAAAACTGCAATTCTGTATTTGCAACTAAGATGTCATGAATATCAATACCCAACACAATAGGCAGAGAAGGAGGCACAGCAGTGTCCTCTCTCAGATGCATTCCTGACACGTAAACATATATCCATCCTTGCTTCTTCTTTTTAAAGAGAAATTTAAAATTAGAGCTTATCCTAATAATATACACAGTATAATAATTAATAGCTGTCAAAACTCAATATAATTAGACCAAAAACTCAATCTCTCTTGGTCTATGTCCAATTCCCCACATCTGGCTCACTATCGACTATATACCAGCCAGTTAATAAACATTTGTTGAAGTATTAGTGTAAAATTAATAATGGTTGCTTAGTAGAGCATGTAACATAAGTAAAATGGGCTTTGCATTAGAGCATTTCTCTAAATGATATTTGAAATGACACCCTTTTAATTTCCACTCAAGAAAGCTGCTTTTCTGAAACCTTATTAGTACTAGTGTATGGCTTGGCCTCAGTCGAATGCCAAAGAAGGGATAGCCTGGGTTGCTGGCTTCTTAGGTAGAGCCATCAATCAAGCAGGATCTGAGGCCTCTGGGACTCGATGCTTGCAACTCACAACTTACAAACAGAATCTGGCAATATTTATGGAAAGCACCCTGCAAGGAAGAAGTATCGAGACATATTCAGAATATGCAACTACAGGCAAAGCCAGGAGGTAGAGAAATGTCCAATTCTACCTGATAGTTTGGGGGTGAGGCATGGGATGTTAATCACAGAATCAGAGACACGAGGTCCCTTGTTGCTGTCGTGGAAGATATGATGACAGAGGGGAGAGACATGGGATCAGAGTGACATTCACATGTGGAACACAAGGGGCTGACTTCTACCTGTGTGTTCAGAGAAGTGGGAACGGTGGGAGTGGAACATAGCATGGAGGCTCAGGAAATTTACTTTGTGCCGTTGCGTGAGCCATTAATCACTGAGGAGGATGGGACCAACTTAACTATCACCACAGACTTAAGGCCACCTGAGTATTATTCTTAGTGATATAAACTGTGTCTGAAAGTCAAAAGGAAGCTTCTGTGGAGACTATAGAGTAAGAAGGAACTGCAGCACTCATGCATGGGACATATATATAAGCAGCCAAGTTGTAGCAAAACAAGGTCAGTGAGGACAGGACGGGGTCTTCTCTTGGTGTCTCATGGTCCTGTCTCCTAAAGCATCATCTCAGGCATTTTCAATTATGACATTATGACATTAAATGTAACGTTATGTCAACAATTTATCGATCTTGTTGCCCCTCCGGGCTCCAGCCACACTTATAACCTGGCCAAAGGCAGGTACTTAGGCCACCTGGAGGTAAGGTCAGATCCCCACATGTAAGATGTTAATGCTGGGATCTCACGGATTCTGCAACCATGATCAGGGTGCCCAAACCTGAATGGAGGGAAAAGCTGAGAGAAGAAGTGGCTTGACAGGATGACACTGGAAAGGCAGATGGTTACTGGTAGAGAGGAAAGGATCAGAATAAATCTATAAAGTGAGATGACAGGGGCAGGGAAGACAGCACTGGGGCTGGCATTCAGGGAGCATCAGAGGCGAGCCTGGAAACAGTGGAGGTGTGGGTGGATTGCAGCTAGCTGCTATGCTGTTGGGACTTAGTAAGGCTTTCATTTGCAAGTGACAGAAAATCCATCCCAAATGGCTTAAAGAAAAAGGGGATCAACAGTCATATTAAAAAACATCCCAATTCCAAAAACATTAAAAGATTTTTAAAATCCCAGAAGATGTATGATCATTATAGCTCATCATGATAAATGCGCTGCTTGAGGAAGGTTCACATTGCAAAGCTAACAGTGCGGAGGAAGGGACCGATATTGTAGAATTGTTTTAAAAGACTGCAGAGAAGAAGAAATACATGTGTGGAATGATGAAATTAGAAATATTCAAATTAATGACTGTGGGTAGCATATAATATTAAAGTAGCCAACCCATACATATTTCTACCAATCCACCTTTGTCTACTTGTACAGCGGGAATGTATCTGAGTGAAATTAATGATTATGATTTTTAAAAAGCTAAAGTTTCAGGGCACAACTTCAGTAAAAAACTGACCCACTTCTGAAATCAATAACCCATCCTCGCTCCCTCAAACATGACAAGGACGTCTCACCAGCCAATTTCATGGGTCTGCTAAGCTGGAGGGACATTTCTCCTTAGGCCAGAGAAATGAAGTCCAAGGTTCTATAATTACAGATCCATCACGGTAACAGTAAACTGAAGAGAAATTGAAACAGGCACAATACCTTTAACGTTGGCTCTCCCTGAATAGAGGAAAAGTTCTAAAACATTCAATAATAAAGAGGCTCAGCGGTAGACTGACTTCTTCTGGCTGAAACTTCAAAGAAGCATGCTTAGCACCACTCCCAATATAGAGCTGGTCACACACAGTGACTGCCCAGAACACACTGTCACTGCCAAATGCCCCAGGCACCAACATCCCCCTTCACATAGCCTCTAAAGATTCGCCACCATCTCCGACATTGTGTCTTTGCAAGATGCTGAACAACAGCGTCTAAGCCAGCAAGTGAAAAACAGTGTGCCTCCTCAAACACTCTCCCTAACAATACTTTAAACAAATACACAGTTTTCCATTTCATGTTCTCCTACTTAATCACAGATTGACATGATAAAAATCTGGTACCAAAAAAATCATGCTCTAAAGCCAGTCCACAACAATTTTACTATTGTGAACTACCAACGCTGATTGTCACAATCTATTAAACAGAAAGTCCCCAAATGCCAGCCACACACTGGCCGGCAACATGTTCTCACTTCATAGTACTTCAAAGTATCCATTCAAATTATGGCAATTTGCCCTTCATATTGATTCCAAATACATATCTGCCACTTGACAATTTTGCAAGATACTAGACCTCTACCACACATTTTTTCCCCAGAGTAACTATCAATGGAGAGTCAAAAACAAAATCTTGCACTGTAAGAAGTATCTGCACTCCTTAGAAAACATGTTTAATCCATCGAAGCAGGGAAACTGTCCATCAGTGTTTTAAATTTGATTCTAGAACAGTTTCAACTACACCTACACAACTTCAGTTGCTACCACTGACTTAGAAATATTTTAAATAAATCTCTCTACAAGTCTTAAAGGAAAAAATACATAAAACAAAAATTGAATGGAGCCATAATAATTTTTGATACTTACTAAAATATGTTGACATTTTTATGCATACATGAGAAAGTTTGAAATTTTAAGTGATATAATTAGCTTACTATAACACATACATCAAGAAAAAGGTAAAGCCTTGCTTAGAAAGTAAATCTAAATCCTATGTGTAAAGAGGTTTCACTGTACTTGTAAAGGTTACATAGCAAAGAATCTCTCATTTTTTTGGAATATATATTTATTAAATACATGTTGGGAGTTCAAATATTTTGGCATGTGATCAATAAATAATTTTAAACAGATGAATGACTGGATATTATGAAAAGGTGACTATCAATCCCTAACTCTGCTTTTTTGCCAATTTCTTTTCCATGTACTAGTTTCTGTGAGTTAAGCATTTTTCGATTCCACATATAGGTGATAATATTGTATTGTATTTGACCTATTTCACTTAACATGATGCCTTCGAGGTTTATCCATGTTGTCACAAATGGCAGGATTGCCTTCTTTCTCATGGTTGAATAATATTTTACATACACACACATACTCCCCACATTTTCTCTATCCATTCATCCAAGTGTCCATTGATGGACACATAGGCTGTTTCCATATCTTAGCTACTTAGTATCCATATCTTATGCTGCAAATAATGTGGGAGTGATCTCTCTTCAAGATCCTATTTTCATCTTCTTTCAATATATACTCAGAAGTGGAATTGCTGGGTCATATAGTAGTTCTATTTTTAATATTTTGAAATTTTTCCATAATGTTTTCCATAGTGGCTGCACCAATTTACACTCCCACCAACAGTACACAGCAGTTCCCTTTTCTCCACACCTTTGCCAATACTTGTTATGTCTTGTCTTTTTGATGATGGCCATTCTAAGAGATGTGAGGTTTTGACTGCACTTCCCTGATGACTAGTGATGTTGGCACCTTTTCATGTACCTGTTGGCCATTTGTATGTCTTCCTTGAAAAAATATCTCTTCAACTCCTCCGTCCATAAAATGACATTTTAAACTATAGAGTCCATCAAACAAAAAGCTAATTCCAGCCACAGAGAAACACAAGTCATCTTCACTCTATAACTTGTCAAGTGAGTGTTATACTTCCCTTAAAGGCAATTTTCAGCAAAGCTGTTTGAAGAGAAACTCCTCGGTTTCCAGTTATTCTATACAATCATAACATATTTTAAGTCTCAGATATGAGTAAATAGGTCTGTTTATAATATCATATTCCTAATCTAAAAACAATATTTATCATTTTAAAGTTCATTTGTACCATCTTTCTACTTTATTTTTTAAAATAATTTCTTTCGCAATTAAATTATTCTAAGTTTGATAAAAAGTTTCTAACATTAAGGCTTCCCACCTCCCACTTTCTTCTTTCTCCTTTTTTCTAAATATTTACATCTCTCACAATCAGTAGGCACCACTCTCTAATACACAAGTTGTTCCTTAATGAGAAGTAAAACATTTTAATATTTAGTTATAAAATTAGTCAATTATAAGAGTTCAAATATATAAATAAATTGAAAGAAAATAATCATAACTCCTACAAAAAGAAAAATAAAATTTCTGCGAATCAGGTAGGAAGCTTGCACTTTTTATGTGTTGATATTTTGGTTTGTTATTATCTTTCTTGTGGGAGAGGTCTAAAAGTAAACTGGATTATAATCTACTTTTTTTTTTTTTTAAATTTTTATTTATTTATGATAGTCACAGAGAGAGAGAGAGAGAGAGAGAGAGAGAGGCAGAGACATAGGTAGAGGGAGAAGCAGGCTCCATGCACCGGGAGCCCGACGTGGGATTCGATCCCGGGTCTCCAGGATCGCGCCCTGGGCCAAAGGCAGGCGCCAAACCGCTGCGCCACCCAGGGATCCCTATAATCTACTTTTTTATGTCTCTATTTTGTTGACGAATTTTCATGATCTCTAAAAGATAAAACTTCAATTAATTAAGGATGTTATTTTTCTAAAAGGGGGAAAAAGGTTTAAAGATCTATCTAATGTGGGATCCCTGGGTGGCGCAGCGGTTTGGCGCCTGCCTTTGGCCCAGGGCGCGGCCCTGGATATCCAGGATCGAATCCCACGTCAGGCTCCCGGTGCATGGAGCCTGCTTATCCCTCTGCCTGTGTCTCTGCCTCTCTCTCTCTCTCACTGTGTGCCTATCATAAATGAATAAAAGTTTAAAAAAAAATTAAAAAAAAATAGACTTTAAAGATCTATCTAATGTAAAAACATTAGTTGGGAGCCTGAGTGCCTCAGTCAGTTAAGCATCCAACTGTTGGTTTCAGCTCAGGTCATGATCTCAGGATCCTGAGAGGGAGGCACATATTGGGCTCTGTGCTCAGTGCATGGCCTTTGAGATCCTATCTCTCCCTCTTGCTCTGCACCTCGTCCCCTGCTCACTCCCTGAATAAATAAGTAAAATATTCAAAAACAAAACAAAACCATAAAAACCCTTTACAATCTATAGGGATTATTAAAAGCACAATAAAAAGACCTGAGATCGAATCTTTTTTTATACAAATGTTCAACGGTCTTAAGAAAGTAATAGTTAAAGATAAATCAACATGGTATTTAATAAAAATCTCTATTATCTAAACACTGTTTAAGAATATATATCATGTGGGATGGCTGGGTGGCTCAGTGGTTGAGCGGTCTGCCTTTGGCTCAGGGCGTAATCCTGGCGTCCCAGGATCAAGTCCCGAATCCCACTCCCTGAAGGGAGCCTGCATTGCCCTCTGCCTGTGTCTCTGCCTCTCTCTGTGTCTCTCATGAAAAATGAATAAAATCTTTAAAAATAAAAAGAGTGAGATCTTGCCATTTATAACAACATGGATGGACCTAGAGGGCATAATGCTAAACGAAATAAATCAGTCATAGAAACACAAATGCCATATGATTTCACTCATATGTGAAATTTAAGAAACAAAACAAATGAACAAACAAAGAAAAAAGATACAACAAAAAAAAACAGACTCTCAAATACAGAGAACAAACTGGTGATCGCCAGACGGGAGGTGGTGGGGGCAGGGATCAGTGAAATAGATAAAGAGGATTAAGAGGTACAAACTTCCGGTTACAAAATAAATAAATCACAGAGATGAAAAGTACAGCATAGAGAATACAGTCAAGAAGATTGTAATAACCATGTGTGGTAACAGATATGACTATTCTTATGGTGGTAAGAGCACTGAGTAATGTACAGAATAACATTCTGGAAGCTTTTTTAAGTGGCTCCATTTATAACCCTACCTGACTGGCTCCCATGCATCTATGGTCACTTGTCCACTCCCAGGCCCAGCTTATGACTGGGGCCCTCCTGCCCTCATCAGAGGCTAGCTATGTTATCTCCAAATCCATTCATTCCAGATTGACTTGTAATTATTTTATTAAATTAAACATATGTAAACTACACAAATATAATCACATCAATAATAAGTTTTTGTTTCTTTATAAATGCTTTGGTGAAACTCCTTTATGGTAACCCATTTTAAAAAGCTATGGAATTAATTATGAATGAGATTATTATAAAGAGCTAGGGAAAAACTATAAACACATAGGCGATTTTTTTCTTCAAAATGCTTCACAAATGTTTTAGATTCCTTCCTTACTTTAAAGAAATGGAAAGGGGAAATCATGGAGGATGCAAGGAGGAGACAGTAGGGTTGGGAAGGGCTCCACACATTTTTTTTTTTTTTGGCACTCTGACGAGCAGACCCATATTTAAAGCAATAACCCAGGTTCTATAAGGCTGGTGAACATTGGTACAATTAAATTGAAACCAAATGAATACAGCCACAAATAGTTGTGTTTTTTTTTTTAATAAAAAGATTCCCTATTTTAAGTAATTTCTCTTTACTGATTGGCCTCAATCTCTTGATTAAATGTTTTACTGGCCAGTGTCTCCATACTTATTTGTTGAATGAGTAAATGCATGAATGAATGAATGAGTAGTAAATGAATTGATCATTCTTAACCTATTCTGTCTGGTATGTGGTTATTTAGCTGGTCTTTACGTTGTATGAGCTTTGGAATAATTTACTTACCAGATCAATTAGTCATTTATTAACTTAATTAAGAAACAAGTGGCCACTGAGACTTGTTGATGTCGGTAATTCCACCAAAGAAAATGATGCCGGGTTTTGAAAGAACCTTTGTTTCGCATGGGTTCCGCCTCTGTTGCCTTGTGACTTTGTCTGTTCATGGCATCTGCATGAGGCAATGCAGTCTGATAGACTGCTTTTATGAAACAGTAAGTACTCTAAGCACGATGCTAAATTTAAATTATACAAGTGACTGAATTTCAATTTAGAATAACAAATCTACACATCATCTTATTGGAAAATCATTATCTAATTTTTGTGTACCACACATCTAATTTGCACAATTGAGAAAAAAATGTCTCTCAATTACCTGTTTAAAAAAATCTCTCTGAACTTTGAACACAGGATTAAAATCCATTGATATACTGAATGAACTGAACGAAACACGGTGAAGACCATTAATTAAAAATTAACTTGCAAATTTTATTTTTAAGATTATATAATATCTAGTCATGCTTTAATCACTGTGTATGTAACTAGAGAAAACTGAAAATAAAGTATGGAATTTTAATTTTATATATTTAAATTTGTATCATACTGCACAGATACATCATTAAATTCAAGTTATAAGAGTCATGATATAATGATTTAGGAACAAACAACCTCAGAATAGAGGATGAGCCTCGTCTGAATCCAAGAAGTTGCTTTGGCTCAATAAGACCTAATCAAGTTGCCATTTAAATATGTATAGGATCTAAAATCAAGGTCTCCAACATTTACAATTTTGTAACCCCCTCCCCTTAAAAGAGTGTAGTTTATACTGGTCACCAAGAAATCCTCCAATTTAAATTTTAAATTGACCACAGGATTTAACATAATAGGCAAATTTGGAAAACTGGACTCTACCATGGTTAGAAAAATGTAGAAACTGAAAAATTGAGGGCCTGAGTCACAAAGAGAGTACTGGTCATCTCATAATAGGAAAAATGGTGTTATCTGTATGCACATGTGACTTCTTTATGTTTAATTTTATTATGTGGAAGATAAACTGTACCTTTAAAAATGAAAAAAAAAAAAGCATACTTGTACTTGCTGGCATAGCTAGGTGAAATCACAATTTCACTTGATCAATTCTACAGCCCCCTGGAATAATGACATCCATTCTACATGTTCCTTCTTGGCACACAGCAAAAAGCAGAGAAGCATAGGAGCAGCCTTTGAGGAAGCAGCCCAAGGGAGAACAAGGACTCTTTGCAGATACATTTTATAAATGGGAGAGTAATGAGGCATATAGGAATTAAGTAACATCTTCAAGGTCAGACCCTGGGACTGTAATAGAGCAGAGAATGAAACCATAAGTTTAGGCTATTAGATACATACTGTAATGTCTAGAGCGAGCTCCCAATCTTACCCTCTTGCACAATGAACCAAAAGGAAGTACCTGGCACTATACAAGCCTCCTAAATGTAATTTGAAACACTTGTTTATCCAAGACACGAAATGATCCAAAAAAGAATTATTTCCAAAAGCAAATTAAAGACAAAAGAAAGGTGCATGACTATTTCCAAATGACACCATACTTTGAGATACATGACAGTGTTCAAATATATTTCTCCTTTGCTTGCTTTTATTCATGTACTTTGCAATGACCTTGTGAGTTTCACGTAGGGTATCAGAAATTACAAGTTCAGCCATCTTAGAATGACCGGGAGCAACTCCATTAAGGTGGACATCTTCTGTTGGGCCAGTCAACTCTAAACTTTGTCCTGTGCTGTTTTCTCCTGCTTATCTGTGAATCTGAATTCACACACTTGAACTTGCAAAAGGAAGAGAATTCATCAACTGAATCATGCCTGGACAACTGTTCTTAACCTAGGGTACAGAAAGTAGTTCTTTCCACTGGCTGTTAGTAAAGGCTCATAAGAGGCAACAGAAATGAAAGAAATACACTTTCCAGAGCTTTTACATTTAGCCCTATTACCCAAACCAATGCCATCCTCTGAAAACAAGTAAACTGATTACAAATCCTTTAGGCCATCTCATTGTAGGATGGTGGCCATTCTGTACAAGTTATTTGGCTTATTAATGTCCCAACAATCTATAGGTCTAATGGCTAGGGCAAGTTTTTTTGTAGAAGAAACAGAAGAAATGCTGACTCAGCTTTAATTGTCTGCCAAACTTGGCCAATTGGCATTACAAAAGCTTCCAAAGTGAGTAATAAAGAAGAGGGCAATGACTTACCTGAATGCTATTTCAAACATTTCATAATGGCAAATTCACTTACCTAACTTCAAGCATCCTCACTGCAAGGAGAAACAACTTTAGGATGTACTTTTCAGTACTAAAAATAAACGAACACAATGATCTTCAACATGTGCAGGGAAAATCTGTTGTCTTTGTTTTGTTAGCCCTTCTTTCTGCTTCTGTTAATAGAACCTTGACTTTCCTGGAGGGAGTTATCCATCGCAGGCTGCGTGAAATTCCCTGGGTTCCCATCCAATAACGGCCCCCAGAGTGGACCACATACCAGTTCCCCAGAATCTGTATGTTACGTTATGAGACAAAAGGGATCCATGCAGACAGATGTCAGGTTGCTACTTAGCTGCCCTTGATTTGGGCAGACTACCCTGCATTACCTTGGTGAGGCCAATGTAATCACAAGGATCCTTATTAGTGGAAGAGGGAGGCAGGAAGGTAAGAGTCAAAGAAGAGATGTGATAATAGAAAAAGATGGAATGGTGTGACTGTTGGCTTTGAGGATGGAAGGGAGCCACAAGGCATGGGATGCGGGCAGCTTCTAGACATAGAAAGAGCAAGGAAATGGATTATCCTCTGGGAGCCTCTAGAAGCAATGCGGCTCTATCCACACCACCATTCTAGACTCCTGACCTCCAGAATTATGTGTTGTTTTCAGCCATGAATTCTGTGGCAATTTGTTATAGCAGCCTTAGGAACCTGACATACTACATGCTTTTCTGGCCAACTGTGGGAATGTCTCTAATCTAATGGGCTCCTCTTGGGGTAGAAACAAGGATAGAGAACAGTTGAATTTTAGTCACAGGGGACACTCCAAAGTCACTGGATCCAGACGTTCCTAAACACTGGCTTTTGGATGTTCCCTTTCCTCTTAGGAGCATCTCACAGAGTTCCAACAAATGCCTCTTTCTCCTCACAGCAAATCAGTCATTCTCTGACTTGCAATCAATGATCCTATCTGACACATTTCATTCAGTCAGCTAGTTACCTCCCCTGGTTGTAGCAATACCATTGGTCGACTGTGCTATGACAAATTTATTTTCCCAGGGCCAGACACTGTCCTGGCACCGAGGGTCAAGAAGTCAACAAGAAGAGCAGTTTGTACATAAAATGCTTACAATCTAGTAGCCAATATTGCAGATCCAAGTCAAATGAATAAAAGTTCTATTCATACTGAGGAAAATATATCCTGATAAAAACTAAGGAATATCATCTAACTGGCACAAACTAAGACTGGAAGCTTGTCAAGATTCTTTTGGTCACTGTGAATATTGTAAGATCCACCCTCGAGAAGTGAGTCACCAAATCTCTCTTCAGGTAGGGCCTGCGCATCCATCTGTCTGTCCGTCTGCCCATCCTTCTTTTTTCCATCTCTCCTTTCTTTCTTCTTCCCTCCCTCCCTTCCTTCCTTCCTTCCTTCCTTCCTTCCTTCCTTCCTTCCTTCCTTCCATATACTCATGCAGCAGGTATTCATGAAGTCCCTACTGTATGCACTGAGCACAGGGAATAATAGCATGCAGAGAAGCAAAGTCAAGAGATCTTGGAGTTCTAAGGTCCCTAAGTGGGGGCCACTGAATAAAGAGACGGCCGCTGCAGTGAGACAAATGTCCTGACAGGGCCCGGCAGGATGGCAAAGTCAAGAGCATGTCTGGGGAACACGACGCTGAGTCTTGCAGGAAGGCCGAAGTCAGGCTGAGGGAGGGTGGAGGGCAGGGAGCTCTAGTCGTGGGGAGCATGCATGCTGCTCTGGGGCAGTCATCCATACAGCAGAGTTCCAAGCTGCCAAAGTGATCAGAAAAGTGGAATGAAGGCTCAAAGAAAAGAGTCTTAGAAGATGTGACCAGAAAGAAAGGAAGGTCCAGGCCACAAAGGGGCTGGGGTCCACAATTAGGAGCTTGTGTTTTGCAAGTATCATAAAGAACCTGGCCATGTATTAGAGGATCTTATGTATTGGGTAATGACCCTCAAGGTCAGATTCTAATCATTTGAAAACTCTATGCTATGGAAAAAGGTGTAGGATTATGGCAGAGCCCAGTTATAAGCCTCTTGCAGTCATCTGTGTGTATTGGGGGTTCACATGAGATGCAGAAAAGGTGAAAGATGGGATATGCCAGGAATCGACCCCAAGAAGCCCATTTGAAGGACATGGGTTTTTTTCAAAATGAGTTGAAACTAGGGTCAGATTATGATCTGAATAATCTATTAATAGTAAGTTATTAAATATTTCAATTAAAAACAATTGCTCAAATAGTAAAGTGTTATCTATTCACTATATCTGAATAGATCCATTATACCTGGTGGATTTTATATGACTTCTTAATAACTAGAGTCATCACAGAAGACTGAAACAAAGGCTTGGATTTTCAAAAAGACCTACCATGAAGCCAGCACTACAATATTCAATTTCGGGAAATTCCACAACATATATGTCAGGCGTTTTAACTATTTCACCCCTACCATGAGAACCTAACTTATAAATGATTTTTATTTTTCCATGACACTTATTTGAATAACTAAATCACATTTCCAGTAATAAATTATTTATAAATACTTGTGTATTCAATATGTCATTGGCTGGCTGAGCAAATGCACATCTCAAAGGGAGAAGTACTGGAAAGCATTACATATGGATAATACAAGTTAGGCTGATACTGGTAGTAGTGGCTCAGAGCCCCTGGATGATCAGACTGGGAAGCCTGGGGGCCATTTAATTGACCCTCAGTTCAGACCTAAAGTCATAAAGGAAAGCTATTTAGTCCTGTCACTCATGGACTGATATACTATAAATTCTACTTCTCCTCTCCTTGCTTTTTAAAGTATGGTACCATAAAATCTCAAAACTACCCTGTATTTTAGGGCAGTGTTTGTTAGTCAGAAGTGTTCACAGTAACATGCACCAGCAGTGAGAAGAACCAAGAAACTCACCGATCTCTATAGCATGCAGCTGTGACCAGGAGTGCAGTGTCTCACTGCAAGCCTAGCTCAGCCCCACAGCTGCCCCATCATACAACTCTGGCGGTTATTGCCACATTGTTGTCTGGGTGCTTCAGGTAGTCAGTACTCCTGCAGCACCAGCTATCATGTGAAGCAGAATGGAATCAGCACTGCAACAAGATCATAAGCATACCTGAGAAGGACAGACGTAGATAAACAGCATCCCCTAGAGTTGTACAGTGAACATCCTGTGCAGCTGTGCATGGCAGCCCTGATACCAGAATATTTCAAAACTACTTTGATGAAAAAAAAAAAAAACTACTTTGATGGCAGGAAAACCAATGGCTACACAATGTCTGTTCAACCATGATACCGTAAGACTGCAGGTGTGTGAGTGTGTGTGTGTGTGTGTGTGTGTGTGTGTGTGTGCTGTGTCTAGGTCACTGTTCACATACACCCAATGAATTTCTCCAATTCCACTTCCAATAACGCAGAGCTTGTGCCTGAGCACCTCTAAGACAAAAGACTACTGAGTATATCTACACTCAAGAGATGATTTAGAAGTGAGCTACAAATAAGAATTATGTCCCCACTGCAGAGTGAGTCAGATGAATGCCTGTTTTTATCTTACTGTCTTTGGTAAACCTCCAAGACATTTTTAGCCTCTCTTTACGTAATACTGAAAATGGATTCCTAGAGGATGCAAATCAAGGCAGCCTGCCATAAAGTACAATTCTCCCTGAGTCTGCACGAGTCCTCCACTGACCAGGCACTGATGATCACTCAGTAGGCGTGACAAAGGCAGAGTGAAGCAAGCATACTTGGCAAACATCCGATAAACCATACTCTGTTCTATTGACACAGTCTTTGTGGCTATACCCCCATCTACTTCATTGTGCATTCTTTGGATTACATTTGTCTAATTAAGAAAAGAGAAAAAGTATGCAACAAATACAGATACTATGCATAAAAACCCATAGTTTTATTGGTCAATTAAAAGAACATTACAATAATGTTTCACTAAATTCTTAACTAAAATACAAAAAATTCTATGTGGAGATGACAGGTTCCTTCATTTCTACTAATAACCAAAAATGGAGGATGACATGATCTGTCGCACCAATTTTTTTCCTAATTACAGTATGAAGCATGACAGAGTTCTTGCATAAAGCTCCACAAAACTAAATGAACTAGGATTTCTGTGGTCTCTCAATTAATCCACTGTCCTTCGGACAACAACTATACTATATTATGCATGTACTATACTAACTTATGGGCAGTAAGGGCCACCCAGAACCCAAAGAGCCCCCTTCAATCAGAATGTTAGTAAAGAGCCAAGGATCTGGGGTCCTAAGACTTTCCAAAGTTCATATAAGCAATGCATGACTAAGCCAGATCCAAAATCCTGGTTGCTTGATGAGGCATTTAGAGTTCTCGGCACCATGCACCACCCTGCAGCTTGCAAACACACGCTCTCTCCAGTTGATTGACAAAAACTATCTGCAATCATTTCTGAGGACAAACCAGTGTCAGAGATGAATCACTGAGATGCTCCCAAGAGAAACAGACTATCCCTAAAGGCCCTGATTCCCTTCTCTTTGGGATCCTGCCTTGGTCCTTTCTCTGTCCAGGTTTGTGCTTCTGCAGGAAAGCGCTCACTCAGTTAATATAATAAAGTCAATTTCTCTTAAAGGGGAAGAAAGAGCATTTTCTATGCTTTCACTTTCATATATTATATAATGAATGCATTTCCCCTCTGAATAAAGTCAGTAGGTTTCGAATGTCCATATGCAGCAGAGTCACAGGGGACCTTGGTAAAAATGTACAATTCTAAGCAATATACCAAAAAATCAGATTTATAAATTCTGGAATTCCTTCAGGGATCCAAGCTTGGGCCACTGAAGGAATCATCTGCCCTGCACCTCCCTTTAAAAACTCAGACACAGAAACTGCAGTGAGACTGCCTTCACAGCAACTTTGTAGGGGCAGTGGTGATGCCTACAGATTATCTTTCTGCAGGCTGATGTCATCTGCTCTCAATAAAACTGAAACAAAATGACATGGATAACACACTTATATTTGCAATGAACCACAGTAACAACATATCAACAGAAGGCAGTCCTTTCAAATTTACGATTGCAAAACTAAATCCTTGAAGGATCTCAGTTTAATATGGTCTTTGAACTAATCACACAATGTACTTAAAGTGAATGATACACATAAATATTAAAATACTGTGAGGCAGAGCATTCTTCTAAAACTTAAAATGGAAATTGTGCTAATCACTTCATATACTATTTGCTGTAACACTGAACTAGATACTTAATTCCCTAGAATCTGAATTCTATTAATAAAAATTTAAATATTAAATGAGATGGTACCTAGATATACTGCACATGAATGGTATATATGTGTCAATTCACACACAAGTAAAATACATGCCCCAGGATAAGGCATTCAGTTGAAATCATTACCTCATAAATGACTGATAATTATATTTTCAAATTCCAGTAATAAGATGATTTGGCCACTCATAAATATGTATCATTTCTCTGTACCAACACTGTCGACACATAATTTGTTTTCCAACCCCACTGATTTTCTCCAGGCAGATGTATCATTTCCCAATTATGAAATTAAACATTCGATTTGAAAATATGTTGGCAGTCTAATTCCAGGTTTAATAACTTTCTGTATATTTTTAGGATGATATTCTGCTAGAACTCTGGGGAAAATTATGAAATTCTAAATAGCTAAAATGTTACAGAATGTAATCAGACTGCAAGAACTGTTCAAGTAAACTACCACCACAGGTTAAATTGTTCAGAACACCTTCGCCTTTCAGAGTTGGCGAAGTCTTTGGAGTGGAGAAGCTACAGTCTTTTGTTAGGCAGGAAGAAACAGGCTGCCTGGAGCTTCGGAGATTCTCACTAGCATCCAGACTCAGGGGGACACAGAGGTACTGAAGCCTGGTCTCCATATTTTTCAAAACACAGAACTAGTATTTGTGGAATCTGATTGCAATTTATTATTCTAATCTTAATCTGAATGCTCAGTACTGAACTGATACTATGAGAAATAAAACATCATTAGAACATATAAAGATCTTGAAATCCTAGTGAAGATTCAGATCTAGTTTGTCAGGTGTTCCCCAAAAACGTAAATAAATAATAATAAGATCGCTCATTAAGGTGGATACCCATTTTTAATTTGGTTGATTTTTTCCCAATAATCAAGGAACTACTCCTGTGTATGCTGTGATCCATAGCGGAGAGGAGGGGGTTGACACGCTCTTCCCATTTCATGCTGCATCCCTTCCCTAGAGTCAACCATCTGGCCACAGGCATCTGACCCATGCTGCCAGACACAGCCTGACCCGAGATTATGGATGTGGTGCCCAGGGGGTTACCCAACCTTTCTCCAATGACCACAGCTCTAAGATTGTACAGATTGAGAGTACTGAGTGCTTGAATTTCCCATCGTGTAGATCAGAAAGGCAGAGAGATACAGAGAAAGATGGGGCGGCGGGGACAGAAAGAGAGAGAAAGAATGAGAGAAAGAACATGGCAAGTACTCAAAAAGGAGCAGAGAAGCGACTAGTTTCATTTGTTTCCTGAAAAAGTCATATTCCTCCTCTTGGGTAATGGGAGACCCAGCTCTCTCCTCATAAAACAAAACAAGAACCTGTTCTTTCATGAAATGTCTATGAGCTGGATTCTTTTCAAATATCCATACTAATATATTCATAAAATCACTATATATCAAAATAATACATATGTAATTATATGGAATCACATATATGAAAAAATATATGAGTATATGTATTTCACCTATATATGTAATTAAAAGCATTACAATATAAAAAGGAAAAGAGTCAACTTTTTTTAAAAAAAGATTTTATTTATTTATTGATGAGAGACACAGAGAGAGAGAGAGGCAGAGACACAGGCAGAGGGAGAAGCAGGCTCCATGCAAGGAGCCCAACGTGGGACTCGATCCTGGGCCTCCAGGATCAGGCTCTGGGCTGAAGGCAGCGCTAAACTGCTGAGCCACCCAGGCTGCCCGGGTCTGAACTTCTGATCATCTTGGAAGTAACTACATTTTTCATACCTCCACATCTTCAGCATTATATTTTAGATCTCAAATTAAATTTAAAATTAAACTTTAAAAATGCTCCCATTAGTGCAGGACAACAGAAAAGAGAAAATACAAATAAACAAGGTAATTTTAAAAGGAGCAGAGTTAAAATACTGAAAATTACACCATTTAAAGAAAACCAATATTAATATATTAATATGTTGATATATATGATACTGTTTACAACTACATACAAAATTCTGTAGTTACTTTGTAATACACAGTCTTCAATCAGGATCTTGTCCTGACCCCCTTCTATATTAGTAATCATTTTAAGCAGTGTCACTGTAATGACTCAATCATATCTAATTAGCTGATGTATTATCATTACCTACTCCATCTGCTTTATTGCGTATTTGTCTCCAATTTTCCACTATCAAAAGAGGAATCTTTGTTTTTTATCTACTTTCTTAAATTCTTTGAGATGAGATTACTGCCTCAAGCCATGTACTATTTCAGGGCTTTTGAAACATACTGAAAAATTTCATTCTAGGCAGGTTGTTCGATTGCAGGTTGGGCTCAGTAGGTATATCAGAATGCCATGCTGGGTTCCAAGTTTTTTGGTTAAGTCTGCTGATCTAAAGAACAAACAGCTACATTATGTTTTAATTAGCAGGGAAAACGAACATTTTTTTGATCATTGTTATTTCTCATTTTATAATTTGCACGTTCATGGTCTTTCCTCATTTTCCTACCATCATGACAGTTGTTTTCTTGTAGATTAATCCATATATAGGAGAAAGATGAACTTTCTAACTAGCATATTTATGTATTTATTTTTTTCCTATCCTAGTTCATTTCACAATGATTTTGCTGTTTAGAAATTTGAAGTTTTAATCTTTATTCAATCTTTGACTCTTTGATGTCTGCCTTTAATTTTCCAATATTCTATAAATACTTACATTCCCCTAATTATTTCTACAGTAGTTTTTAGACTTAAAATTATATGTCTATAAATACTTACATTCTCCTAATTATTTCTACAGTAGTTTTTAGAGTTAAGATTATATGTCTATTGAATTCATTTTGGTGAAGAATATAAATTCAAGTGGTAGAGCTTTCTGTCTCAGTTTTCTTGTGGTAGAATTAATAATAACAACAACAACATAAAATTTAGATAAGAGTTCTTAACTTGGGGTTCAAGGGCTTACAATAAACCTTGAATATTTTAAATTGTCTCTGAAAAGTTGCATTCCTATGCCTTTGTAAATCTTACTAAGAAGTCTCAAACTTACATAAAATTCTCAAAGAGGTATATAAAACTATATGGCAAAGAAATTTGCCTTAAAGAGTAAAATATAGATTAAACACACCATACTCCTTTTCTTTTAAAAAGTGGTAAATTCCTTTTAATTTCAGAAGAACAGATATAGTTTTCTGATCTTTTGGCCTCTAAAGCCTTTGTTTAAATGAAATGTCCCACAAAGCCCAACAGATAACAGCAAAGTTCTGTTAAATCAGGAATTGGAGCATCTAGAAATCTGCAGCAGAATTTTAAAATATTTTATTAGAATATGGTTCAAGGGGGCAAAATATATATATAATGAATTCATCTTCTATCTCTTTAATTAGTCTCAGAATGATTTATCATAACTCAAATTTACCGTGGTTACAGAAACTGAAATAAATTATGTAGTGGACCAGTTAAGGAAGATGCACCCTTGCCTCAAAGAGCTGAATATAAGATGACCCTAGGCATCCTCCTCCATCAGGCTCCCTGGCATTAGTACCAAGTTGGGTTGACAGTATCACAGAGGGAGCTTCTGTGCTCAACAGTGACTGCCCACCATAAAATCAACTTCAAATAGCAATGGCGGCCACTGAACACCACCCCCCTTCTCTCAATAATCTGCTAGAGTTCACACACCCATTTTAGAATGTAATAGGCATCCACATGTAAATTTAAATATGTCTGTAAGTCCACACAAATATGAAGATTTCTTCAAGCAATAAAATTCAGTTCTTTTTAGGTTTCCTATTTTGTGCCCTACTAATAACACCAGTTCATTTTTATTTAATGAATAATGTAGCCAAGTTATTTAAAGACTATTGCAATGCAGGATTAGTTATTCCAAGCTTAGTCTTAACCCTAGATACTATTTAAGGTCAGAGCTCTAACAATTTTGTTTTGCTAGTTTTCACATATGAGGATCAATAAAGGACCAGAGGAGAAACATGCAAATTTATACCCAATCAATTTTAAAAGGAAATCATTATGCAGAAGCCATTAAATTCTTTTTTTTTAATACTAAGAGAATGAACAATAGGATTCATCCATAGGCATTATCTTTTCAGTTTTGCATTTCCCGTTGTAAGCAATTTGTTAGAGGAGATAAAGTACCGAATATGTTGTCAAGCAAGAAAAGATAGTACATTAATCTGTGGGATTGAAACTGGTCATCAAAACTATTGAGCAGTAGGACATTTAAGTATTGATTTTAAAAAGAAAAAACAACTGAATAAACCTTAATGATACTGTGTCATTTATTATTCAATAAATATATAGAACAGTTCATTGGAATATATTTCAATTTAAATATTTTTGCTCATTTGTAGATAGAGAACAAAACAATGTCAGCTTTTGCCCGAATCACTGGCTTATATGCTGGCCATACTAAAGAGTAGTCACTTATATTGTCATTTACAAAGTGGAAATAATACATATCTCAGTCTTGATTGAAGGAATATAGTTTTTCAGCTTTAGAGTGCTACTCTATTTTGTTACCTTATGATCTTTTTCTGAATATAGAAGAGACTGTCCCTAACAACTAACTTCAAACACTGGTGCTTTTCTGACTACAACATTCTTTAGCTGGAAATACAGTCACTACCTCATTTCTTTTTTTTTTTTTTTTTAACTGTTTAAAAAGATTTTATTTATTTACTTATTTATTTGAGAAAGTGAGTGAGAGGGAGAGACAGAGCATGAGCACAGGGAGGGCAGAGAGAGAGTGAGAAGCAGACCCCTAACTGAGCAGGGAGTCTAACACGGGACTTGATCCTAGGACCCCAGGACCATGACCTGAGCTGAAGGCAGATGCTTAACTTGTCTGGCTTTGGGTAGTAGAAGAGTTAAAATCAAAGACCACAAAATAAAGAGGATGAAGCAGACACCTGTGAGTACCAAAAACCACTTTAAAAGTTGGAAAAAAAATGTCATTTTCACCACATTATATTTTGAGGAATTATTCCACCATTTTGATTTCATATAAGAAAAGATAATAGAAATTCAGTGGGCAATTAAAAGAGAAAAAAAGATATATCCTAAATCTGTGTCAAACAGGAAGGAACTTAGACATCTGTGCTGGAGAAAATTGGACATAAAATTCTACTATGCTATGTATTAGCAGTAGGACCTTAGAGAAGTCATGTAAATTAAGCATTCATTTCCTTATCTGTAAAGTTTAGAGAACACCAAGCACTATCCTGAGATGAGGTGAGATAAGCACAGGAGGGCATAGATAATCATCATACCAGTTAACGCTCAACACCTGTGATTAGTGTCCCTTCATTACATTTTCCCCAATTCTCTTCCTATTTGATATCACTCTCTCATGGAGAACATTTCCCCATGGAAGATTAACAGTTTGTGATAATTTACCCAAGAAGTTGATCTGAAAAGTAGAGCTCAACCTTTTCCATTTCTACAGAATGTCATGGAGGGCTATAGGTTGTTCTCACATGAGAAGCCCTGGTTTCCAGAAGGGATGAGAGATGGAGCATGTGTCTGAATCCTTGATGTACTGTCTTGAGTAGCATCCCCCAAAAGTCATGTCATCCTGGCACCTGTGGATGTGACATGTATAAAAAGGGGCTTCTTTTAGAGATGTATTTATTTTGAAAGAGAAAAAGAGAGAGCAAGAGAGAGAGAGAGAGAGAGAGCAGGGAAAGGAACAAAGGGAGAGGGAGAGAGAATTTCAAACAGACTCCCCATTGAGAATGGAGCCCGATGCCGGGCTTGACGTCATGACCCTGAGATCATGATCTGAGCTGAAATCAAGAGTTGGACACTTAATTGACTGGAGCCACCCAGGCACTCCAGGTCTCCGCATATATAATCAAGTTTCAGTGAGGTCATATTGGATTGGGGTATGAGCTAATCAAATGACAGATTCCTTAATAAAAGGAAAATTTGGACACAGACACACATAGAGAGAAGAAAGCCATATGATGATGGAGGTAGAGATTGTGGTATGCTGCCACAAGCCAAAAATGCCAAGGATTACCAGCACCCAACTGAAGGTAAAAGGGTCAAGGAAGGAGTCTCCCCTAGAGCCTTTGGAGGGAGAATGCCTGGCCCTTCTGACATGTTCCTTTAGGACTTCTAGCCTACAGAACTGAGAGACAATAAATTTCTATCACTTTAAGACACTCAGTTTGTGATCATTTTTACACAGCAACCTTAGGAAACAAATATAGCAGGGTAGTGGGAAAGGCACCCAAATCTTGGTTTTGCTGTGGTCATGAAGATGCAGGGCAAAGCACAGAGGGAAGACTTCCCCCAATCAGCCCCTAATCAGCCAGTTAGCAAGAAAAAAGGCTGTTGAAAACACTGAGACTCAAAATTGTCACCTTCTATTCTACTGACAATGTATTTTAGAGAATATTTTCTGTTAATTTAATTCCTAATCATAAGCCTCTGCTGAGCATGCAAATGTTTCTGTAGAAACAGAGATGAAGAAAAGTAAAAGATGCAGTCTATGAGACTCTAAAACAGCTAGCAAAATTTGCTCATGTACTATATGACAGGCTTATTCATATATTATTTTTATCCACAGAATCAGAAATGTAATATCAAAAATCCCAATCACTGCATAGATGGGAAGATTGTGACTTAGAAAGATTGGTTAACACACAACCTCACTAACAGCTGATGAGAGACTGATCTGGGATTTCCCCACAAAATATCCCTGATTGTAGCTATAACATAATGTTTTATCCCAGGAAGATGTTCTCAAGGTACTCATGTAGAAAAAAAAATTGCATGTTCCTTTAAAAAGGGAGGGGGGCATAATCTTGAATACCAGATGATAGAAATATTTTATTTTTAACCTTCTGGTTATAAGTCCTTAATGATAATGATCAAAATGATTGAATAATTGAGAACTAGAAGGCATTCCATAATAAAAAAAATTAGGTAAGTTATATTACTAGCTATTGGTGCTTCCAACAAAAACAGTATATAAAATCTACATTGTCAAAAAGGATAATCTAGGGATGATTATTTGTTAAGGAGCATTCCCCTTCATTAAGTAAGTCTCAATAAATATGTAATACTCATGACATATACAGGTGTGGCATAATTTTGCTCCAAAAAGTTAATTGTATAAACACATCTTTACTTTCAATTACTTTGTTTTAATATACTCAATGAATTGTTTAAATAAATTACCATAATTGACCGTCACATGAGCAAAATGTCAAGAAACACCTCTTGGCATATGAATTTGCCTCTCAGCTATACATGAATCACCTTTCTCTTCAATAAACAGGGTCTTTGTACACAACTACTTTAACAATAGCCATCTATCATTAAGCCAAAGATGGCATTTTGCCCATAACTAGATAATCAGTTCATTGACTATTGATTACAAAACACTTCTTAAGTCAAGTTGATCTTGGCGTTTCATCATCAATGTTCAAAACACTGTATTTGTTAGATGTCATGGTTATATTCATATTTCCCATTCATTTGCTTCTCTTCAGTTAATAAGATTAACTTGGTTCACTTTTGAGCCTTGGATCAAGTTCTGAGGCCAGGAAAATGGAGGTGGTTCAGGCCAGGGTTGAGTCAAAGCTTCACCACTGAATCTGAGACAGGAGCAATCATAAAACTGAGGAAGAGTAGGCTTCTCTAACACATATTATGGACTATGCCTGAAATACAGAACTGGATCCTTGGTAAGAAAAAAGAACAACAGGCATCCTCTATAGCAAAAGCATCCTATGTCCAACATTTTTATTCTAGTTCTCAAATGGCAGTTGTGTCAGAATTCACCTGAAAATCTCAGTAAAAAACAGGCCCTGGCTCTCTTTCAATGATCCTAGGCCCTCATGTACTCTTTATTAGATCTTCCATATGATTCTTATTCTGATATACCTAAAAAATTGAAAACTACTGGTCCACCCCATAACGTAGGTTTCAGCACCCGATATTTGGTTTTAAGGAAGTCCTAGAATAAAAGAATTTCAAAGTTCAAAGACCTTAATGGTGTTTACTACCTATGCCACTCCCTGTATGATTTTAACCAATCAACTGTCAAATGTCTCTTTTAATTTTGGGATCAAAATCTCCAGGCCCAGAAGTGCCTGGGTGGCTCAGCTGGTGAAGCGTCTGACTCTTGGTTTTAGCTCAGGTCATGATCTCAGGGTTGTGAGATCGAGCCCCACATTAGGCTCTGCACTCAGTGGGGAGTCTCTCTCTCCCTGTCCCTGCCCCTCCCCCTGTGCCCTCTCACTTTCTCATGTTCTCTCTCTCTCTCTCTCTCTCTCAAATAAACAAACCTTTAAAAAAAAAATCTCCAGGCCCAAGACTGTGAATGGTCAGTAAATTCTCCAGTGATTCTGAGCAGCAACTCCAGCCAGGGAATCAAAGTCAATATCAATAGGGATAAATCATGTTGACAGGAAGTAACCCTAATGGAAATGGCACTTTATCTGTGGTCTTCCTTCCAAACCCAATAGCTTCAGTCGAATCATGATAAAAACTTCAGATAAACCCCAACGGAGGGATATTCTAAAAAATACCTGACAAGCACTCCCTACTGTCAAAGTCAACAAAGGTCATCAAAAGTAAGGAAAGTCAAAGAAACTGTACTGCCAAGAGGAGACGGGGAAACAGAACTACTATATGTAATATGGTATCCTGGATGGGATCCCAGAATAAAAACACATTAGGAAAAACTGAAGAAATCTGAATAAATCATGGACTTTAGTTAGCAATATTGTACCAATATTGGTTCATTGACTGTGACAAATGAAATATAGGAATGTAAGATGTTAATAACAGGGAAAATTGAGTGTGGACCATATGCAAACTCTGTACTGTTTTCTCACAGTTCTGTAAATCTAAAAATGTTCTAAAATAAGAAAGTTTACTAGAAAAAAAGCTAAAAAATCAGTTAAAGCAAAAAAATTTGACTGGTTTTGATACACTCATTAATTCTCTTTTAAGCCTACAATATGATACACACTCAACCTCCCATCTTTTCAAGGAAAGGCCCTTTTGGAGTCTGGACCTCGGATCAAAAGCCAACATTATTGATTGGCGCACCAGGGTGGCTGAATCAATTAAGCATCTGACTCTTGACTTTGGCTAAGGTCATGATCTCAGGGCTCGAGATGGAGCCCCGCATCAGGCTCTGCACTCAATGCGGGAGTCTGCTGAAGATTCTCTCCCTCTCTCTCCCTTTGCTCTCTCTCCCTCTAAAATAAATAACTTTTTAATAAAAAAGAAGGCAACATCATCTTCACATATGATCCCTGATGCTTGCTACATCCTCTATGAGCTCACATTTTAGTTAATTTTAAGAGGTGAGGGGAATTAAACATCAAAGCTGTGAAAGAGATTGAGTGCAGACCAATTCTAGACTTCTAGGATTTTTTTTAACCATACTTTGTATTGTCCTCTCACACACTCTAATCCAACAGTTATCTTTTTATTCTCACCTTCCAGCATTAATGGAATATCCTTTTATTCTCACTTTCCAGCATATCATGATAACAACAGCTTTCACGTTGCCCTCCCGTTCCACTGGTTTATATGCTGTTTAGCTAAATTACCTACTCATGGTAACACAACAGGCACAAACAAACCCTTGGGGGAGAATCATGGGCAGCCTTGTAGAAAATCAGCAACTAGGAAGCAGCTGGCATCAGCCCACAATAATATGGGTTACAACATCAGTTATGAGTTGGTAGACCTGAAAAGTCATTTAGATAGAGGTCAGCTATTATCACAGCTTCTCCTGGACTCAAAATATCTTCCATTATATGAGGAATCACCACTTGTTGCTGCTTCAATATCTAATGGTTTCATTTTTTCTAGTAACTTCTACCTGCTGTGATTTGTCAATCTTCCCATTCCGGCTGGGTAGCTGATTTCCTTAAAAATAACTTAGTCTAAATTCATTAAATTTTTAGTGATTTTTGGTTAATAAAACACTCTGTTTTCACTTAATAGGACTTAATACATGTTGATTTTAAGGCTCCAACATCATTCTCAAGGGAGTATATAAAGGGTAGAGGCTACACCCTATAACCTATCTCATTTCTCTTTTCCTCTTCTAGGATTTGGGAAAGAACGGATAAAGAAAAGGGGAGAGGTCTTCATGTGACTTTCCCTATTGAGTATGACATCTCCTTCCTGTAAGGGGCCCCCATTCATTAAGCTCTGGGAAAGACAAAGCTCTCCTATGCCAGATGAGAGGTGCTCAGACCAGAGCAGCTCCCTTCAGCATCAGTAGACCCTTGGTGTCAGGGCCAAGTCTTCCAGAAGACATCCTCTAGATCTTCAAGTCACATGCCTGGGAAAACCACACCACAGGGTCTCCTGGGGAGCTGAGAGCTCCCACCTCATCTACCCCCTGTAGCATAATTAGGAGCTCCCAGGCACAAGCTAGACCTATCTTTCATATACCCTAGAAACCAAAACTTCAATGCAATGCCAGCCATCCACCATGCTTCTTCCTCATAGTCCCCTTCAGCAAGCCTAGAGAAGGAAACTGATATTCCCCAACTGTGCCAGTGATTGTCATGATTTCAGAAAGGAATACCCTCCCAGTCTCCCCTTAGGTTACCCTCTGCCTACAGAAGACAGGAGGGATTGCCTCTGCTCACACTGCTCTGCCCCCAAAAGCCAGTATGCATCCTCCCTCTGCCCTCTGACCTGGGCGGTGCTGAGGCTATGATGACCACTCTGTGAAATAGCACCTCTCCTCACCTCTCCACGATAGCTCACAGCTAGCAAGCCTGTGAAGGTAGAATGTAAGTAGACCCATGGATCCCCATCCCCAAGTTCAGAGAAGACCCCACCTAGCACACCTCCTCCAGTTATACACACAATCTACCAATGTATCCAACGAGAGAAGGAACGAGGAAGGTGGGAGAGGCCAGCATGGGCTTTTCTATGGAGCAGTGAAGGGGGTACAAAAAGCTGAAGCCAGAGATGTTTGAAACAGATGGTGCCTTCTTCCCTGTAACTTCACCAAAGCCAGCACTTCAAGAAGACGGGACATTGGTGTCACCAATGACGCAAGGTGGCCAGTCACTTCCCACTAGGTGGAGATCAAGGACAATAAGGTTACTGGGGCTGTGGATTTCTACAAGAATTTAACCAATAAAGGGCTCACCATTTCCTTCAAAATTAAATGTTATAACCTCCTTAATCTCATGGCGAACCAACTACTTCGTGTGTTTGCTGTTGTTGTTGTTGTTGTTTTTTTTTTTTTTTTTTTTACTAAATACACTGATAACTGTTTTCAATACAGGAGTGGAAGAAGAGAAGTACATCATTACATATCTGTTATCACAGTCACTAGGTGTCTTGTGAACATTATCTCAACTTCCCCAGCAAGCAGGCAAGACAAAGAACACTAACCCCATTTACAGGGCAGGGAGCTGAGTAGAACCACTGTTGAACTCCAGACCATCTGAGTATAAGAAATCTAGGCCTTTACAGTTCCAGGCTGCCCTTTTCCACGAAACCATTCTAAGCTACAAATTCCCTACTTCATGATAAATTCCTAAGTACTGGTGGTTTAACCAAAGCCACCACCAAGTACTGCAGAGAAATGAAGGACACCAGTGCAGCCCTCAAGGAGTTTATAATCTGCTGCTGAGAATCCCTCTTCTCCAAGGTTGCAGCTTTGCTTTTTATTGCACTTTCTCTTTTTGCAGTACTTTTTACAATTTGAGGAATATTTGATAGAATTGCAGGGTGCTTTCTGAACATCATCTATGTTAAGATGGGTTTTGAAATGAAGAAAGCCTAGAAGAGCCAAAATCTGCTTTTCTCTGAAATCTATTTAACAGATAATTTACACAATAGATAATTTCCACAGGTTTACAATGGATTTCTCATCTGTGCTTTAAAAAAAAAAATCGCAATTTTTTCCCTCTGAATTTCTCCACACTGAATGACAGGCACAATGCATCACAATGATCACACATGACCATACGGCATAGAATTGGTACTCACATCTCTATTTTTAAATGCTTATTATTCAGTAGAATGTACTACAGTGGTTCCCCCTTATCCATGAGGGTTATGTTCCAAGACCCCAGTGGACGTCTGAAACCATGACAGTACCACACCCTCCCTATACATGCTATGTTTTTTTTTCCTATACAGACAAGCTACAATAACAATTTATAAGTTAGGCACAGAAGAAATTAACAAGAATAATAAAATAGAACAATTACAATGATCTACTGTAATACACATTATATGACTGTGCTTGCAATCTCTCTCTCTCTCTCAAAATACCTATTGTACTGCACTCATGAGTTTTCTTGTGATGATGTATGATGGTAAAATGCCTACATGATGAGATGAAGTAAAGGGACTGGCACAGGCATTGTGGATGCCACATTAGGATATCAGTAATTCTGAAAAAAAAATTTGTAAACTTACTATATTTAGAATATCCTTTTTAAGAAATGGCAGTGAAATGGGATGCCTGGGCTCAGCGGTTGAGCGTCTGCCTTCAGCTTAGAGCGTAATCCCAGGTCCTGGGATCAAGTCCAGCATCAGGCTCCCAGCATGGAGCCTGCTTCTCCCTCTGCCTGTGTCTCTGCCTCTCTCTCTCTCTCTCTCTCTCTCTCTCTCTCATTGTGTCTCTCATGAAAAAATAAATAAAATCTTTTAAAAAATGGTAGTGAAGACAAAACCTAACTCATCCACTCATGAGGTAAATAAAGGACTATGGCAGAGTCATCTAAACTCTCTATCAGGCATACCCTATCTCCACATGGAGACATAAAATCAAGCATACGTATATGTTTTTCATGTAAAATTTCATAATTTATTACCTACTGCTGGACTATTTTAAGAATGGTTACATATCACCCGTGACATTTCAAAAAGAATCATTTACATGGGCCTAATTTAACCCTTTTCATTTCTGGACTATCCAGGTTCACCATGAAAAGCTCAGTATCTTCACATATTTTGTTACCATATTCCATTATGATATTAGGAGTATATTTCTATATCCTAATCCTTCTTCTGCTTATACCCAATTCCCCAACACTGATGATATTAGTATTTTAGATGGCTGAGTAAATCATGCTGCTGTTTAGTGCTTACATTTAGAACCAAGGAATGGATTCAAGCAAGATTCTGGAAAATGGATGTAAAAAATTCACTTAGTGCTTGTTTAGTGGACTTTGGAGAATGCAGTTCATAGCTGTAGGCCAGGAGGAATGCTAATCCTGAAGCACACACACAGCCAGACCAAATGAGGCTGCTCTGGGCCAACTTAATGAATTATGAAGCAAAGCAATAGAGAGGCAGATCCCAAAGAGAGAGATGTAGGACCATACATTCTCAGTTCCTTCTCCCAGGCTCCCCAATCAACCAAAGGGAGATAAAAGAGGTAGGTGAGAGAAGTAGGATTTCTCTAGTTGATATGCCTCCCTGTGGCCAGAGAAAGCCAGGCAAAGAAGTTTCTCCCCCACTGCGTACACATATTAAGTGTACTGCTGACCAGGTCATGATCTCCACTAGTAACTGCCAAATATTCACTATTAGTTCATCTTGGCAGCTCTTCTCATTTGCCACCTGGAATTATATCTTCTGCTCTATTTCTGGGGAAAAAAAAAAAAAAAACAACACTATCCTGTTGTACTGCTCAGGGGATCCCTAGTTTCCTTCCCAGGGCCACCAGGGGGAGGGAAGGCCCTGAGAACCAGTATTGTAACTCAGTCCCAGGACTTCCTGGGACTTCTCCATAGCACCCTGGAGGAGTGACTACTTCAGCAGAGAAGCTGGAAGAACAAGGAGGGAGGCATGCAAAGCCCCTTAGCAGGGCATCACAACCCTGTTCACTAGATGGACTACATACCACATCCATAAAGCTGCTGTAAAACAAAACAAAACAAAACAAAACAAAACAGAAACAAAAACAAAAACAAAAACAGCTTACAAAAATCATTGAGAAACATGTAGACTTTCTTTTGGGATCAGTGGACAAATACAGACTTGATACTATAACACTGATTGTTTTTTTTTTTTAAGATTTTATTTATTTATTCATGAGAGACACAGAGAGAGAAAGAGAGGCAGAGACATAGGCAGAGGGAGAAGCAGGCTCCATGCCGGAAGCCTGACGTGGGATTCTATCCTGGGTCTCCAGGATCACGCCCTGGGCTAAAGGCAGTGCTAAACCGCTGAGCCACCCAGGGCTGCCCTATAACACTGATTGTTGCCTTGGTGAAAATGACACAACCTATAACAGAATGATGACAAAAGTCAACAATGGGAAGAAGGCATGAATAGACATCTTTCCAAGAAGACATCCAGATGGGCAACAAACACATAAAAAGATGCTCACATCATTCATCATCTGGGAAGTACAAATCAAAACTACAATGAACTATCACCTCACACCTGTCAGAATGGCTAAAATCAACAACACCAGAAAAAACAGGTGTTGGTGAGGATATAGAAGAAGAGGGAAACTCTTTTGCACTATTGGTCAGAATGCAAACTGGTGCAGCCACTCTGGAAAACAGTATGGAGGTTCCTCAAAAAATTAAAAATAGAGCTACCTGATAACCCAGCAATGGCACTACTGGGTATTTAACCAAAGGAGACAAAAATGCTAATTCAAAGGGATATGTGCACCCCATGTTTATAGCAACATTATCTGCAATAGCCAAATTATGGAAACAGCCCAAGTGCTCATTGACTGATGAGTGGATAAGGAAGATATGATTTACATAGCTACAATGGAATATTACTCAGCCATAAAGAGAATGACATCTTGCCATTTACAATGACACGGATGGAGCTAAAGAGCATAATGCTAAGTAAAGTCAGTCAGTCAGAGAAAGACAAATACCATATGATTTCACTTATACACAGAAGAAGCAAAATGGAGTGGAGGCATAAAAAGAACAAAAACAAAACAAAACCAGAGAGGAGGCAAACCAAGGAATAGATTCTTAACTATAGAGAAGTGACAGTCACCAGAGGGGAAATGGGTGGGGGGTTAGGGGAAATGGGTGATGGGGTTTAGGGAGCACACTTGTCACAATGAGCACCGGGTGATGTATGGAAGTACTGAATCACTGTATCATACACCTGAAATGAATATAACACCGTATGTTAACTAACTGGAAATAAAAGAAACACTTAAAAGAGGTGACACACTCAGAAACATACAGAACATCAAACAAACATTCACAGAAGTCAAAGACAATGGAAAAATAACAGAAATGGAAAATGTGTAAAAAATCATGTAAAAATAACAATTTTTAGGTGCTTAATAAATGAAAATAATACAATCCTAGTACCATTAAGGAAACTTAGTTTATTTTGGACTAAAGTAAAAAATGAAGAACTCTTCCTCAAAATCTCTCTCCTTCTAAGTCAGGCATATTTTCCTTGATAATTTGCATGCCTGAACATTTATCTTTAATTGTCCAAAGTTCTCACAGTGTGCTAACTAATATGCTGAGCTTGGGACTTTCAGGGATATTTTTAGGGTTTTCCCCACATATTTAGTTTATCATTGTACAAGAGTGTCATTTTCTCTAATTCTTATTTTAAGTATTAGAACATAGTCAGGTGCCAGAAGTCAGATCATGAAAATGCCAGAGGAAAAGAATCTTGACCCTCTTAGTACTTGGCTGCCACAAAGATGCAAAACAGATTAAACAATAAAGTCATATCAGAGCAAAAACATAGATGTTCTCCAGAGCTGAAATCAGATATCAAATTATGGATTGCTATGGATGGAATAATCCTATGGACCTGATACAGAACTTTTGGACTATGGAACAATAGGCAAGTTATTAAAGACCTTGAAATTTTTTAGAAATGCAAGTCTTTATTAATACTATTAATTTTTCTTAACTTAGACAATATATCTTTATACACTGTTCTGGCTAAATTGAACAAAGCAAAATTGTTATGCATATGTACACCTAGATTAAAAAGTCTGTCCATAAGGAAGACATGCTAAATGTTTCCAGCTATATAATACCAACTCAGAAAAAGACTGGAGGATGAACATGTATCATAAGTAAAATAAGTGGAACAATACTAATAACCACAATTCATGATTTATTAAACACTATTTCCTCATTCATTTCAGCCACTTTTCGAGGGATTCATTTATATGCCACCATTTAGCCACTACAGCCACACCAAGAAAAAGGCTCCCCAGTTATGACATTTCTAATCTCATCTGTAATCGATCTAATTATGCAGACCATTTGTGAAGTTTACTTTTTATTTCTTAGTAGGTTGGATTTGGGGCCTTTTAAGATTTTTAATTAACAGAAAGGATTATGGAAACTCCATTTAAAATTTTTGACTGTTTATATTAGCAATTATTGGATTTAGCACAAATTCCCATCACTTAATAAAGGCGCTCAGAGTGTGTGCACATGTGTGAGTACATCTGCACGCCTGAACAATAAGGACTCTAGTTTTAAGATGAGTTAGGAAAGATTATTTTGAGGAAGATTATTTTATGCGGCAATCTTTTGAGTTTCAGTAAAAAAAAAAAAAATTTAAAGTAAATCCTAAAATGCAATTGTATTTCGTTGGGGGAATATTGCCACTTCCCATTCCTCCTAATGTATTTTTACACTGAACTATAAAGAATTAATATGTATTTACAGGGCCCTGATTAATGACTGATTTCCCAAGAAATACACAGTAGATGCTCATCTGTACAACTTCAGGTTCACTGCTTTTGAAGAAGATATGAAAATCCAGTGATATTTCTCTTGTTCAAGCCATATTTAAAAGTATTCTTCAGAAGATCTCAAAGCTGCAGTCATTACCTGATGGCCACATCTAATTATTTTTAATTGAAGTATAGTTGACAAACATTATTAGATTAGTTCTAAGTGTACAACATAATGATTCGACCTTAGTATACATTGTGAAATGATCCCTTCAGTAAGTCTAGTTACCATCGGTCACTGCACAAAGTTAATACATTATTATTGATTGTATTTCCCATGCTATACATTACATCCCCTTGGCTTATATTATAACTAGAGGCTTGGACTTCGTACTCTGCTTTACTCACCCCCCATTTCCCTGTTCACCTCTGTTCTGGGTGTCAACAATCTATTCTTCTTATCCGAGTCTGGGTTTTCTTTGTTTTTTAGATTCCAAATATAAGTGAAATCATGCATTATTTGTCTTTCTCTGACTTGATTTCACTTAGCAAAATACCCTTTAGATCCAACTATGTTGTTGCAAATGGCAATATTTCATTCTTTCTGATGGCTGAGTAATATTTCACTGTATATATACCACCTCTTCTTTATCTATTCATCCATCCATGAACACTCACGTGGTTTCCATGTCTTAGCTATTATAAATAATGTTGCAATTACCATAGAGGTGCATAAATCTTTTTGAATTAGCATTTTCATTTTTCTTAATAGATACCCAGGAGTGAGATTGCTGGTGCATACAACGGTTCTATTTTTAGGCGGTTTTATTTTTTCATTTTTCTTTAAATTTTCAATTATATTCCAGTTAGTCAATATACAGTGTGTATTAGTTTCGGGTGTAGAATTAAGTAATTGAGGAGCCTCCATACTGTGTTCTAAAGTGGCTGCACCAGCTTGCATTCCCACCAACACTGCAAGAAGGTTTCCCTCTTCCACATGCTCACCAACACTTGTTGTTTCTTGTGTTGTTCATTTTAGCCATTCTGACAGGTGTGAGGTGATAGTTCATTGTAGTTTTGATTTGTATTTCAGAGGATGAATGATGTGAGTATCTTTTCATGTCTCTGTTACCCATCTGGATATCTTCTCTGGAAAAATGTCTATTCATGTCTTCTCATTTTTAACTGGATTATTCATTTTTTGGCTGTTGAGTCTGAGAAGTTCTTTATAGATTTTGGATACTAACCCTTTATCAGATATATCATTTGCAAATATCTTCTCCCATTCCATAGGGTAGTTTTTAGTTTTATTGATTGTTTCCTCCACTGTGCAGACTTTTATTTTGATGAAGTCCCAAAAGTTTATCTTTGCTTTTGTTTCCTTTGACTCAGGAGATCTATGTAAAAAGAAGTTTCTACAGTGATGTCAAAGAGGTTACTATACTGTGTTCTCCTCTAGGATTTTTATGATTTCAAGTTTCACATTAGGTCTTTAATCCATTTTGAATTTATGTTTGTGTTTGGAATAAGAATGTGGTCCACGGACACCTGGGTGGCTCAGCGGTTGAGCATTTGCCTTTGGCTCGGGGCGTGATCCTGGAATCCCAGGATCGAGTCCCACATTGGGTTTCCTGCATGGAGCCTGCTTCTCCCTCTGCCTAGGTCTCTGCCTCTCTCTCTCTCCATCTTTCATGAATAAATAAAATCTTTAAAAAAAAAATAGAACGTGGTCCAGCTTAATTCTTTTGCATGTTGCTGTCCAGTTTTCCCAACACCATTTTTAAGAGATTGTCTTTTCCCCATTGGATATTCTTTCATGCTTTGTCAAATATTAATTGACTATAAAACACTGATGAAAAAAAATGAAGGTAACACAAAGAAATGGAAAATTATTTCATGCCCGTGCACTGGAAAAACAAATTTTAAGTTAATTTTTGTAGGTGGTATAAGATCATGATCAGTTTCATTCTTTTCCTTGCAGCTGTCCAATTTTCTCAGCACCATTTATTGAAGAGATTGTTCTCTCTCATTGAATATTTTTGGCTTCTTTATCACAACTAATCAAGCACCTATTTGTGGGCTTATTTCTAGCCTTTTTATTCTGTTCCACTGATCAATGTGTCTGTATCAATGCAATACCATACTCCTTTTGATTACTACAGCTTTGTAGCCTAATTTGAAATCTGAAAAAAGAAAAAAGAAATCTGAGAGCATGGTTCCTCTAATTTTGTTCTTCTTTCTCAAGATTGCTTTTTCTATTTGGCATCTTTTTGGCTTTTTGCAAACTTTAGATATATTTGTTCTATTCTGTGAAAAATGCCATTGGAAGTTTGATAGGGATTTCTTTGAATCTGTAGATTGCTTTGGGTAGTAAAGACGTCTTAACAGTATTAATTTTCCAATCCATGAGCTAGGAGTATCTTTCCATTTATTTGTATCTTCTTCAATTACTTTCATCAATGTCTCTTAGTTTTCAGTGTATAAGTCTTTTACCTTCTTGGTTAAATTTATCCTAGGTACTTTATTCCTTTGATGCATTCGTATATGGTATTGTTTCTTCGATTTCTCTATATGATATTTTGTTATTGATTTATAGGAACACAACAAATTTTTACATATTAATTTTGTATCCTACAACTTTACTGAATTCATTTATCAGTTCTAACAGTCTTTTGATAGTCTTCAGGGTTTTCTATACACAGTAACATGCCTTCTGTAAATAGGGATGGTTTTACCTCTTCCTTTCCAAAGTGAATGTTTTTTACTTCTTTTTCTTGCCTAATTGTTGTGCCTAGGACTTACAACAGAAAAAAAGTGAAGAGAGTGGGCATCCTTGTCTTATTCTTGATCATAGAGGAAACGCTTTCAACTTTTCACCCTTGAGTACAATATTAGCTGTGGGTTTTTCATATATGGTTTTTATTATGTTGAGGGTACCTTCCCTCTGTATCTATTTTGTTGAGAGTTTTTATCATAAATGGATTTCAAATATTGTTAAATGCTTTTTCTGTATCTATTGAGATGATCATATGATTTTTGTTCTTCATTTTGTTAATGTTCTGTATTACACATTGATGTGCAGAAATAAACCATCCTTCCATCCCTGATATAAATCCCACTTAATCGTGGTGTATACAATCCTTTTAATATATTGCTGAATTCAGTTTGCTAGTATTTTGTTGAAGATTTTTATATCTATGTTAATCAAGGATATTGGCCTATAATTTTCCTTCTTTGTGTGTGGTGTTTTTGTTGTTTCAGTATCAGGGTTAAAACTGGACTCATAAAATTAGTTAAGTTTCCCTCCTCTTCAACTTTTTGGAATAGCTTGAGTACAGGTGCTAAATCTTCATTGAATGTTTGGTAGAATTCACCAATGAAGCCATCTGGTTCTGGACTTTTGTTTGTTGGTAGGTTTTTGATTACTGATTCAATCTCCTTAGTAGTAATCAGCCTATTCATACTTTCTATTTCTTCATGATTCATTCTTCTACAGATTGTTCATATTTAGGAATTTATCCATTTCTTCTAGATTTTCCAATTGTTGGCATATAATTGTTCCTATTAGTCTTTTAAAATCCTTTGTATATTCTGTGGTATCAGTTGTAACTTCTCCTTCTTTCCTGATTTTATCTATTTGAATCTTCTCTCTTTTTTCTTTGGTGAATCTAGCTAAGATTGTGTCAATTTTGTTTTTCTTTTGAAAAAACCAGTTCTGAGTCTCGCTGATCTTTTCTATTGTCTTTTTATAGTCTTGGTTCATTTATTTCCATTCTAATCTTTATTATTTCCTTCCTTCTACTAACTTTAAGCTTCATTTTTGTTCTTTTATTAGTTTCCTCAGGTGTAAAGTTAGGATTTTTGAGATTTTTCTTAGTTTGGAGGTAGGCCTGTATTGCTAAGAACATCCAAGAACCAATTCTGTGGCATCCCACAGATTCCATCATGTTGGATTTCTGTTTTCAATTTTCTCTGGGTATTTTGTTTTTAATTTCTCATTTGATTTCTTCAATAATTCAGTTGTTGTTCAGTAGCACGGTATTTAATATCCATGTATTTGTGGTTTTTCCAGTTTTCTTCATGTAACTGATTACTAGTTTCATAACATTAGAGTTAGAATGTTATGAAAATGCTCAACATTTTATAATGTATTGAGACTTGTTTTCTGGCCTAACGTGTGATCTATCAAGGAGAATGTTCCATGGAACACATCTAATTTTTAACTGTAGTTGTTTTTTTTCAGTGAGCATCTACCTTTTTAACCAATTTAATTTTTAAATAACAGCATGGTATTCAGAATTTTCACGATCTGGTTATTGATGTTATTCATCCACATTAAATTAGCCTCATAACTTTATGCTAAAGACAATGCTAAAACCCTTAGTACTTTGCTCAAAATCTGTAAGAGTATTTGCTTTCCATGGAGCAGATACCTACTGAAATAAACATCACCATAGAAAGGGCCTGCAACATCAAAAGAATATTAAATATAGACGTTTTATACACAAATTTTTCAGCTCCTCAAAATTAACTAATCTTGTAAAAAAAAAAAAAAAAAGTCCAATGCCTGAGCTCCCAACCTGAAGTACTGATTTAGTAGTCTTGGGGTTGGGTCCCAGACAATTTTGATGTATAGCCAGGGCTGAGAACCATAAATTCATAATCTAGTAATAAAAAATTTCCTAACACCAAGAGGCTTCATCAGCTGCTGACAAGATTTCTAACATAGCAAAGCAAAATGTAGTAATTTTCCCTCAAAACTATATTGTTTTACATTTCCCTGCCTTTGCTCGTTCCTAGAATGTCTTCTGTTTCTTCCTGGCCAATATTACATCCGCTGAAAACTTTCCTTAATTCCTTTCTCCTTCTGGCTGGTCAGATAAGCCAGTCCCAGGCTCTACCCATCACTTGTTTACTGTTTTGCATTAACTGGTTTCTCCCTAGTCACCAGTCCTTGGAGGGAATTAGATTTTGTTCATCTTGCCCTTTCTACAACTCATAAAGTCATCCAAAAGGATAGATACGTGAGTAAGATAGGTAAGGAGAGTAAAAGGCAGCATTTGGAACACTAAATACAGAGTTATAGGGCTTAGCTTCAAAGAGGGTAGCAGATAGAGAGGTAAACAGCAAAAAAGGAGGAACAGCAGTCAAAGATGAACACTACTTTTTGCATATGCTTGATAAATTACATTTGTAATTAATGAAAGTTAATTATTATTAAGGAATATTTTGCTGAACTTGAGGTAGTATTTTTATTTCCACTATTGTCATCAATTGTCCAGTTGTTTCATGTTAATATTTTGAAGCATATGGGTCCAAATTCCAATAAGATTGTTTGAGTAATCAAAAGTGTTTAGAACATTGATTTTTTTCAAGATTTGTTAAGTAAGCAAATATGGAAAAAATACACAATGGCTTACATGATTTTAGCAACAAAATCACATAATAATTAATCACATATTTCAAGCTCTTTAAAACATTCAAATGGGGCAGCCCTGGTGGCCCAGTGGTTTAGCATCACCTTCGGCCTGGGGTGTGATCCTGGAGGCCCAGGATTGAGTCCCATGTCAGGCTCCCCGCATGGAGCCTGCTTCTCCCTCTGCCTATGTCTCTCTCTCTCTCTCTCTCTCTCTCTCTCTGTGTCTCAATTAAATAAATAAAGTCTTTAAAAAAATTCAAAATGCTCTTTTGTGGCATAATTCATTTCTAAAAGCAGTTAACTTGCTCTTCACTTTTAAAGGCAGCTTTTTAAAATATGTTTTCTTTTCAAATATGTTTTTAAATACATAGCATATAGTGGAGAGCCATCTGTCATTATAGGAAATTGAGGAAAATCTGAAACCTTTTTATTCCATAAATTTGAAGTTGGCAACTTTTTCCATTAGTGATAGTTCAACCTGTTTATTTATCTGAAATATTTTTTTAACTTAAGTAGCCATTACAAAGTACCATCAAGTTTCAACAGTATTAAAAGAACATGTTTTTAACACCATTCAAACTGAATAAATCGGAGGCAATGAACAATCACTGAGGCACATCACTGCATTATAGAATTCCAACTCCTTCAGTTTATATGTGCACTACTAATTTCATATGTCCATCTGATGTATAGAACAAGCAAAAGCCCCTGTGTCAGTCCAAAATTAAAAATAATAAAATTCTTTTTTTTCTGGTTTTGGAGTGTAAAAACTGCACATTTTAGCAGTATAGCTAATATATTCTCCAAAAGCCCAACATGCACTTTATAGCATGGGCATACTCCAATTTGGAAATCATGCCAGACATAGATCATTTGGCAATAAGATTCTATTTGGTCTGCACTGGCTAGTCATTCTCAATAAGGCCTTTTGTACTTGTTCATTTTAATGTGCATATGTCATATGTAATACTTTCTCCTCTGTAACAAATGGAATCATTTCAGGTAAGCCTGAAGTCTTATATGAACCACTTAATGGCTGATCTCCATGCACTGCTCTGTAGCCTGCTTGTTGACAATAATATATCTTGGTGTGGCAAGACATATAGATCTATCCCATATATTCTTAATTGTAGCATAGTGTTCCATCACATGCTTCTATCATCCCTTCCATTATTTCCCTAATAATCATCATAACAGTGATTGTCAAATTTTAGCATCTGGATCACCTGGAAGACCTGCTAAAAGCCTGAAACTTTACATTTCTAACATAGTCCTAGGCGATAATGATGCTACCAGAATGGAGATACACTTTTAAAACCACTGATCTAGGAAAATGTTGCAGGATGAGCAACACAAATATCAAATTTACTTTTTTAAAAGATACATTTATTTTAGAAAGACAGAGTAGGGAGGGAAGGGGCAGAGAGGGAGAGAGAGTCCTAAGCAAACTCCGTACTGCATGAAAAGCCCAACACAGGGCTTCATCTCACAACCCCGAGATCACAACCTGATCCAAAATGAGAAGTCCCATGCTCAACAAACTGCACCATCCAGGCACCCCTGAAAATGCCAAATTTAAAATAACATTGCCAGAGTGCCCTCCCAAAAGGCTATTCTGTACTTTGAGTCCCAGTGTTTCCACAGTTATAGCTAATCTCTATGTTATCCAACATTTATTAATGCCAATTCAATGCCTGGAAAACTGTATATCCTACTAATTTGTACTTTTTGAATGTAAGCAAGGTTTAACATCTCTTCTTGTGTGTACTGTCCATTTGTTTTTCCTTTCCTTTCCTCTTCATAGTTTATGATGTTTGATTAGTATATGTAACTTTTGAAAATTCATTCATGGGCGTTTGTTACATATTCATATTCTTTGCTTTTATTAAGTATGTATTCCCATTAGCTTTTTTATTAAAAATTTACTTTGCTAGAGCAGTTTTAATTTCACAGTAAAAAAAAAACCAGTAGAGATTTCCCATATATTCCCTGCCCTATACAAGCATATCTTCCCATTATCAATGTAGACCACCAAAGTAGTACATTTGTTACAATGGTTGAATCTAGATTGACACACCATAATCACCCAAAGTCCATAGTTGACCTTACAGTTCACTCCTGGGGTTATACATTCATTGGATTTGGACAAATATGTAATTATATATACTCATTATTATGATATCCTACAGAGTATTTTCATTGCTCTTTGAGTCCTCAATGTTCCCTTATTCATTCCTCCCTCATCATGATTTTTTTTTACTGTCTCTATAGTCTGCCTTTTCCATAACATCATATAGTTGGAATCATACAGTATGTTGCCTCTTCAGATTGACTTCTTCCACTTAGCAATATCACTTACACTTAACTCCATGTCTTTTTATGTCTCAACAGCTCATTTCTTTTTAGTGAAGAATAATGTTCCATTGTCTGGATGGACCAGAGTTTATCCATTCACCTATTGACGGACATCTTGGATACTTCCAAGTTTGGGCAATTATGAATGAAACTGCTAAAAACAACTATGTGCAGGTTTTTGTGTGGACATAAATTTTCCAGTCCTTCGTGTAAACATTAAGGAGCACAGTTGTTGGATCGTATAGTTAAGATAAGAGCATGATGAGTTTTGTAAGAAACCACCAAACCATCTGCGAAAGTGGCTGGACCATTTTGCATTCCCATCAGCAGTAAAAGAAGAGTACCTGTTCTATATCTTCATCACAATTGGATGTTAACATATTCTCTATTTTGGCCATTCTAATTGATGTGTAGTGGTATCTCACTGTTGCTTTAATTTTCATGTCCCTTGACTTTTTAAAAAGATTTATTGACTTATTCATGAGAGACACAAAGGGAAGGCGAAGGAAGAGACACAAGCAAAGGGGAGAGGCAGACTCCTCGCAGGAGCCCGATATGGAACTTGATCCCAGAACTCCAGGATCACACCCTGAACCAAAGGCCAGACCCTTAACAACTGAGACAACCAGGCATCCCTACTCCTTGATTTTTAAGCATAGCTATAAGACTCTTTTTCTCCAGAAGGCTGAAGGAACAGTATTGCTAAATTTCTCAAACTTTATTTTGTTGCCCATAAATACATTAAATATTCAAAGTTAATAAATATTCCAATAACTTTACCTAATTTTTATTTTCTTAAAACATGTAGACTCTTACTCAACTTAGAATTTGTTTATAGTGTGCAGACAGAAATTTAATTTTACTTCATTTTTTCATATAGATAGTCAGTGATATAACATTCAGACTAACAGCACTAACTGAAGTCTCTTCTATCTATCCCTCCCAAATATGAAATTCTTATACATGCAGGAGTCTATTTCTTGCCCTTATACTATTGTTTATACGTATTCATTCCAAAATTGAAAGCTGTAAGAGAATTCTCTTTTAATTATGCCTTGGTACTTTTTCAAGTATATTTTGGACATCTGTGGAGATGTCTATAGGCTTTCTTGTGATTAATATTAATATACTAGATTTCATTATTTTTTTAATGTTAAGCCATCCTTGCATATCTGAAATAAAACTCATTTTTGTATGATTATTTTAGACTCATGTGATTGAATTTAGGAATTTTGCTCCAATGCTTAAAAGTAAAGCTGAACTCTTATACTATTGTTTACCTTAAGAACTTAAGGTAATTCATATTAAAAAAAAACCAGCATACTGCTTGTGTATGCTTTGTCATATTGTTATTATAATAAACGTTAATTGTCTTGCATTGTTTATTCATATTTACATGTGATTTTCTGAATCGTTTTTTTGCTACTTCTGAAAAATCGTTAAGTTTTTGAATGCAGGAGCATTAAATACGCATATTGGGAGGCATTCTCTCCTTAATATGAAAGGCTTCAATAGTGAGCCATTCATAGTGAGCCATGAGAACATTCATGAGCTCAATACAGGTCTTTTTCCTCTGACCATTTTGAGCTTGTATAAAATTCAGTATTTTTCTCCCAAAATATTTTGCATGTTTTTTTAGAATTTTACTTTATGTATCATTTCATTGTTTTTGTAGATGGGATTGCATTTCCTTTTATATTTTCTTATAATTTATGGCTGGTAAATAGGAAAACTATGGACTTTTGTGTTTTGAGATTGGATCTGGATATCTTAATGGACTCACTTTAAGAATTGTAACAGCTTGTTAATTATTCCTGTGGGTATTTTGGGTGTATAACTGTGAAGTCTACAAATAATAGCCTGTCTCTTGTTTTCCCCCATCTTTTATCCCCTAGGTTTAGGATAGCCTAATATCTTAAGTATAATTTTGAATATTAGAGGTCAAATAAGACATAAAATTACAAATTTTAATGGAAGTGTTTATAATATTACACTCCTAAATATGATATTTCTGAGTGGTAACTCCTTGAGAAATTAAAAGCATGTCTGTCTCTTCTATGTTCTGCTAAGAGATTTTTTTTTTTAGAAATTTATGTTTATTTTTAATTTTTTTTAATTTAAGCATAGGTGACACAAATGTTATACTGGTTTCAGGTGTACACATAGGGATTCAACATCTCTATATGGTATGCTATACCCATCACAGATGAAGCTACCATCTGTCCTCATATGATGCTTTTACCATGTCATTGACTATACTCCCTAGGTTGTGCCTTTTATTCCTATAATGTATTCATTCCAAAATTGAAAGCTATAAGAGAATTCTCTTTTAACTATGCCTGGGTACTTTTTCAAGTATATTTTGGACTTCTGTGGAGATGTCTATAGGCTTTTCTTGGGATTAATATTAATATACTAGATTTCATTAATTAGTTTTTTAATGTTAAGCCATCCTTGCATATCTGAAATAAAACTCATTTTTGTATGATTATTTTAGACTTACGTGATAGAATTTTATTTAGGATTTTTGCTCGAATGCTTAAAAGTAAAGCTGAACTCTAATTTCATTTACTGTTTTCCATTTCTGGTGTGGGTATTGGGGTCTGGTACTGCTTAATAATATAAAATTAAATTTTTAAAATACATCTTTCTCAGGTTAACCAACTCAAGTTACACTGTTACTGAGTTGTCAGCCTTCCCATTCTCCCCCACCCAGATTACGTTTCACTCACTTAGAGCTCACCATATGCTTATCACTGGCCTGTTTAAAGAACATTTTAATATGCAGTCCTGAAACTCTCTGGTTTGAATGGCAATTTCACACAGTCGCAGAATGAGCACCATTTTTTTGAGTCAGATCTGATATGGTCTATTACTATGTGAATTGAGACCCATGTCTCCTCTGTAAAGTGGATGGATATAACTATTCTGCATGCTGTTATAAGGGCTGAATAAGTTAATGCTCACAGAGTACCTGATATATACAAGGTTTTCTATAAATAATGATGGTCCTGTTTTTTTTGATGAATATAGACATAAATAGACATTTTTCTTTGAATATGTCAGTCTTGATCTTTGCTTCTCAAGTGATGCATAGAGTTGACACAGGAAATGCACAAATATCACTAATAAAAGAAAGTTCCCTGGTAGTCTTATGAGAATAAATTGGTGTCAGAAAATAGATTCGGATCCTTGATCAGTGGACAGAATGAAAACCATGTGGCAGAGCCAACAGCCCAAGTAGGCAACTGTTCTGGGTTGAACTGTGACCTCACCCCCACCCCCCAAAAAATATGTTGAGAACCTATCCCTCCCTGTACTTGTGAATGTGGCTGTATTTACAAATAGGATATTTGCAGATATAATTAGCTAAGATAAGGTCACACTAGAGTAGTGGGGGCTCCTAATCCAGTATGACTGGTGTCCTTATAAGAGGAAAGAGGATGTGAACACACTGGCATATGCAAGAACACCAGGTGATGACAGAGGCAGAGTCTAGAGTGATGCATCTACAAGCCAAGGAACACTTGGAGCTACCAGAAGCTGGGAGAGATAAGAAAGGATCCTTCTTGAGAACTTCAGAGGAAGCTTTTGCCAAAACCTTGATTACAGACTTCCAGACTGCAGAACTCTAAGGTAACAAATTTTCATTGTTTTAAGCCACGTAGTTGTGGTTATTCTATAATGGCACCCCAGGGGTGTCTTGCAGATAAGAATCAGGGAATGACTTGGAGATTCAAGCTGTCAACGGAATAACCAAGAGGAAGATGGCACAGCACCAGCAACAAGAAAATGTTGATTTTAAGTCCAATGTTATCTGAGCTAGGACAAAAAAAAGGAACATGATCTGAACTATGCATCAAGCAGAGCAAAACAGGAAACGACTAGGAGGGGGCACAGAATACAGCCATTTATGTCATAATGTTGAACTGTAATCAAGAGTAACTACAATTATATCAGATGCTCATTAATTCACTGGGTAACAGGTACAATTGTAATGGCTAGAATATATTTGATAATGTGTTCAACAAATATTAAAGAAACACAACTTCTTGGGGCCCAGTAACCCTAAACAGATCATAATCTCCAATATAATTTTGCCACAAAAATGGTTCATGAAAAAGCCTCTCAAGCCCTGAGACTCTCTTGCCTTGTAACTCCAAATTGTCCTATCAATTCATTACTGCTAAACTTTCTGGTCCGTAATTTCTTATATACTGTCAATCTCATCCTTCAGAATTTCAACTTCTTCATCATTCCCTATTTTATAATTGATGACGAAAGAAAAATTGTTAGTATATCTGATTGGATACTCTAGAGAAGCAAAATGAAGTCATGCTTGTTTCACTCTGGTCAAATGGAATCAGATATGTGAACTGCATGCCAAGAAAGTGGGTGACTGCATTTAATGTTCTACAAATAGAATTAATTGACTTGCTCCCCAAGTCATATGATGGAGCAATTCTAAACCTGGGAATGAAACCAGAATTTCTCACCATCAGTTTTCTCTGGACCATGTGGTCTCAAAGTTTTTATTCTCCAATGATAATCAATTTAAATGAGAGAACTCCTGCCAAACTCAATGCTCTAATTGCAGAGTTAGGAAGAACTGATAATAATTATTGCACTGTTCTACCCTCAAAAATTGTAGGACAATGCCAATTAATTTAATTACCAAGATTCAATTTTCTTTAAAACATATATGCATATATTTTTTAATTGACCAAACATGTATCCATTAAAAAATCCATCATAATGATTATTAGCACAAACCTGGTACTATCAAATTAGTCCTAGCATGTATTTTGCTTTCCATTTTCAAATAATTCAAAAATATTGGTTAACTCAATGAAAACATGAATATTTTATTATCACATGGTATGCGACTATAAGAGAAAAAAAGTCCTGAGACACTTCTTCCCTGGGTATTTTTGTACAAGCGTGAAAGCTTTCAGAAATTTAAATATAATTACAGCAGGGGTCTAAGAGGAAGCATATCAAAGCCAATGAATTGAGTATTCAAGATATTATTCATGCTTGACATGGCTTTTTATAAAATTCTCACTTCTTGTTGCCTGGAATTTTACTTATTCTTTCTTTTAATTATCAAATTCCATGGTTACTTCCACCAATAAAACAGCAATGTCCTCTTCAAAGAAGAATATTCTAGCAGTACACAATGCTTCTTTTGTGCTTCCATTTCCTCATTCCCTAAGGAAAGCTTCCTGGCCAGATCCCATTCACAGCCAGTAAACTCTTGCCAACCAAGACTTGAAATGATAAACTAACTCAGGGGAAAAAATGCACAAGCTACATTTATTTAGGGAGCAAAAAAGAAGTCCACATTTGCAGAACTCTTTAATACATATCATGATTAACCCATGATGCATTTTAAGAAAAAAAAAACTTTAAATGCTTTGGATAGTTCAAAGTTATTTTATGCAATCGATATATTTTTTCCACACAATGAGTTACTGATAAACATTTCCAGAGATAGAGAATTAGATAACAATTTTGTGATTTCTTGTTTTATTGGTGTAGGGGACCCCAATCCGCACTCTAAACATACACTCTTCAGAAGGACTCATCAAAATCTATCTTCACAAGGCCCCAGATCTGATTTTCCCCATCCACCTGCTTCTCTCAGTCTCTCCTTTCATACGAATGGCAAATTCCATTCTTCTAGATGCCCAGTCTGAAAAACCAGACTCTTCCTGACTCTTGTTTCATACACAATATTGGATATGGGTTACATTGTATCCGTCTCCAAAAATCAGATGAGCTGAAAAGGCAGAGAACTGCATTCCCCACTAGAGCTTCCTGAAAATAACGCAGATTATCAACTTACTTCTTTAAATATTTTTAAAAAATATTTTATTTATTTATTCATGAGACAGAGAGAGAGAGAGAGAGAGAGAGGGAGAGGGAGACACAGGCAGAGGGAGAAGCAGGCTCCATGCAGGGAGCCTGATGTGGGACTTGGTCCCAGGTCTCTAGGATCATGCCCTGGGCTGAAGGCGGCGCTAAACCACTGGGCCACCGGGCTGCCCTCTTTAAATATTTTAAATGTTATTTTCCTGAGAACTATTTTCTTGTATGTTAGAATCCTTCTATTCCTGAGAAAACCACTAGTCTGTGTGTGTGTGCGTGTGTATGTGTAAACTCATACCGCCTATTTTAATTACGTTTTCTACCAATATAGAGGATTTATATGGTTGTAAACATCTTTTGGCAGTAACTATTCAGCAGAAAAGTTTTGCTTTAAAAGGTTTCACATTAAAACATGCAATGCAATATATAAAATATAGTATGAGTCATAGGCAGATATATTCATACCTGACATAAATGATTGTTATTTTAACCTGCAGAATTTGAAGGAGGTAACAGGCAGTTTCAGTCATAGATAAGAATGCTATCTCAAAAATCTGAAATATCTGAGGTTGATTCTTGCTTTTCCAGTATTTTTTTCCTTGCTGAGTGTTAAGTAAGTTAATGTCCATGGATTTGAAGAACAAACATTATTAAAATGTCTATAGTACCCAAAACAATCTACAGATTTAAGGCAATCCCTATCAAAATACCAATAGCATTTTTCACAGAACTAGAAAAAAACACCACCTCAAAAATTTTTATAGAACCACAAAAGACCCTTAATAGTCAAAACAATATTGAAAAAGAAAAGCAAAGCTGGAAGCATCACAATTTTGCACATCAAGCTAGATTACAAAACTGTAGTCATCAAAACAGTGTGGTACTGGCACATAAATAGACACATAGATCAATGGAACAGAATAGAGTGCCCAGAAATAACCTCACAGTTACATGATCAGTTACATGTTACATGTTACATGATACTCTTTGACAAAGGAGGCAAGAATATGCAATGGGAGAAAGACAGCTTCTTCAATAAATGGTGTAGGGAATACTGGACAGCTACATGCAAAAGAATGAAACTGGACTACTTTTTTACAAAACACACACACACACACACACACACACACATCTCAAAATGTATTAAAGTCCTAAAGGTGAAACCTAAAACCATAAAATCCTAGAAGAGAGAACAGGCATGAATTTCTCTGACATTGGCAGTTAGCAACATCTTTCTAGATAGGATTCCTGAGGCAAGGGAATCAAAAGCAATAATAAACTATTGGGTGGGGGGCTTGGGTGGCTCATTTGGTTAAGCATCTGACTCTTGGTTTCAGCTCAGATCCTGATCTCAAGGTCATGAGATCCAGTCCCCTGTCAGGCTCTGCACTCAGTGTGGAATCAACTTAGGATTCTCTCTCCCTCCCCTTCTGCCCCTCCCCATTCAAACAAACAAACAAACAAACAAACAAACAAATAAATTCTTTTTAAAAATAAATAAATAAAATCTTTTATTTTTATTTTTATTTTTTTAAAGATTTATTTATTTATGATAGACATAGAGAGAGAGAGAGAGAGAGAGAGAGAGGCAGAGACACAGGAGGAGGGAGAAGCAGGCTCCACGCTGGGAGCCTGATGCAGGACTCGATCCCGGGACTCAAGGATCACGCCCTGGGCCAAAGGCAGGCGCCAAACCACTGAGCCACCCAGGGATCCCCCAATAAAATCTTTTAAAAAATAAAATAAACTGCTGAGACTACATCAAAATAAAAAGCTTCTGCACAGCAAAGGAAACAATCAAGAAAACTAGAAGACAACCTACTGAATGGGAGAAGATATTTACAAATCACATATTCTATAAGGGGTTAGTATCCAAAATATACAAAGAACTTATATAACTCAACACTCAAAATACAAATAATCCTATTAAAATGGGCAAAAAGCATGAGCAGACATGTCTCCTAAGAAGACATACAGATAGCTAACAGACACATAAAAAGATGTTCAACACCCCTTATCATCAGGGAAATACAAATCAAAACCACAATGAAATACCATGTCATACCTGTCAGAATTACCTAAAATCAAAAACTCAAGAAACAACAAGCAATGGCAAGGATGTGGAGGAAAAGGAACTCTCTTGCATTGCTGGTAGGAATACAAACTTGTGTAGTCACTGTGGAAGACAAAATGGAGGTTTCTCAAAAAACTAAAGATAGAACTACCCTATGATCCAGTAATTGCTCTACTGGGTATTTACCCAAAGAATATGAAAGCACTAATTAGAAGAAATAGATGCACCCCTTTGTTTACTGTAGGATTATCAATGATAGCCAAACAATGGAACTAGCCCAAGTGTCCATCAATAGATGAATGGATAAAGAAGATGTGGTAAATATTATATACATATATAATATATATAAGACCATTATTCAGCCATAAAAAATGAAACTTGCTGTTTCCAGCAACATAGATGGAGCTTGAGAGTATAATGCTAAGTGAAATAAGCCAGTCAGAGAAAGACAAATACCATAATAATCTTGCCCATATGTGGAATTTAAGAAACCAAAAAACAAAAGAGAAAAAAGAGAGAGAGACAAACCAAAAAATAGACTCTTAACTATAGAGAACAATCAGATGGATGCCAGAAGGGAGGTGAGTGGGGGGGTGATGAGTGAAATTGCTGAAGGGGATTAAGAGTACACTTATCACAGGGCACCTGGCTGGCACAGTTGGGAGGGTCTGACTCGGTTTTGGCTCAGTTCATGGTCTCAGGGTCCTAGGATCGAGCCCCCCATCAGACTCCACGCTCAGGGTGAAGTCTGCTTCAGGATTCTCTCTCTCTGCCTCTGCCTTGCTCACATCTCACTCACGAAAAGAATAAATAAATATTTTAAAAACTATACACTTATCATGATAAGCACTGAGTAATATATGAAACTGCTGTACATCACTATACTGTACATCTGAAAGTAGTGTAACAATATATGTCAGCTACATTGGGATTAAAATTTTTTAAAAATTTTAAGAAGAAAATAATTAAAAACATACCTTTCTTAAATAAAAGCCAACAGGACTAGTCTTCAATTTATGGTAGATATTTCTGGAAAGTCAGACAACATCTCTTCAAACTTGCTTTTATTTTAGAAATGCATTGCCACAGAAAAATAAGCTCACCCTCAAAAAAGTTTTTTTTTTAAACTGATGTATTATTAAACCACTGAAAACAAACTTTCTCCTAAAATATTAATAGCAGCATTCAAATTTGAGTTTGTTAGCTTCCCCTCATGCATTTTACTTTTATCACTGTTCCCTAAGGAACTTAGCACTATACACATTCAAACTATTATTGCACATTTCAAGGTGATTATATTAATAATAAAGATGCAATTCGTCCCTAAAAAGCAAGCCTAGGTTTCAATGCAATTCATGTTTTAAGATTTAAATATGTGACATCTCCATTTTGTTTCACTTTCCTAAACAGAGGTACTTATAATTTTATCATTATTATTAATGAGAATACTTTAATAGCAACTACAGTAACTAGTTCTTGAATTAACTTAGTGTGTGCTACAAGTAAATGTGTTCCAAGGAATTCAGAGATGAATGAACATAGTTTGGAACAGAAATGTTATCCACAGGAGAGATGGGTCTTGCCTCAGAACCTTTATTCATGCAGTCAAGAAATATTTCCTGAGCCACCATTATAGCTTTTCTCCAAAGCACAGGAGTACAGTATATCTGGGTACAAGAACAAATGGTATGATCACCGGAAAAGCAAAAAAATAAATAAAATAAAATAATAAAATAAAACAAAATAAAATAAAATAAAATAAAATAAAATAAAATAAAATAAAATAAAAGAATACACATATTTTCAAGTGAAATTTCTTAGTTTTCTTCAGGTAGATCACATGTCCCACTGGATTAAGGCTTATTACCAATTACTTCATATGTTTGTCACTGTGAACGAGTTGTCCTTCCTTCACAGACAATACCTCTACTGAGTCACCACATGATTTCTTGGTTGATCATGCAGAAATCGCATGCTTGTTTTATGCCATTAGGAAATCCCTTCCAGTGACTGTCATAGTCAGTCTGGTCTGCTGTAGCAAAATATCAGACACAACGGTTTAAAGAAACATTTACATCTCAGTTCTAGAACGTAGAAGTCCCAGATGTAGGAGCCAGCAGATCCAGTGTCCAGAAGAAGTCTGCTTCCTGGCTTTTATGTTCTGCTGTTTCCTCACACGTAGAGAGCAAGGAGCAACAAGAGCTTTCACGACTCTTACGAAGGCACCAACCACTTTCAGGAGGGCTCTGCCCCAAGACCCCACCTCATCATAAGCACTGCCCAAAGGCCCCACGTCCAAATACCAACACCCTGGGGAAACAGGGTTCCAACGCAGGCATTTGGGGAGGACACAAACATTCAGTCCGTGAGGGTAGCATGTTGAATGTTCACCTTTTTTTTGTCCTCATGATGAGACTGACTTACTGTTGAGCAATAACACTTACAATATTGCTAAATTATGGCTTGGTTTTGTTAAGAATTTCACTTGTTCGCCCAGATGCTTTATAATCAATGGTGTCTTTGTAAAAGCAGGCCAGATCACCAACTGGTACCTTTCCTCTATTTCCACAGTCATACCACAGCTTTCTGCTCAAGATTAAAAGTAGTCCTGGGGCGCCTGGGTGGCTCGCTTGCTTAAGCATCTGCCTTCAGCTTGGGTCATGATCCCAGGGTGCTGGGATAGGTCCCGCATCTGGCTCCCTGCTCTGCATGGAGCCTGCTTCTCCTTCCTCTGCTATTCCCTGCCTGCTTGTTGTGCTCTCTCTCTCAAAAATAAATAGCTAAAATCTTAAAAAAAAAAAAAAAAAAAAAAAAAAGAATAAAATGGTCCTGAATCTGTGGAGAAACATTTAGGTAAATTCTTCATTTTTATAACACTATTATTTCAGTAAAATAATATTGGAATGTATATATTTGTGTATATGTACATACGTATAGTCATCTTATAGATACTCTTACTCATATACATATACATTACTTAGTGAAATACATAATACATATATATACATATAACACATATATACATATATATACATATAATACATACATATATATATATATATAAAATCATACCTTTCATTTAGTAGGAAAAACAATCAAAATAGTTGCCTTATGCACACTGCACACTTTTTAATTTATGCCATATACTAATATTCTCCTAGTGTTTGTAAATTTTATGAGTAATCCTCTTTGCACTGGTTTGTGCTTTTACTTTTTTTCTTAGGACTCTATAATGTCTCTCCAACTGAAAACTCAATTACCCTTTTCACCTTGGAAATATTTAGCAAGTTAGTATGTGGCATATGTTCTGTCACTTTGGAAACCAGTATATCCATTCTAGGGCCCAGGGTCATGACCTGAGCCACAGGCAGATGCTTAACCGACTGAGCCACCTGGGCACCCTTCTATCTTTAATTTCTACAGTAGTTTTATTTCACAGGTGATGTTTTTAATCTCATATTGGTTTTGTTTACCACAGGCTTTATTCTTTTTTTTTTTTTTAGTTTTATTAAGGTTTATTTATTTAAGTAATGTCTCTACACTCAATGTGGGACTAGAACTCACAACCCCAAGATCAAGAGTCGCATGCTCCTCTGACTGAGCCAGCCAGGTGCCCTGCTCTGTTCATGTTTTACCTCTTGTAGTAAAGATGTGGATTCTTTACTGGTGTCTATGTCTTTGTCTTGTGACCGAATTTCATAGCTTAACCTGTACACTTTTACTGTTGCCCCCCTTTGAAGTATGTATGTGTTTTCAAGACATTTAATCATCAAGTACTTATTTTTATAAATTTTTAGTCCCCCTATTAAGTTAATTATTTTCAATGCACTTATTTTCTTTCAGGCAAATTATGGACACCTATATAGAATTTAATGGGAGAAGACATGAGGTGTTACTGTATCGCTACTATAAAACATCCCCCCCTTTGCTGTCCAAATCTCAACTTGGACAGAGAAGAGGCTTTTCGATGTTGTTTAAGTGCTAATGATACTTTATCATGAAACAATGTCCTAACAGCTTAAATAGCAACAGAAGCTACTTACGTGACACTTAAATTATGTGGGTCAAGGTATGGTTTGCAGATGCAAAAAACGAGGCTGAGAAAGTTTATGTAATTTATGCAAAGTTATAGAATGAACAGCAAAACAGAGATTCAGACTCATATCAAAACACCGCATAGATTTTTTTTTACTACCCCAAACTCCATCTTAAATTATTTCTAAAAGGGACAGCCTGGAGTGGTAGATTTTGATTAAAGAATCTTGTTGGATTGGTGGTACACTCAGCTACTTAGTGAGTCAACTGAATTCTTATCCTCAGTAATATGTTCCCCAAAATTTGATTAATAATATCAACTTCATGGGCTATTGAGATGACTTAATGACAAAGCATATGAGAAAAGCCTGATACATAATAGATGTTGAGTAAATGTTGAATGGAACTAAAATCTTTAAATAATTACATTACAGAGTACTATTTTGGGCTTTCCCTATGTAGCCACTTACTAGCATATATGGAATTCTTGACAGGAGCTGAAGGCCAAGATGATTCAATAACAGTATGGCATGAAGACATCTGAGCTCCTAATATCGGATACTATCTGTGTGATTCTTAATAACATAAAACACCTGGAGACATACACTTCAAAACTCAGTCTAGGTATGACATCCTAAGAACTGTATTCATGAAATCACAGAACACATACCAAGGGCACTATTGAGCATCATGATCTAATTAGCAGAACTAACCAGCATAATTTCCTTGACTGATTTGTCCATGAAGCAGACACTCGTTACGGTCCTACTGTATACCAGACACTCTGCTGTGTATCCAGGTTACAGTGGGAAACAATGGCATGCCTTTCAGTCAGCTAAAGAAGCTTTTAAAACAGTATTTTCCTCTGACTCTTCTTCAATATATGAAACAAGTGACAAAAATGAAATAAAGTAAGATAAACAGGCAGAGTAGCGTTGTCATAATACTCTCAGCTGAGAGGAAGCCTGATCGTTCTTATTTAAACCTGAGTATTATATTTAAAGCTCAAAGATAAAGTAGGAGAGCCTCTACAGTATTTATGAATCATAAAACACATTTTGGAATTCCCTTTTTGCACCTTCCGACTTTCAGAAAATGTCCTGTCGACTAGCAGTAACATTCTAATTAACTAATGAGGAAGAACATAGAGTGTTTCCTGACTTTTTCATGAGGTGTCCTTTGTATCTACCAGTGCTAAAAGAAAGAAGTATTTAAGAAGCTAATTTCCTACAGGAATAATTTTTGGTTTAGACCCTTCCAAGGGTGTTCTTACATAATTATCTTTTACTATTTTATCTTCTGCAATGAACACATTCTTCCATTGTTGTTGTTCCCAGAGTTAAACAGCATACTGGCAAAATGTCTTGGTAGCTGATAGGTACCAGTTAAGCATGGAGCTCTTGGTAAGTTTGCACAGTGGTTTTATTTTCTGAGCCAATACAGAACAAATGTAATAATGAGCAAACTCGTACTCACCTAGGGTGAGGAACAAAGATAACTGCGTTTACTAAGTACAAAGCATTGAATCGATGATACAGTTGCTTTCAGATCTTTTAAATCTCACATCTGTTTTTGGCTCTGTATTTAATAACAAAACCTGGGCCTCTGCTCAGTTGTGAACAATGTAATTTGAGCAGGTACAGAGATGTCTACATTCAGTGCTAGCTGCACCTATGATAATTCAGCAATTAGAGTTTCCATTTTTGCAAGGCTTCTGGGGGGACATTGTATCTAAAAGTGCTTGAAATGAGAACCGCTGGCACATTCCAGGTATATAATTGGGTATCTCCATAGGCAGCAATTATTTTTTGGCTTTATGGTTTTCACATCTGCTTATATACCCTTAACCATATTGTATATTTAGAAGTTTCACTTTTATTCTAAACTAGCACTTCCCTATTGTCAAAGTTAAAAGCAATCCTATGATACCAAATTACTAAACAATAATCAGTTATTTTGAGCTGAACATAGTGTTCTAAATAATGAAAATATATTTTATAACAAACTTTGAAAAAATAAGCAGCTCCATAATTAATTATAGAATATTTGGAAAATACAGAAAAAGCCCAAAAAGGAAAATAATTCTGACATTCAGGAGATGTGAATATGTTGATGTTTTAACACTTTTTTTTCCAAACTCATCTCTGCATCCATATCTCTCTGATCCTGGAATACTATATAAATAGCTTTATTTATTATTTGTTAAAGTGCATATACTTTACCAGGTTGGATACAACCCAAACATGATTTTAATAGTACATAGCAGTCCCCTATATGGCTCTATCCTAACTTATGTATTATTACTTATTCGGATAATTCTACTTATTAATTGTATTATAATGAATATCACTTTATCAAATATATATTCATTCAACTAGCAAGCTTTGAGTCCTTGATACGGGCAACTGCATAACAAACACAATCTTTGCTCTCAAAGACTTACAGTGTAGTGGCCCTGATTTGCCCTGAAGCACCAAATATGAGGGACCTGGACACATTTCAAGATTTTTAGAACATAAAGGGAAAGAAGATGGAATTCTGATATACGAAAGGTTTATAAAGAAGGCTCTGTAGGGGATCCCTGGGTGGCTCAGCGGTTTAGCGCCTGCCTTCAGCCCGGGGCGTGATCCTGGAGTCCCAGGATCGAGTCCGACATCATGCCTCTGCCTGTGTCTCTGCCTCTCTCTCTCTCTCTCTCTCTCTCTCATGAATAAATAAAATCTTAAAAAAAAGAGAGAGAAGGCTATGCATTTGACACAAGATTTAATTAAGATATCTCAACATTCACAGAACGAAGAGCCACTGAGCAATTTAACTCTGTGTTTTTGAAAGGGCATTTTGGTTTCAATGGGGAAAAAGACCTACAAAGTACAAGACTGAGTAAATAAGCTATTGCCATCATCCAGCTGCTGACTGGGTGCTGAGTGATACTTCAGAGGTGGGCTCAGCAGGGCTTCTGCTCAATGGTTGAGGAGTGAGAGAAAGAGCCACCCAACTAAAGGCTAATGAAACATTATGGAAATAACCCTTTCTGTTCCATGTGATTCCCATAGCTCATTTTCCAGTATGTTGCTGGCTGTCATTGTCCAGTGTCTTCCAATATGAGAGGAAGGAAGTTTATTTCCCATTCTACAACCTGTTTCTGCTACTGTTTCAAACAGAGATCTCAGGACTCATACAATGTTATACCAGTCCTCCTAGGATTCAATGTTTTACAGTCAGTGTCTATTCTTCCCCATATCTGATCCTGCTATATTGCTGTTGGTTGTTTTTTTTCTTTTCTTACACATTTTTTTCTGCTCCAATCTGATTGGAAAAGTGTACTATATTTTAACTGCTAATTTTTATGCCGAGGATTCTTATGAGTTCTCCACTTTTTCAAAATCTTCATACTTTCTGGGTTAAGACTGGCCAAGACTTTGACTCAGGGACTTCTAGATAGATGCTATTTCAAGTAAAAGCCATTGCTCCTTTTTAAAAATACACCACAAATTAAAACAAGAATTAAATGTTGCTATACTTCTATTAGAACAGCTAAAAAATTTAATAAATAACCTTGATAATCCAATTGCTGTTAAAGATACAGAACAACCTAACTCTCATTGGTGATGGGAATGTGAAACAGTTCTGCCACTGTGGAAGACAATTTGTCAGCTAAATACAGTCTTCATATACTATCCAGCAATTACACTCCTAGTTACCTATGCAAAGTACTTGAAAACATGTCTAACCATCACACTGTATACGTTAAATTTATAGGAGGTTACATGTGAGCTATATCTCAGTAAAGCTGGGGGAACCCCCATGTGAATGTTTACAGCAGCCTCATTCACTGCTACCCAAAATGGAAGCAAGCAAAGTTTCCTGCAGTAGGTGAAAAAATAAATAAACTGGGGGTATCCACAGAATGAACTATTATTCTGCAATAAAAAGAAATGAGCTACCATGACATGAAAAGACATGGATGAATCTTAAATGCCTATTATTATAGGAAAAAAGCCAGTCTGAAAAGGCTACAGACTGTATGACTCTAAATACTGACAATCCCAACTTATGATGGTTCAACTTACAATCTTTACACTTACAATGATGCAAAAGCAGTACGGATTCAGTAGAAACCTTTGAAGTTTGCATTCCGATCTTTTCCCAAGCTAACATGATGCTGGGCAGTGGCAGTGAGCCAGTCAGGTGATCACAAAGGTCAACACCTGATACGTTGATAACCATCTGTACCCAATCAAACATTCTCCTTTTCACTTTTAGTGGAGCATTCAGTAAATTACATGAGATAGTCAAAACTTGATTATAACATAGGCTTTATGTTCAATGGTCTTGCCCAACGGAAGGGTAATGTAAGTATTCTGTGCATGTTTAAAGTAGGATAGGCTAAGTTGTGGTGTTGGGTACATGAGGCGTATTAAATGCATTTTCAACTTAGAATATCTTGAATTTTTATGATTTTTTTTATCGGGATGTGACCCCATCACAAATTGAGGAAGATCTGTATTTGATATTCAAAAAAAAGGAAAACTATAGGGATGGTAAATGAATCAGTGGTTGCCAAGGGTTTTGAGGAAGGAAAACAAAGATGACCAGTGCAACCCAGGGGATATTTTAAAGCTGTTTCTCCATTGAACTGTAATGGTGGAGACGTGATAATATGCATTTTTCAAAACCCACAGAACTTTACAGCACAAGAGGGATACTTAGTGTATGCAAAGTTTAAAACTCATTTAGGAGATGGGGGAATCTAAGAGTGGAATGCAGAATGTGACAAAGCAATCTGCCGGTGTTACAAACATGGAATCATCTCGCTGAAGGCAGTAGGGGGGGCAAAGACAGAGTGACCTAGGTAACTTTGGAAGTGAGTGCAGACTGTGGGACTAAAGGAAAACCAATTGTCTTGAAGCACTGTAATCTAGTTTGTTTTCCACAGGGCTACAGGTTAACAATTCTGCTCCTCCTGTAAATGTAAACTGTAATTGAACACTAAAGTAAATGGATGGCAGATGGGTGGGAGGATTTCTCATATTTAGAGTCGGAAGTTACACAGGGAGGAAGTAGAATGATCCATGTGCTAAAAGGGAGTAGAGTTGTAGTATGTAGTTTCATATAGATACAGATGGCTACGTATGGAAACATTTATAGATAGGTGTATATACTCAGTACCCACACAAGTACTCCTTGCCCAGTCACCAGAAAGGGTCTAACACATGGATACCCCAGGAGCAAGGAGTACACCCCATTCTCCAATAAAAGGAACCAGGGCTCTCTGGAAACATGGCTGATCCCCAGAACGGTGGCAGGGACAGTACAAGATGAGCCTGGAGCATCTTGCAGCACCAGAAAACAAAGAAGTGCTAAAAAAAACTGCCATCAATGGTCCCCAGTATTACTTCAACAGATATGGTACTGAGGTTACCAAGTCCCACGGAATGAGGATATACAACATCCAATTCAGAACCATGATCAACACAGAGAATTGATTGGAAATGCAGGAAAATGCAGACATATTCTTTAATATAGCTTTAGAATTGTTAGCCATGTGATCATTATAGATTTGTGTGTGCAAAGCCAAATGTTTCCCCTTGAGACTCAGTCTACAAATTGCATGCATCAAGACCCAGGAACAAAGGCATATGAGCATCGTCTGCACGTTCCCATGGGCTTACTTAACCAGAAGGAAACGCATGCCATGTTTTTTCTATCAAATATATATTAACACAGCCATTATTATTAGAACTGCTAAGCCTATAAATTAACTTGTATTATTCATGATTGTGTCTGAGTAGGTTATATGCTGCTTTCTACAATGGTTCTCTCCCTTACATTCCACTTTGGTACAAAAGAAAAACAGGAAATATTCCATTAGTAATAGTTGTTCCTCACAACAGATATTCTCATCAGATATAGGGTACCACGCTATATTAACATTGAGATGGGACAGCATAAGCACCGCAGTCTGAAAATCAATCCCACTCCTCTGTCCAAAGGGATTCTAGAAACATGTGGCCACTCTTCTTCCTTTTCCTACTCTATGGCACCACATTAAACATCATACATTTAAAACAAAATGTGCAGACTTACAGTTATTGGAGCATAGCAAAACATGCTTGATTCACTTATTCCCAAGCATTTACTGAACACCCGCCACCTGGCAGGTCCTGTGCCAGGAGCTGAGCACCCCTCCCCCAAACACAGAGATGGAAAACTGCGATGCTCATCAGAGTTTACGGTCCAGTGGGGCGCAGAGATAGAAACAGCAGTCACAATGCAGCACAGTAAGTACTAAGATCAATCACTGCTTAAACTAACCCTAACTTTCACTGGGAATTCTTTAATTTAGAACCGGATCCCCTCAGGACCTTTCTGAGGCTCTGGGCCTTCAAATAAGTTTCATGCCAACTGTTCTGTGGCGCTTTCCAGAGCTACCAGAAGTTGATTTCCGCTACAACTAGACATTCTTCCTTACTGTTTCCCCCTCCTGGCTGGTCTGTCCACCACTTTGGCCTCACCTGCTTTCTTTCATCCCTCTATCACAGGCACTCACACTAAGGAAAATATAAACCACCACCCTTCACAGCAAAGTCAGCAACAGGAACCAACATCTCTGCACTTCCCAAAACACAGCAACATTTCGCAAGCCTGATCACAACCCCATCATTTCCTTAGCAGAGCCAATTATTAACTATCATATTTTACAGGCTCCCCAGTTGGTTATCTGTATCCTTGGAATTGTAAGTGTTTCCATGTTCATTTGCTCTTGAATTTAGAAACATGCTGCATTGACCATTTTTACATACCACTCCCAGCAAGGTCTGGAGTAGTACTCATAACCAAGCCTGTTGATATTTCTAAGCCAAAATGTGAGCATTCACATTAAGTGGGATGAACAGGGACTATATTTAACTGTGCATCAGTCCAGGTGAGATGTGGTCCCTAATGATTTTTCCATGAACATATAAAAGAACCTTTGGTTTTCAGAGTCTCATGCATCTCCAAATCACAGGTAAGGCACTGAGAACTTGCACTCATCAGACTAGCTAGCCCTTGAACAATCAACTACACATGCCAAATCTGATACCAAGATCTCTTAAAATGATTTCATCCTTCTTCAGTTATTTACTCCATCCCACTGGAACATGGATCCATTGGACTACAGTTTATAAAGATTTCAGCAGAACTGATCTGTACTGAAATACAAAGGGTACTTTCATTACAATGTTTACATGACCAGAAGCTCAGCGGTTTCAAACTTCATTATGTGTATTTACTACAAAAGACATTGAAAGTGGAAAGGAGAGTACTGACGACTACCAATAAAACATCCAAAATGATTCAGAGGGAATTAACTCGAGCCATAATGGCCCAAGTCCATCCACTAAGAAGGGAAAGGTGTCAGAATTATCACCACTGAGACTGCTTGGGAACACTTCAATCTGTGGTTTTCATGGAAGGAAGATTCCTAGAACTTAACTCCCTGGGAGTGATACAGGTTGAGAACTGAGCTAATATTTGAATGTTTATGCAAACTGCGACAGCACAAACTTTCTGTGATATGATGGAAAATCTGGATATTTCCATGATCAGATTTTTAACTATGGCAACCTTATTTTAAGCCTCTTAATACAACTGAATTCTAAATGGGCTCTCCACTTATTCTAGCATTCCATGGAATCATATCACTTTCAAAGTGATGTAAAGTCACACAATCAAACATAAAAGATGAATCTTCAGGACAGTCTAAATTCTGAAAGTATATGTGTGTCACAATAAACTGGCAAGATTCAAACATAGTCATCTTTTCTTAGACTCTATACTGGGAAGGTTATTTCAAAAATCAAGAAACACATTCCTAATGTCATTACCTAACTCTGAACTGACTCAACCTCTTTGGATATCCTGAAAGCATGAATCTAACAAATGATAAAGAAATAAGCCATGGTAGAAATGCCTATCTAATGCCAGGGAAAAGAGGCAAAAGTACTAAGTCAGGGTAGAATCAGGCCTCCAACTGCAAGTAACATTCCATCATCACCACCAAATACTGACTTATCACCAGGTGTACACAAGGATAAAGTAAAGCTCTGTTCTATACCAACATACAGGAACGGATCACAGCTCACTAAAGGCTCACAATTTAGTCGGGGACAACCAAAAAAACAACTATAAACAATTAATGGCATATTTTGTCAAATACATGGTACAATCCATAACGGTTGAAGAGCTCAGGGTATGAGGGAAGTCACTGTCATACGGAAGGGAGAACTTGCATGAGTTCTCAATGGTACAGTAGAACTTAAGAAACAATACCAGCTATAAACACTGGCATTAATGATCCAGTCAATGAATCAAAGAATCAGTCCCTGAAGCAAAAAGCATGGAGACTTACAGTACCCTACTTTTTAAATATTGAGAAAATCACGTGCCCAGAAAAACTTGGCATCCTAAATGTAAGAACTGAATGTAACACCATATGCACTCAAGTGGAACTTCATATTTTTTACTATGTGAAATATATTTGCATATAATACATTATATTTTATACAGAAAATCCAAATCTAGTATCTAGCACAGTAGTTTTAAATGGTATTATGTACATTTTCTGAGCATTTGCTAAAGCTGCCATCTGAGCCATCATGTTAATTTGAGTTAAACTGCTAAGATTATGACATAAGCTTAAAAAGCAATTAAGAATAAGTATGACACTGATGATGAAAAAGAAGAAAGGCGTTTATTAAGGACGGTTGGCATTTGGGATGATACTCATAGTGTTTTCAAGGATTTACTATAGTAAATTAATTTTTAGCTTAATTTTGAAAAGCAATCTGATAAATTATAAGAAATGTCAAGCCACTGCCTGGAGCAATGTTTTGAAAATTAAATGTGCATTGCGTTAAATTTTTAAATGTGGATTACTACTTTTAACAAATGTTGATTTCTAAATTAAAATGAGCATTTTTTCATCTACTATAAAATATAATTTGCAATTACATCAATTGTGTTGTGTCAGAAAAACCATTAACTCAAAAAACAACTTCGTTTCTAACGCTTATTATAAGGCATGATTGTAATTTGGAGAGCGACCAAATTACTGGTGTGTGCATGTGGGTGTATGTATGTATGCAGGTATGCTATTGATTAAAATGAAAAGCGATGAACCTCTTAAATCAGCTAATTAAATGTCGTCATACTACTTTAAATGTGAGCCTAAAATCCTAGGATAAATTAGCCAACACCTGGAATCAGTACTTAAGGATCTATTTTTAAAGAAAGACATACTTTGTGACATGCAGTGGTGAAAATGGCTCTTCTATTTGTATCCATAACATATTTTGTATGGATCATATGAACTTTACCATAGTTTATGTTGAGTTAGATGTACTGATTATACATTAAGCCATAAGAAAGCATCCTAAAAATGAAAAGTTTACATTTAAAAGACATTACTAGAAATATATGAGGATTTTACATTCAGCCAACAAATACTTGTTGGGTTTCCTAGGAACCAACTGGGATCTGAGGCATGGAGGAAACTGAACCACTTCCTCACATAGTTTACAGAGGAGCTAAAATCTGACCTTGGCCTTCCAATTCCAAATGCCATGCTCTCTCCACCACACAACAAAGCTGCTTAATTGAGATCTGGGTAGACAGTATTAACTACAGAGAAGATAGTTAAATACTGCTTGGGGAACTTAAACACCATCTCCAGTGCTCAGTTTAATGGGTCAGCAGAATTGCTGATAGGATTTGGTTATTTCATTGCCCTCTTGATTGCACATATGAGTGCACATATGTAGCACAATGGACTGATCCTAAACTAGATTTTTCTAAAAGGCTGTCATGAAATAAGATGATTAATGACAAATAAATGTAATAGGCTATCAGAAGTTCTCTTCACATAAGTCAATACGTAAAGTAGCAAATGCTTCCATTTTGTGCATTTAAAAGCTAGATCCACCCAATTTCAATTTGCATTAGACAGGGTCGAGTCCTAGGTTTATATTATGCATTGCTTAAGTGCTAAAAAGTCAATTAAGCTTCTGATCTATTTTCATTTTGGCATTTAAAGATAAAGGGGAATAAGTATTCATGAACTCTCCCATTTCAATAATGAGAGGATCTGATTAGTAAAATCACATAGAGTTTAAGGCTTGAGGGGCACCTGGGTGGTTCAGTGGTTGAGCATCTGCCTTTGGCTCAGGTTGTGATCCCAGGGTCCTGGGATTGAGTCCCGCATCAGGCTCCCCCCAGCGACCCTGCCTCTCCCTCTGCCTATGTCTCTGCCTCTCTCTCTCTCTCTCTCTCTCTCTCTCTGTGTGTCTCTTATGAATAAGTAAATAAAATCTTTTTTTAAAAATTAAGGCTTGATAGCCCAACTTCTTTCTAGACACTGGATCTACAGGTAAACTGCCTGTTATGGACTGTTTGTATCTCCCAACTCTCCACTCCAAATTCATATGTTGACCCCTAACCCAGGGTAGCTGTATTTGGAGGAAAGAAAGAGGTAGGTAAGGTTAAATGAGGTCCTAAGGATGGGGCCCTGACTGAAAGGATCAGTGTCCTTAATGGAAGAGACATCAGACAGGTAGCTTGCATGTGCGTGCCTCCTCTCTCTCTCTGCTCCCATGCACTGAAGAAATACTATGTGCGGACAAAGCAAGAAGGTGGCCATCTGCTAGTCAGGAAGAAAGTCCTCACCAGGAACTGATTTGACCAGAACCTTGATCTTCCAGCCTCCAGAACTCAAAAAAATAAATTTCTGTTGTTTAAGCCCTCCAGTTTGCGGTATTTTGTTACAGCAGCCAGAGTCAACTAACACACTGCCCTTGGATGAAGAGAAGAAATTGGCAGTGTCTTAGATTAGGAACAGCATCAGACAGTGACATCCTCAGAAAGATATGTGCATGCTTTTCTGTTCCATTATCTTCCTTAAAAATCTTTAGTAAAATGGCTATCCCTATAAACTTAAAGTGCTATTGTAATGTAATAAAAGGATACGTGGTAATGTATCTCTACTTGAGGCATTTATTAGACAATGAAAGCATTACTACAATCAAATGTTCAAAACAGTCTAATGTCCCTGCCCTTGTGGAGCGTATATTCTACAAAAGAGAAATGAACACTACACACTGAAATAAACTAGTACTTTAGAAATGTCCAGCTGTGTTGGAGAAACCAAGCAGAGAAAGTGAATTGGAATTGCTGGGTGAGATGCTGCTTTCTTAAATGGAGTGGATCAAGATGTCTTCCCTGAGATCACCGGCATCTGAATAAGGATGAGACAGCACCTGAGGGGCAGGAATCAAATTAATTACATTAATTAGAACTGCAGGTCATTATCATTACTCCATGTTTGCAATCCTTGCAATTCCAGCTCTATTTCAAGTCTTAGGACTATTAGAATGTTTCTTAATTCTGTAAAAAATGTGTTCTTTAGTTTAGAGGTCAATTTGGAAATAGACCAAATCCCTTCTGTCCTCCCATAACTACAAGCCCGGAAACTATGCTGAGGCTGACATGACAGGGCCCCTATTTATTTTTCTAGGTTCCTAGTTCACATTCCCTCACTGAGCAGACACTGTAGGGATCTCTCCATCATTTATTCCTTTCCTAGTCCATTTTTCAGGGGCCATGGCTTTTGTGTTGAATTGACTTAAACACCACACTGTGACAAAACCTAGGGTAGTAAATGGTCAGCAACCCAGGTCTCAGCTAATCCAAGCAGGTCATTTCATTGACCTCAGTGAACAATACACATGTGGGCAAAACCTAAGATAGACAAATAAAGGCAAACCTGAGTATTTCTGTTTGGTGACAAGAAAAAGAAGGTTCCTTTCTGCAGTAGATGTACTTGGAAATGTGACATTCAGAATTGTTGCAATCTTTGTTTTATGATAATGGAAGATGCCTGGAATCAAGCTTCCTCTTAAAGAGGAAAAGTGAAGGCAATCACATAGACAAGTCATAGAACCCTGATCAAACCATGCTTGAAGCCCACAATACCTGCAGACTTTTCAAATAAGTCAAACAATAAATTGCTATGATCACTCAATTCTGAGTGGAATTTTTTTCCTGCTTTATAGGGCCAAAGCAACCTGATCTGTCATCTCCCCACCGCAAAACAAAACAAAACAAAGCAAAACACACACACACACAAAAACAAAACAAAACAAAACACTTAAAAGTACATACACACTCAGATATGGGCTTTAATAAAACCCTACAATTGGGCTTTTTCAGAATTTATTTTTTTTAACATTTTTAACATTTATTGAGGATTCCTGCCCAAATCTGTCCATATCCTAATGGTTACAAACTTTCTAACTCTACTACTCCTTCCAGTACATTAGAGAGGGGGAAAAATTTTTCATAATCTCCAAATCCACAACAATAAAACAATGTTGGAAACTGCCATAAGAACACGAGTGAAAAAAAAATCTTTTCTAAGAACTGCAGGACTATAAATTTAGGAAGGACACAAAAAATTATAAATGAATCAAACTCATCAAATTATATACATTAAACGTATAGCTTTTTTTTAATGTTACTCATACTTCATTTGAGTGGTTTTAAAAAAAGAATCATGCCAAAGAAAACCATGATTTTTAGCTTAATTCTGAGTTAAGAATATTAAGAATTTGCCCACAATGCATATGGCCTCCTATATACAATAGATGATTTTATATACAATTTAAAATCCAATACATTATGAATTTATGATTCAGAAGTACCCTTAAATATTTTTAAGCAGTAGAAACACACATGATAGTTACAAGTAAAAATAATACCCGCAAAGTGTTCCATATTATTATCCCAGAGACATACCATAGAGGTCTCAGGTTATTAAGAAAACATCAAAAAATGTTTTCTATATTAAGAGTATGTTTTTGGGAGTGGGAAAGAATAACAGCTTTCCCTTTGGTTTAAAATACTCAACAGCCTGAAGTCACGAACCTAAGAAGGTGTAGCGGTCTCTGGAGGAGTTGGAATTGCAGAGAAATCCAGTGTGGAAGCACACCTGTACTTTCCACTCCACCCCCCACCCCCAAACCCTCTGCTAGGCGAGGCTCAGGTTCCCACTTTAAAAGAAGTTAAGGTCACTTCTATTTCAGAAGGGTAAACGTTTGGTAGCATGAATGACTTTTTCTTCTTATTAAATAGAAGAAATGGTAATTTCTGAAATGCTCTTCCAATTTAAAATCTAAGAGCTCCTGCATCTCAACCCATGAAGCCACAGGCCCCAGTGGAGGTTGGAGGGTAACATCTGTAATGCACTAGCCTGTGTCCCTGTAAGCAGGCAGCATGGAGGGTGTGAGCAGCCTACAGTCCGGCCATCAGTGTCACCACGGAGTTGACTGTAGTTCTCTTTGTACCATTGATTATAATCACAGCTGTGTCCCTTTTCCTGCTATTGAAAGCTCATTGGAGGCTTTTCATTAACACCTTATTCCTGCGAACACATTTGGGACACAGCATATTGTCCTCCAGCTGTGGGGGTGGAAAGTTACAAGCGGGGAGCAAGAAGAGGGCGCATACTCTCCCCCGCTTTTCAGGCACCCAGGTTTGTCCTGCATGAAATTGCAGGTGAACCCAACCTTCTGTGCCTGCAGGCATACTTCTCCCATGGACCACACACCACTTGGCACCATGGGCCTCCTGTGGCGATGCCACTGTCTCCATCTTCCCAGCCCTGGCTGCAATTCTGGACCAGGAGGCAAACATGGAATCTGGGGCCAAAGTGGTCACAACAACAGTATTGACCACCTCCAGGAGAGCATCAGACCCCTCAGGAGGGGCAGCCACTTCAGGAGGGTAGGTTCCATCAGAAGGTATCTTTGTTCCAGGACTTTCCAGAGACATTTCCCCCTTGTCCATCATCAACCTTCTTTGTGTCTGGGTGAGAATCTTGGGCTCCTCTGAGGTGACAGGAAAGTTCTTCTTTTGATCTGGGTAAGCATATTCGCAGGTTCGCTTATATACATCTAATTTCTGGCCTTTGGTGCTCAGCTGGAGTTCTTGGCACCAGGCCCACAGGATGTCTTGGTGAAGCAAGTTGGCTGGTGGTAGTTTCAAAGGTAATGGAGGAACTGGGATTTCTTTCGAATTCTTACTCTTGTACTCTCTTGTTCCGTCTTTTCTGAACAGGAAGCTTTGCCTTCTTTTATAGATCTCTTCCGTTTGGTCCCACTTGCTGAGGTTCCTGGTAACTTTGGTTCACCATACGCCTGCTGTTTCTCTTTGGCTTCTTCCAATACAGGTTGGGATTGGCCAGCCAGATAGTCCCCCTCCCCCCCACTTCGTGGAGCCCTTTTTGCCTTTTGCTTTCTCCATATCCAAAGAGAAGTCAAGGTTGACAAAAAGTCTTACTCCTGAAATCCAAAATCTCATTTGTACTACATTCTTCTAGAATAAAATGAAATAGCATAGCTCTGCCTTAGCCACCCAAACCCTGGAATGTCATTACAATCTGAAGTATCTTCTTTAATTTATCATTTTAATAGCCTGAATAACTCTCATCCACTACCACTTGTTATGGAAGTCTATTCAACTATTTCTACTATTAATTGGGTCTTGTATGAACTGGCATGCATTTTCAAATACTTCCCTAGCAACTGATATTTTTGGTGGTACATAAACCTCATCTTATGTCAGCATCCACTTTGTAGAACAGTCCACATGTGTTTTAAAGCAAACATTTAAATAAGTGTTTTAATCAAAATGTTAAGAAGGCTTTCAAATGAAGCTGTAATTTGCACGCTTTCCTGCATGTCACTGATGGGCACACTTATTCACTGCTCCAGGTAAATCCCATAATAATTTGAATAATTATTTGAGAAGTATAATCTATTACAGCTATGACAAAATGGCTATTTGTGCTATTTTTATAATTTTTAGATTTTTTAAAATTTATGCTTGCTATGTACCTGACATATATTCGCATCACCTATGTATTTTATTTATCTTGTGTATCTACAATCCCAGCATATGCCATTTTAACACTGATGAAAGTCAAATATTTCAAAGTTCAATTAGGTGCTATCTAAAACATTTAAAATTGTGCCAATGAAAAAAATAAAATAAAATAAAATTATGCCAATGCAAATTTTAAAATGTGAGTAAAATGTGTAAAATGTGTCTATACGTTGAAACAGAATGCATTTCTGTGTATCTACAGAGAACAACCAGAAATTTCATACATAGGAGCAAAGACATCTTGACATTGCAGAACACTTGAGTTCCCAGTGGACATGCATTTAATTAAAAGACGTGGTAGGGACGCTGGGTAGCTCAGCGGTTGGGCACCTGCCTTCGGCTCAGGGCTTGATCCTGGAGTCCCGGGATCAAGTCCCACATCAGGCTCCCTGCATGGAGCCTGCTTCTCCCTCTGCCTGTGTCTCTGCCTCTGTGTCTCTCATTAATAAATAAATAAAATCTTTAAAGTAAATAAAAAAGACATGGTAGACAATGGTAGTTCAAGTCCACATGGTGAGATATTGCTGATAGATGTAGTAACACTATAATGGATGGCTAATGTAAATAGTTCTGTGACAGGCAGATCCTTCTAAAATTTATCTTAAAGTTTGCAAGCAGTAGTGACAGCACCTAGTCTCATGGGATGGAGAACTACATCGTACATGTGAAAAAGCAAAATGAATGGCACCTGGCCAGGTGGAAAGAGGAAGCTACACAGCAAATGATGAGCTATTGCTGGTTGAGGCTAAGCTACTTTGAATCATATCCAAGATGCAGTTTTAATGGGCAAATGTCAAGGATCTTGCTAGAAATCCCCAGGTCTCATTCTAAAGAGGACTCTGCAATGCAGCCCAAATATAGAGTTTTCTCTACTTGATCAAAATAAAATAAAATATCAAATGAAAGTATAGTAGCAATATTACTATAATTTTGGTTGTAAGATTACAATGGAGATTGAGATTTAAGATTTCTAAACAAGGTAAGTGAGTTGGTATTTCCATTATTGAGATCAACTAGAGCTAAGCTATAATTGACCAGGGCAGATTTAACAGCAGATTTAGATTATAACAAGTAAATACTATTTGAGAACTTACTTTTAAGCTCTTCTCTCATTTTGTAGGATTTTCATTAATGAGAATTTTGTGGATGCCAAGATCCTACTTGCTAAAGGAATTATGCCTGCAAGTTATATATAAAAACCCAAATCCCTACAAAACGAACGTTCATTAAGACAGGGCAGACATCATTAAGGAGTGACATACAGCCAGATGTAGAAATGACATGAACACTGCCATGAACAAAATGAAAATGAAAAATAAATTTAATTCAAAACCATAAAAAATGTGAAGTTTCTGTACCTATGAATCAAAATTAACATTAAATATTAATTAAAACCAAATCAAATATGCCATTCAGGTAACAGGGCTTGTGCCAGCAGTCTGTTAATACTTACACAGTATTGTAATACTGTAATTATATGTATGTATACTATGTATACATACATATAATTATGTATGTATGTATATATAATTATATATACATATATGTATATATAATTATATAGTATACATACATGTATACTATAATGCTCCCTGGGCATTTCAGCAAAAGCAGGTCTTCTAAGGAGAGCAGCTGAAAAGAGCTGCCATCAGCCTCCTCCAAGACTAGCTAAGAGGTGAGGTGTCTGGTCCTAACTTTGGGAGAGCAGAGAAGAAGTCTCCTCTCCGACCCCCCAGGCCACTGATGGGGTCTCCAAGATAGCCATTGAGATACAAGGGAGTGTCTGGGAGGAAGAGGGATAGCTTCTCATTGCACCTGTTGGCCAGTTGAGCTGCAAGAGCCTGAGTCCACCCTGGTACTCACATACAGAGTGCTCTGAGGGCCTGTCTAGTGTCCCTGGGCCTGGGGGCTGGCACATGTCTGAAGAAATCTGAAAACATATACAGCATGGGGCAGCCATCATGGGCAGGGTAAGGAAAGAGGGCAAGGAGAGATTAAGTCTGGTCATCCTTTCTTTGCTAAGAAAAGTAAGTGTGAAGTTCCCATCAGCTACCTGGAGAAAACAAAAGTTAGCCTGAGCCTTTCGGTGGCATCCTTGCCCCATAGGGTAGAGCGCTGAGGCAAGGAGATTACAGAAACAAGATATGGTCAGGGGTCTTCTGTGCACAGGACCAGCTTAAAGACAGGAGAGAATTTCAGGAGTTTATGAGTGTGTCACCCATGAAAGCTACAGGGATCAGGGGTTCATGCAGAACTAGCATTTGGGACCTGCCATATTAGAGCCCCACAGCTGGCTGAATTAGTACAACCACTCTGCCCCTAAGTGGCTCAGCAGAAGCCGAGAGCACAGAGTGAGGACAGCAGACAGCCAGCTAGGCTGCTGATTCACCAACACAACTCCATCCCACTGGTCAGGGTGGGGGCAGCTTTGACCTGTAGCTATGATGGAAATTCAGAATCAAGCTGGACTTGGAGCATGAAAATTGTGTGTGGTTATTAAAATCAGACAGCTTCTCTATCTGAAAGAGACCAGGAGTGGAGACTGCTAGGTCTCCACGGAAACGTTAGGGGATTCCACAGGACCTGCTGGAAGGCAGAGGCTATCGAAGGCACTCGCCCTGACCTTGGGGATGTGGGCACATTCACTTCAGAGGATACTATGATTCAGCTCAAACAGGACTAGGGCCTTATGTAGCACAGCAGAGGAAAGATGTTCTTTATGCTTAAAAATACTACTACAAAATAAGAATATTAATGTTGGAAAGAAGCACATAATCTGAACTCAGAAATTGAGGACAACAGACTAAACTAAAACTTCATTAAAAAAAAATTTCGGGAGAGTTTCAAAATTTGATTAAGGAAAGGTATATATTATGGGACTTTCTTTTTTCCACTTCTCCTTCATCCAGTATCAAAACCATACATTACATTTCCTTCCAGAGGATAAGAACATCATGAGTTTGCTGGGTGATCATGGTTCTTAAACACATGCTGGCTAATTAAACATGGAAATCAATTAATGATGAAAAGGCAGGAGGGAGGGAAGAATGGATAGATGAAAATAAGGAAATGTATTGTTTATGATGGGTCTAGACATTATGGCAAGGGCTTCAGCATTAATACAGGGATGCCTATGAATTCATTAATTCACTAACTAAATGTATTAATTCCTTCAACTATGTATGAGTCCATGAGCCAGTGTTTAATTCCCACAGCCAGAAAGGGGGCACAGGGCGGGAATCTCATCTGAAGCAAGCCAACTGGCTGCAGTGTCTGCATTCCTAACCTCTAAGTCTGTTAGGTTGAAGTAGCAATAAGGTACTGGCAACAGGTTGTACTGGAATAAGCAAGTCTAAGAAAATAAGAATGTACCAAAGAATGTGTGTGCATGTGTGTGTGTCACAGGCATTAGAAAAAGAAAGCTCATATGAGCCAACTGAAACTAAGCCTCAACTATGAGTCAACTTACAAATGAAGGTGCCAGGTACTTGATAAAGCAGGTAATTGTAGATGAGGATATAAGCAGAGGGAAGGAGATACAATTTGCTTCCAAGACCTATTTTTCTTTTTAGAACCTTTTCAGAGGCTTATAAATAAGCTTAATAAGTTTTTTTCTTTCCTCATAGACTATCGGTTCCTTGTGGGGAAGGGCTGCGCATTTCTCTGAGATCCTACTTCAATGTCTGTACAATAGGAGTTCAATAAATATTTAATTCAAAGTGCTAAACCAGGCTTTGTGAATAGGAGAGAGAGGAAAAAAAGGAATATAGATTTTAAAAGAAACCAAAATCTGTCTCTATTTTCTTAATGGAAGAAAAATAACCGCAAAACCTCAAGTACTTTCCTTTCCTGATACTTCTGCTCACCAACCAGGAGTGTTCAGAGTTCTGTAGCTGTGAGGCAGCAACTAATAAATGTTTACTGTGTTCTTCTCCATTAAAGTCTTCCTGAAGATGTACTGAGGCGTGGGGAGAGGTGAAGCAAAGAATTCAAAAGGAAGGGTGTCTTGGTGGCTCAGCTGGTTAAGTGCCCAACTCTTGATTTCAGCTCAGGTCATGATCTCAGGTCCTGCTTTGGGCTCTGTACTCAGCAGGGAGTCTGTTTCTCTCTCCCTCTTTCTCACTCTCCCTACCTCCTGTCTGTCCCCCCTGCTCATGCACGCACACTCTCTCTCTCAAATAAATAAATAAATCCTTAAAAAAATTCCAAGGATTCTCCTTGTTTCTTAGGGACTTTGGGTGTATCCATGTAACCTACTGGCCACAGTTTTTATCACAATACAATAAATATATTTTGAATAATTTAACTATAAAAACGACAAAGAAAAATATTAGAATGAGGTCTCAGATGTGCCCACACATGCCAGCAAAAAAAAAAAATATATATATATATATAATAGGAGATATATATATATATATATATATATATATATATATATATATATCCTATTTCCCTACAACTAGCTTTATTATCCCAAGCTGGAGCCATCAGTTGGTGGAAAATTAAATTTTATGGTAATGAGGTAACTCTAGCCAGATTAAATAATTTAAACAGCTGAATGCAGTCTTTACCCGTATGCCTATGAATCAATGCTCAGAATTTTCAGGGTCTGGCCTTCCCCTCTTCCTCCTCAAGGTGCTGCCCAATTGGTATGTGAGCCGAGTGCAATGACAGGGACACGGACTCTTGGAATGCTCTGGCAGTCCCTGTTCTGGACTGTTCCACAGCTGGAGGGCTGCAGGACTGCTGGTGCTCTCCCTCGGCATCCTGTCAAGGCTTGCTCCAGAAGCTGGAGCCTGGGGACACCTCACAGTGTCTTCTCAGTCTTCATAGGAAGGGTCAAATCAGCTTCCCTGCAGACTCAAGTGAGTCAACAGGTGTCTAATCCTCTTGAGGTCTGGATCCAGAACAGAACAATCTCTGCTGCCTCCTGGATTGTCCAGCCCCTTTTGCCTGGCCTTGGCATCGTCTTCAGCAAACTGTCTAGGAAGAGTCTCAACAGACTCCTGGGCTCTGTCGTGGCAGTTTCGGACTTGCGCCCTGCTCTGGGGATCTCACAGTGGCATGGGAGAGCTATAAATAAGGCTGCACTCTGAAAAAATCCTCACAATTTACTTTGACGGGACTGTTCTGGGTAGCATGCAGTGCTTCTTTTATTGCTAAATAAAGAAGCCTCAGTAGGCCTCAGCCTTTGGCTTTCTCCTTCATTTTTCTAATATGTGTTCTCTTTCAGAACTTATGGTAGGAAGAGGAGACACAGGGCCACATGTCTGGCTGCTCGCTCCCCCTATTTTTGCCTCACCTCTTTCCTACACCCACAGAGGCAGGATTGTGAGCTCCCACCTTCTCATCTGATCTAGACACAGATATGAAACTCTATAGTCTAATCTGTCTGTCCTGGTTATTGATATGTCACAGGGGATTAAAAACATGGAAAACCCTTTTATATCTATGCATGCCATGGCATTCATGGCTCTGTCATGCTAGAAGGTCAAGAAAGCCAACTCGAAAATCAAAACAGACTCTCCATGCTGGGTGACATCTAGTATCTCCTTCCCTGGAACTATAAATCTTATGGCCCAACCAGAGGGAAAATAGTGGAATGGAACAAGTCTACAGGTAGAAATTAAAATGCATTGGGGAGCCTGGTGGGCTCAGTCAGTTAAGCATCTGACTTCTTGGGGATCCCTGGGTGGCACAGCGGTTTAGTGCCTGTCTTTGGCCCAGGGCGCGATCCTGGAGACCCAGGATCGAATCCCATGTCGAGCTCCCTGCATGGAGCCTGCTTCTCCCTCTGCCTATGTCTCTGCCTCTCTCTCTCTCTCTCTCTCTCTGTGTGACTATCATAAATAAATAAAAATTAAAAAAAAAAAACATCTGACTTCTTATTTCACCTGAGGTTGTGATCTCACAGGTCGGGAGACTGAGCACTGTGTGCTTAATTAAGATTCTCTCTCTTCCTCTCCCTATGACCTTCCTCCCCCCAAATAAAAAAAAAAAAAGTTAAAGAAATTAAACAACTTTTGTATTTGCAAAATATTATATATATGACATTCACTTCTCTCTCAAAATTGACAGCACAGCCTATACTTACAAACACTGTGGTAAATTAATATAAGGACACCAATCCCAAATAAGATGTGCTCATAAAGGGTTTCAGATATTCAAATAAAATTCTCTTGGTCTTCTACTCTAGATATGGAATTTACTTTCTCAATTTACAGAACTGCTCCTATTTGTATTTTTTTCTATATGGCCTGTAAATCAATGTACTCCTCTGATATAAAGCGTTCTGTGAATGGGGCATTCACTAAGATAGTTGTTGGATTTCTATCAATCAAGTCAATACTCAAAACTTCAGGCATTGTATGAAGTGGGTTTTAAAAGATGTTCACTCTCTGAACTTGCACTAAATGCCAGGTTCAGTTCATTCACAAGCTATTTGGCAATAACTGACAGCCTCAGGACTATCACAGTAACAGAAATTATCCTCCATGGTAAATTAAGCTTTCAGAGGGATTTACGGTTAACCACCATTTATTGAGCAAAATACTAATGTCTGTGATAGTCTCTAACAATGTTTATTCCCCCACAGGTTACAAAAATAAAAATTTCTACTTGTACCTTTAATTCCTATGAATTTTTTTCTGGGTAATATAATTTTGGCTAGTTGTCAAAATACTGTCTCTATTATTTTCTATTGATTTTTTTAAAAACATGTAACATATAAACTAAAGGCCTAAAATTCATTCGTTAATGGTTTCCTTTGTTGGGCAGAAACCTTTTAGATAGTGACACTGTCCCACATGTTTATTTTTACTTTTGTTGCATGTGTTTTTGGTGTCACATGCAATAAGTTATTGCCAAATCAACATCAAAAAGCTTCTTTCCTGGGACACCTGGGTGGCTCAGCGGCTGAGCGCCTGCCTTCGGCTCAGGGCATGATTCCAGAGTCCCAGGATCGAGTCCCACATCGGGCTCCCTGCATGGAGCCTGCTTCTCCCTCTGCCTATGTCTCTGTTTCTCTCTGTCTCTCATGAATAAATAAATAAAATCTTAAAAAAAAAAAAAAAAAGCTTCTTCCCTATGTTTTCTCCTAGGAGTTTTACAGTTTTTTTTTTTAAAGATTTTATTTATTTATTCATGAGAGACACAGAGAGAGAGAGAAAGAGAGAGAGGCAGAGACACAGGCAGAGGAGGAGCAGGCTCCATGCGGGGAGCCCGACACGGGACTCCATCCCAGGACTCCAGGATCATGCCATGGGCCGAAGGCAAGCACCAAACCACTGAGCCACCCAGGGATCCCCAGTTTCAGGTTTTAAATTCAAGTCTTTAATCCATTTGAATTGATCTTTTCATAGGGTATAAGACAAGGTTAAATTTCATTCTTTTTCATACAGAGATTCAATTTTCCCATCACCTGTTATTGAAGAGACTACCCTTTGCCCATTGTGTATTCCTGACACTTTTGTCAGAGACAGTTGACTTTCTAAGTGTCAGTTTATTTCTGGGCTATTTTGTTCCATTGCTCTATTTGTTTCTATGACAGTTCCATACTGTTCTGATTACTATAGTTTTGTAATAAAGTTTGAAATCAGGTAATGTGATACCTCCTTCTTTTGTCTTCTTTCTCAAGATTGCTTTGGCTGTTCAGAATCTTTTGTGGTCCTACACAAATTTCAAGATTTTTTTCCCTGTGTTTGCAAAAATGCTACTGGGATTTTTATAGAGACTGCACTGAAACTGTACATCACTTTGGATAATGTGGACATTTAACAATATTAATTTAATCACAGTGATTGATCTATGGAAGCTTTTCCATAAATCATGGCTCCTTTATAGATCCCAATTCAGTAGCAAAGAGTCAGTTAAATTCTATTTTCACTTAAATACAACTTTAAACAAGCCAAGTAACCCCCAATAAGAAAACAACAACTCAAGTTTACTAAGAGTGAACTAATAGTTTTTCCTCAGTAGGAAGGATTTCTCATTCTTTAAGTAATGATATACATATTACTGATAAAGCCCACTCATGTAGTACCTAATGCATACCAGTACTATATTAAATGCTTTAAATTTATCATTTTATGTAAACCTCCAAAACTAGCAAATAGGATGGCACTGCAATCTCCATTTGAAAGAGAAGGAATGAGTCTCAGAGATGTGTAGCAATCGGTAGAAAGAGATTATGAATAAAATCATACCTTGACCTCTATGTGATACCTCTTCCATTAAGTTCCTAATAACAGTCTAGGTCTGTATTTCTAACACCATGTTTGGGGAGGAGGTCATAAATTATGATACAATTTGAAATAAAAAGAAATTTGGCTGAGAACAAATTCTGGTGATGTGATAAAAAAAAGATAAATAGTGTATGATTTTCATATTCTTCAAAGCAACTTATTTTAGGATAAAAAATTATAATCTAACAAAAGATTCATACAATACCTGGTTTGTGTAACAAATGATTAATTTCAACTAGTATGTGGCCTCTATGATGGGCTCCACAGCCTAGTATTCATTCCTTCCCTATGAATAACTTCCCTCTTAAGTAACAACCAGCAACATGAGGTGCCTGGGTGGCTCAGCAGTTAAGCATCTGCCTTCAGCTTGGGTCATGATCCAGGGTCCTGGGATTAAGCCCTGCTCAACAGGGAATCTGCTTCTCCCTCTTCCTCTGCCCTTTCCCCTGTTCATGCTCTACCTCTCATTAATTAATTAATTAAAAAAAAAAACCTGGCAACATGGATAGGATGTCATTTCCATGAGTAGGCTAAAGATTGTGAACTTGTATTGCTAGTAGACTCTCTATTGTTTCTTTGCTTGCACACAGTGATGAAGCAAGCTGCCATACTGAAGAGGCCAACATGGCAAGAAACTAAGGGAAGTCACTGGCCAAAAGCCAATGAGGATATGAAAACCTCAGTTTGATACTGGCAAGGAACTCCATGCTATGAAGACCTACTGATTGAGAATGGATGTGTTGTATTCTTCCCCACTCAACCCCTTCAGATGAGACCACAGATCATGATTCGGGCCTTGTGAAAGACTATGAAACAGAGGGCCCATCTGAGCCATGCCCAATTTCTTACCCATAGAAACTAGAAGATGATAAATGTATACTGCTGTAAGCTTCTAAGTTTTACATTTTTGTTATAAAACAACAAATAATGATACATACAATATTACTGTTAAAATAATTCAATTATTCTAACTACTGATAATTATATTTAATTTTAATTTCCTTGAATCCATATCCTGAGCATAATTTTAATACTTATATCAACAATTCAAATATATATTTAACTAAATTAATGGGGATTATGTCCAGAAGTAAAACACTAACTAATAAGAGAAGGATCAAAGAGCCACACATGGTGAAGATTTCAAACTCTGGTGCTTAGTGTCCTCCAAAAGGAAGATGAAAAGATCAAATTAAGGAAAACCACTAATGAAGCATGCAATTTTCCCCAATTACTGAATTTTTTAGTTCAGGCTGAGTTACATTAGGAAGATTACTATAGCCAGTCAGGAATTCTATTGACTTAACTTTGTTCTCAAATATTTTCAAAGAAAGTATCTCATTATTTATTTTTTAGCTTATTTCTAAAGCATTTCAGCCATGGTTATGGAAACACAAGTAGCCTACCCAAATTATTAATCACGAGGATACTTCCATATCTGAGGAGAATAAAAATGAAAGTGTAAATATCAGCCATTGTAAAACCACTGCACTTTTTTTTCTGTCATACGATTCATCTTCATTAACCAAATTAAAGTTATATATTTACATGATAAAAATTTTGTAAGGTAGAAGAGCACTTTCGTACCAGTGATAAATCTGGATGAAGGCATAATTCATGATAAAGTATAAAAAGGTTTCTAAGGCTACTTGGTACCACTTCAGTGCCATACTATATGACGCTACTTCAAAAATAAAATCTTTGGTAGAAATTAGGAATGACATCCAGGGAAATGCTTATATGGAAAATGTAATACACCATGTGAGGCACTTCTAAACACTAAATTCCAAAGATTATATTGCTACACTCTGTCACCAGCATCCTCATCACAGTTATCTTTATGAGTATGGATACACATGAGCATAAAGTTAAACAAAATGGAATAAAGCCAGTTTTGTACTCTTAAGCATTTTTCACAATAACATCAATAGCAAAATAATAAAAATAGTACTAGCAATTTAAATAAATTTTGGTATCATCAAAAAGAAAATTACTGAGCCATCAAGCATTCTTGTTCCAACCTGGATACTCAGCAGAACAAGCTAAATGCAGAGTCCTTCTATTTGACACATTGACAGAAAGGCATTAGTGAGTTTTTTTGTTTGTATTGTTTGACTGTCTGCCTGCTTTAGATAATTAATTGGAAGTCATAATTATTATCTCTAAGTACAGCACGTAGGACTAAATGGTTTAAATAATTCTTCAAATGATGAATTTTTAAAACACTGATTTTGTTGATAGAGAAGTGCAGGAAAGATATTTATAGCTGCTGCATCAGGGAAGTATAAAATGTGTCAGGTTAGCTTGGTGGAGGGTTCAGAACAGATAAAGAAGGGAAAGCAGCTATGTTACTTCAAGGAAGAAGTTATGCTGCCCCCCTACACAGGGGAAAGGGGGGGTGCTCAGATGGTAAATACATTTCACTGTCAGTTTTAATAGTCTTACAAGGTATGTATAATGTCACAATTATATAGAGACAGAGAATTCTAGAAAACTTATCTCTGGAATTTCGTAAAATCTATTTATAAATATTGATACAATTTTTTTAAATTAAAAATATTTTTAGATAGATGCTCTTGTCACCAGGTCCCTCGGGATCCATCCAGACTCAAATGGAAATGAGTTATACATAAATACTGCTTCTGTCAATGGGAAGTCACTCCATAAATGTCCTTAGCACCACAGTTAAAAATTCAGTCAATAGGCATACAACGCAGCCCTCAGCGTCACTCCTGTGAAAAACACAGGAAGCAAAAGCACTGCAGGAAGGTGAGCAAATGCTTTCGCTCCAGGTTGGATGGGAGGGTGACAGGTGGCAGTAGTAGAAACAAAAAGTGTCTCTCTTGAGGAGGAGGAGAAGAGATAACCCTCTATCCTACCATCTGCACGAAGCAGATGATGAAAAAGCATTTGACCAAATTCAACATCATAATAAAAACCTTCTGCAGACTAGTAATAGAGGGGAACAATCTCAATCTGACAAAGATGATCTAGAAATAGCTTACAGCTAAAATCGGTCTTAATAATTAACCACTTGATGATTTCTCCTAAGAGTGAATGTACAGTAAGAATGTACAGTCTTGCCACTTTTATTTAACATAGTGCTGGACAGTCTAGCTAGTAAAATAAAGAAGGAAAATAAATAAAGGATACATTGTTCCAAAAGACAGAAATGAAACAGTAATAATTCACAGACAGCACAACTGGTTATGTACTGATTCCCAAAGAAACTCCATAAAACTTACTAGAACTAGTAAGTTGCCTTATAAAAAGAGCAGGACTCTGCTTAATACAGAAAAAAAAAATTATATATATGTTTATTTGCAATTAACAATTGCAAATTGAAATTTAAAATTCCATTTATAATAGCAAAACATATTAAATATGTGGGGATAAATGTCATAAAAATAGTTTTAACATTTATGCAGTAAAAATTATAAAGTAATAACATGGGAAATTTTTTAAAAGGTATAGTTTTTTTCAAGGATTGGAAGACACAAATTACACATCTCCAAATTAATCTTTAAATTCAAAAAATAAAAATAAATAAATAAATGTAATGCAATTTCAGCATTAAACGTTCTACAGCACGGCTGTAGAAATTGACGGGTTAACGCTAAATTTTGCATGGTAAAGGGTAGGACTAAGATTACTAAAAACATTTTTTTGAAAAAGAAGAGTAAAGTTGGAGGACTTACACTACCTCATTCAACACGTGGGGTGAAGCTAGAATAATCGAGACCCTGTCTTTCGGACCTAGGAAGTGAAACAGAGGATGAGTGAGTAGAAGAGAATTCAGAAATACGTCCACTCATATATGTGGGTCCGTTGCTTTTTGACAACTGTGCAGGCATCATTCAGTGGCCACAGGAAAATCTTCTCAACAACGGATAATCCTGAAACCAGACATATTAAACATAAGCATAAGAAGAATCTCACATCATATACAAAACATGGACTTAAAGGGATCAGACATCCACTGTAAAACTTACAGCGTAAAAGTCCTAGAAGAAAATATGAGAGAAAGTCTTCAGAGCCCTGAGTCGGGCAAAGATCTCACACAAATGACACAAAAGGTATGAATGAGTCAGTGAGGAGAAAAATCGAAAAAAACAGAACATCATTAAAATATGAATGTTTCCCTCTGAGATACACCGTCGAGAAACTGAAGGGACAAGCCCCGGGTCGGGAGAAGCTGTCGCCCAAATGCGTAACTGAGGGAAGCTGGTACCCGGGAGGCAGAAGCTCCCGCTGCGGGGCCGAGCAGCGCGGCGGCGAACCCCGAACCGACACCCGCCGCGGCGCAGTCCCCGCCACTCGGGACCTACTACAGCGGACGGAACAGGAACGCGCTGGAGCCGCGGGGGCTGCGCAGGACGGGGCGGCCGAGGCCTCCGCAGCCGACGCGGGAAGCGACACGTGCACGGCAACGCTGCCAGTCTCGTGGCTTCAAAAAAAATCCAAACACACGCATGCGATCCCCGAACCCCGCTCCTGGCCTCGGTCTGCCCAAGACGCGACAGCGGGTGGCAACGGACATTCGCGGCCAGTGTCCCCACCACGGCCCACCATGGCGGCGGCGCCCCGCCCCGAAGCCGCCGACGAGGGACCAAGGGGGCGCGAGTCCGGCGTCTGCCCTGCGTCGGCCCCGCTCAGCGCGGGCCGCGGCCACAGAAGGTCTCGCGGCGCGAGGCTCCTACACGCCAGGCTGAGGGGGCCGGGGGGGCGGGCGGGCGAGGAGGGAAGACCGAGGGCAGGGAGGCCTGGGGTACAGCGACGCCGGACCGCCCCAGCCGGCACCGGCCCAGGGCCCGCGCCGAGGCCCAGACGCGCCTCAGCGACCCGCCGCAGCACCACCGCCTACCGCCTACCGCCTTCCGCCTTCCGGAGCCGGGCCCTGCCGCGCGCTCCACCTGCCGCCCCGGGACGCGCGAGGCCCGAGCCGCCGGCTGTGCGGCGTCACCCCCGGAAACCGGGCCACACGTCCCCGCCGGGCCTGGCTGACGCGGCTACACGAGCTGCGGAGCCTGCGTGGAGCCTGCGTGGAGCCTGCGGGGCTGCGGGGCTGCGGGCCGGGCGCCGGGAGCGACCCGTTGTCACCACGCGGAACAGCCCCCGGGCTCCCCCGCCCGACATCAGAACGACAGATGCGGGCGGGGCGGCAGGGCCGGCCGAGGCTCCGCACCTCACAGGCCTTTCACCTTGACCGCTTTCCAGGTGAGCTCCCCGGTGGGGCGCGGGGCCACGCGCGGATGAGCGCGGCGCGCGGCGGAGAGCAAGCGAACGGGGCGTGCGGGCGGCGCCGCAGGCCCCGTCTGGCCCCCGTGAGGTCCTAGTGAGCCCCCCTTCAGGCCCCGTGAGGTCCCCGTCAGGCCCCCGTGAGGTCCCCGTCAGGCCCCGTGAGGTCCCCGTCAGGCCCCGTGAGGTCCCCGTGAGGTCCCCGTCAGGCCCCGTGAGGTCCCCGTCAGGCCCCGTGAGGCCCCCGTGAGGCCCCCGTGAGGTCCCCGTGAGGTCCCCGTTAGGCCCCGTGAGGTCCCCGTCAGGCCCCGTGAGGTCCCCGTCAGGCCCCGTGAGGTCCCGTGAGGTCCCCGTGAGGTCCCCGTCAGGCCCCGTGAGGTCCCCGTCAGGCCCCGTGAGGCCCCGTGAGGTCCCCGTGAGGTCCCCGTCAGGCCCCCGTGAGGCCCCCGTCAGGCCCCGTGAGGCCCCCGTGAGGCCCCCGTGAGGTCCCCGTGAGGTCCCCGTTAGGCCCCGTGAGGTCCCCGTCAGGCCCCGTGAGGTCCCCGTCAGGCCCCCGTCAGGCCCCCGTCAGGCCCCATGAGCCCCCCTTCAGGCCCGCGTGAGGTCCCCGTCAGGCCCCCGTGAGGTCCCCGTGAGGCCCCCGTGAGGGCCCCCCCCCATCAGGTCCTCATGAGGTCCCTGTCAGCCCCCCCCGCATCAGGTCCTCATGAGGTCCCTGTCAGCCCCCCCCCATATCAGGTCCTCATGAGGTCCCTGTCAGCCCCCCCCCCATCAGGTCCTCATGAGGTCCCTGTCAGCCCCCCCATCAGGTCCTCATGAGGTCCCTGTCAGCCCCCCCCATCAGGTCCTCATGAGGTCCCTGTCAGCCCCCCCATCAGGTCCTCATGAGGTCCCTGTCAGCCCCCCCCCCCGCATCAGGTCCTCATGAGGTCCCTGTCAGCCCCCTCCCCCATCAGGTCCTCATGAGGTCCCTGTCAGCCCCCCCATCAGGTCCTCATGAGGTCCCTGTCAGCCCCCCCCCCCCGCATCAGGTCCTCATGAGGTCCCTGTCAGCACCCCCCCCATCAGGTCCTCATGAGGTCCCTGTCAGCCCCCCCCCCCGCATCAGGTCCTCATGAGGTCCCTGTCAGCACCCCCCCCATCAGGTCCTCATGAGGTCCCTGTCAGCCCCCCCCCAATCAGGTCCTCATGAGGTCCCTGTCAGCCCCCCCCCCCCGCATCAGGTCCTCATGAGGTCCCTGTCAGCACCCCCCCCATCAGGTCCTCATGAGGTCCCTGTCAGCCCCCCCCCCCATATCAGGTCCTCATGAGGTCCCTGTCAGCCCCCTCCCCCATCAGGTCCTCATGAGGTCCCTGTCAGCCCCCCCATCAGGTCCTCATGAGGTCCCTGTCAGCCCCCCCATCAGGTCCTCATGAGGTCCCTGTCAGCCCCCCCCCCCCGCATCAGGTCCTCATGAGGTCCCTGTCAGCCCCCCCATCAGGTCCTCATGAGGTCCCTGTCAGCCCCCCCATCAGGTCCTCATGAGGTCCCTGTCAGCCCCCCCCCCCCGCATCAGGTCCTCATGAGGTCCCTGTCAGCACCCCCCCCATCAGGTCCTCATGAGGTCCCTGTCAGCCCCCCCCCCCGCATCAGGTCCTCATGAGGTCCCTGTCAGCACCCCCCCCATCAGGTCCTCATGAGGTCCCTGTCAGCCCCCCCCCCCGCATCAGGTCCTCATGAGGTCCCTGTCAGCACCCCCCCCATCAGGTCCTCATGAGGTCCCTGTCAGCCCCCCCCCAATCAGGTCCTCATGAGGTCCCTGTCAGCCCCCCCCCCCCGCATCAGGTCCTCATGAGGTCCCTGTCAGCACCCCCCCCATCAGGTCCTCATGAGGTCCCTGTCAGCCCCCCCCCCCATATCAGGTCCTCATGAGGTCCCTGTCAGCCCCCTCCCCCATCAGGTCCTCATGAGGTCCCTGTCAGCCCCCCCATCAGGTCCTCATGAGGTCCCTGTCAGCCCCCCCCCCCCGCATCAGGTCCTCATGAGGTCCCTGTCAGCACCCCCCCCATCAGGTCCTCATGAGGTCCCTGTCAGCCCCCCCCCCGCATCAGGTCCTCATGAGGTCCCTGTCAGCACCCCCCCCATCAGGTCCTCATGAGGTCCCTGTCAGCCCCCCCCCAATCAGGTCCTCATGAGGTCCCTGTCAGCCCCCCATCAGGTCCCCGTCAGGCCCTCGTCAGCCCCCCCCATCAGGTCCCCGTCAGGCCCCATGAGGTCTCCATCAGGTCCCCGTCAGGTCCCCGTCAGGCCACCTCGCTCGGCGACCGCCCGCCCGCCGCGGCGCACCTGAGCACAGCGAAGGGCGGCTCAGAGTGGGAACGCATGATGAACACACCAGGGCGCCACGGGAGGATACGTCAGTTCACCTGCTTAAGATGGTTCATTTCCAGCCAGTCGTTCTGACAGAACATCTAACAGGGGCTCATTTAAATTGAATCAAGTCCATCCAACGCCCAGGACAAACCAGCGAGGATGCCTGAAGTGCTCCCGTGGAAGCAAACGCCAAAGCGGCTGCGAAAGTGCTGCGGCGCTGCCTCCTGGCAGGGTCCCTCGGAATCGGCGAAGTCTCCTAAGATGGTGGGGCACAGGATTCGGCGCCCCTCCTGCCACACAGTCATCCTTACAAAACCCCTCGGAACCGCTTCTATTCGTGGAGCACGGACCAGTCAGAAGGGTTGGCGGATGTTTCTCGAGAGGACACTGTACCAGTTTCCTTTCATGAGTCACGGGCCATCTTTATCCGCTGTGGCTCAGCCAGGAGCACATGGGCACATGTGTGTAATCACGTCCGTACTCTACACGCATGTACACAGAGCACGCTGGTTTGCTAAGTCCAGAGAGGTCTGGAGATTCACTGCTGTGGGTTTCCCCCAAGGCTCCCTGCGCCCTCCGTAGACTAAGGTTTTGCATGTCGTTTGCCATTGGTCCTACTTCTCCCTTTTAGGTTTCACATTTTTTAAGAATCAACAGGCAGTAAAATTAACTTTTTGCATACAGCTCTATAAATCCTAACACATGGATAAGTTTGTGGCCACCACCACACACAATAAAGACAAACAGCATACCCAACACCCAGTAACTCCCCTTCTCCCTCATCCTTACCCACTGGAGCCCACTGATCTGTTCTTTGTCACAGCTCTATCCTCCCCTAAATACCACATAAATGGGGCCAAACAACAGGTTGACCTTCTAAGGCTGGCTTCCTTCTAAAATTCTCTTTAAATTGTAAATATGCAGTAAGGACATTTTTTTTCCAGTGATCAATATTTGAGGAACAAAACTGATACCAGCTCATGACCTTACTGCTTTTATGGAATTTTTAGCAAATTAGGTTATTTAGTTTTTGTTTTAACCGGCAGATGGGAAGGCAGGGAAGACCGTGACTCCAGAAGGTGGCAATCTGGAATCTCAGCGCATAGCTGAATAGTTATGCCACTGACCTAGATGTTGGGTTTTACATAACTGAATCTGCCCGTGTTTCCTCAGCTTTTTTTTAGTACAGGGATCTCTGGGGACCAATCAGACCCTTTGGAGAAGTAGTAGGAAGTTTTTGTTTGTTTTTCTCAAAGAATTCTTCATCTTTTCTTGAATCTTTTTTTTTTCAGCTAAAAGACTCAATCAAGAATATGTTCTAGTGTGAAAAGTAAGGTGCACAATTTCTTGTCATGATTATTCTCAAACTCCAGTTGGTTACTGGCATTTCCGGTCATATTCTCTTCTATCTTCTTCTCTCTGAGAAGAGATCAATTCTGAAAACAGTCAAATGCATTTCCGGTCATATTCTGAGAAGAGATCAATTCTGAAAACAGTCAAATGTATATACTTTTGCTCTTATTCCTATTTCCAGGCCCATTCCTCTTTTGCATTACAATGGCCACCGTCTGTGACCCCACTGCCTTCAGCCCGGGCCACCACCACCAGGCCCTCTACAGGAACGTCTTAATGATTCATTAGCTCCTCCAGCAAAGACTCTGATACATGTGGACATTTGACAGAGAGAGCTATGGATTTCGGGCACTATGATTCAGCTGCCTCAGAAAGTTGAGAGTAAATGACTACTTAAGTCCGATGTTGTAGAATAAAAGTCAGGTCCTGGAACAGACTGACCCAAATCATGCCCCATTTCCTGAGCTTATCTTGAAATTTTATCTTTCATATTCTTTGCTAGAATGAGAGTATCAATATTAAATATTATATTGCATCCACTTATGAGATATATTTTCTCACATTTTATTGTCTTTGACATGGGATTATGTCTTCAAATCTTCATTTTAAAAATGTTTCTCAGCATCTTTTCTTTCACATTACCACCTAATAGTACATCTTAAAATTAAAATTTAAAAATAAGAAAATCTTACTCTAATGCAAAGTTAAACATTACAATTCAATTAATATCATAGAAATAAGGTAGTAGAATGAGGGGCACCTGGGTGGCTCAGTCAGTTAAGCGTCTGCCTTCAGCTCACGTCATGATCCCAGGGTCCTGGGATTGAGCCCCAACTTGGGCTCCCTGCTCAGCAGCAAGTCTGCTTCTCCCTCTCCCTTTGTCCCTCCTCCGTGCTTGTGTACACACTCTCTCTCTCATGCTTTCTCTCAAATACATAAAATATTTTTTTTAAAAAAAGAAAGTAGTAGAATGATACAATATTAAAATTATTGATTTGGGGGCACCTGAGTGGCTCAGCAGTTGAGCATCATCAGCCTTTGGCTCAGGGAATGATCCTGGGGTCCTGGGATCAAGTCCTGCATTGAGCTCCCTGAGAGGAGCCTGCTTCTCCCTCTGCCTTTGTCTCTGCCTCTCTCTGTGTCTCTAATGAATAAATACATAAAATCTTTTTAAAAATTGTTTTAAAAATAAAATGATTGATTTAATTCAGTCCAGAATATTTACATAAAAAAGTATAAAAGAAGAACTGATACCATGGTGATATAGTATCTAATCACCTGGAGAAGTGAAGTCTTTCCAAGAGTCAATGTGGTTTGTTAGAAGCCACGGAAGTGTGAAAGTTGGACCGCATTGTACTTTTGGATTTCTTGCCTTGTGGTCACCAAACTAAGGTTCATCATGAGAACCTTTCAGAAAATAGTATTCCAGAGTCGTCTATTTCTGTGTAACAAACTATTCCAGACTAGGTGATATAAATCAGTGATTTTTTTTAAATTATTACTATCTATCATGGCTCCCAGGGTTACTTGGGCTCAACGAGGTAGGACTTATTCAGCTTCTTTCCAGGGTTGCAGTCAGATCTTGAGTGACTGTGTCTAGAGGCCTCTCACAAATCTGATGCCTGGGATGGGAAGACAGGGACAGCTGGGAGCTGGGACATTTGGATTTCTTGGGCACCTCTCTATGTGGCCTGTTCATGAGGTCTCTCCAAGATGCTCTCTTCAGGGTAGTCAGATTTCTAACAATGAAGGCTCGGGGCCTCAGAGGTGGGTGTCTCCAGGGAGAAAGAGAGAGACACACAAAGAGCCTATGCAAGGTACTAATAAGCTCTTTATGACCTAACCCAGGTAGTGACGAGTCTGCTACAATGTATTTGTTAGACTTGAGGCACTAATGCCAGTCTTTATTCAAGGGAAAGATAATTAAATTGATGGATAAGTTTTAAAACTGCCACAAAGGGACGCCTGGGTGCTCAGCGGCTGAGCATCTGCCTTCGGCCCAGGGTATGATCCCAGAATCCGGGATCGAGTCCCACGTCGGGCTCCCCACAGGGAACCTGCTTCTCCCTCTGCCTGTGTCTCTGCCTCTCTCTCTCTATCTCTTATGAGTAAATAAATAAATCTTTAAAAAATAATAAAATAAAAATAAAACTGCCACAAAGAGAAGGATTTTACTTATTTATGTTTGTTTCAAGTTTTTATTTAAATTCTGATTAATGTATAGTGTAATACTGGTTTCAGGAGTAGAATTTAGTGATTCGTCACTTACATATAACACCCAGTGCTCATCACAAGTGTTCTCCTTAATCCCCATCACCCATCTAGCCCATCCTCTGCCCACCTCCCTTCCAGCCACCCAGTTTATTATCTGTAGGTGAGTCTCTTATGGTGTTCCTTCCTCTCTTTTTTTTCTCCCTTCCCCTATGTTTACCTGTTCATTTGTTTCTTAAATTCTACATATGAGTGAAATCATATGGTATTTATCTCTAACTTGTTTTGCTTCGCATAATACATTCTAGCTCCATCCGTGTCATTGCAAATGGCAAGATTTCATTCTTTTTGATGGCTGAGTAATATTTCATTGTGTATATATACCACATCTTCGGTTGATAAACATTTGGGAAAGAAAGGAATTTTAAATATAAGTTATCATTCTCTGAATAGTATAGTCAAGTACTCCACTTTAAATAATCTCTACCAGGAAAATTAATCACTGAAAAATCTGGTATTTTTATTCTTTTTTTTTAATAAATTTATTGTTTATTGGTGTTCAATTTGCCAACATATAGAATAACACCCAGTGCTCATACCATCAAGTGCCCCCCTGATATTATTCTTAAAAATATATAAAAGTTACTCCAATATTTTCAATTAGTAGGAAAAAATCATAACTACATGTTAGTATTCTGCTGAGACAAAAAACTCTAAACAACCTAAGAAAAAAAACCAACAACTCACAGATATACAATGCATGTCTTTCCTAAACACCAACTGAATCAATACAAAAATCTCTCAACAAAGTTGCTTAAAAATCATAATGTTTCTTTATGAAATATTCATGTTTACTACCATGTGTTGAAGATCATTTTTATAATGCATTATGAAAGGAGATGTGTCCCTTGACAGTAATGGTCTCAGGTTACTGGATGATTTTATTTCTGCATCCAGAGAAATGTGAGGCCTACTTAGTTAAATAATCAAAACAAGAAATATGTTCTACATGCTTGATATTTTTCAATGAAACAAACATTAAGTGGTCAGATGATTCTCTAACTTGGACTCAGTTTTAAAGACGTGCGAACATGTGGATTCAAATGCGTAAACTGGACCCACTGAAGTAATTCTGTGTCACTCCATCTTATTTAAGAATCATGGGCGTCTGTGCGTTGGAAGCCATGTCGTTTTGGGTAAGGAGTCTTCAGAAGTAGTATTTATTTTGAGGTTAATTTTCAGTAAGAATTGGGCACAATGGGAAATAACGTCAGCAAAAAATATATTCAACTTTAAAACAAAAACACCCAAAATCTGTTTGTCCATGTGCTATGGATAAAAGTGATTCAGAAACTTCACTTTTTAAATGTATGTACATATCCCAATAGGCAGCCACTGATAAACTTTAAAAATGTTTTCACCATCATAGAGAACTATTTAAATATTAAATACTTAAATTAAGATATTAATATTTAAATTAAGATATTAGGATATGTTAATGGCATTAATAAAATCAACCTTATTTTAAGCATCAACCTGAATGCATGAAATACATGATTTCGTTGAATTCTCACTACAAACCTTCAAGGCCAATGTCACCCACTCAATTTTAGAGCTGAGAAACCTCCAGAAATCACCCAAGTTTTTACAAATGCTCATGGAATCATTTCAGAGCCTCACAACAAACAATAATGAAAGAAAATGCAAAATACCCTTCTGACACATGACTTTTACCCTCTCCTTTCTTGCTGGTTTGTTTTAGAAACCCCTCTATTCTCAGGTCAGGTCCTTATCAGATTCAACATGACCATCAGCCTTACAAGACATCTGACTCCCAGACTGGCATTAATTAATCCCAGACAAAATAACAACAAGAAACTACTGATACACCCCCACCCACCAGCCTTACAAGCTACTTCAGTGAAAGAACTAATTAAACTTGGAATATAGATCACTAACTTTAAGCACCGAATTGATTAGATCAGTAAAATATTTACTGATCACACACTGTGGCTCACTCCAGGACAGAAGAGCTAATACCAACAAATGCCTGTTCTCTTGGAGCTTCCATTCTAGAGGTTCAGATAGGCAGAACAAATAGCAAAGTCAAATCCCAGTGGTTAAAAAAGGAAATGAAAAAAAAAAAAAAAAAGGAAATGAAGCAGGGCAAGTTGAGTCGAGACTCTGGCAGGAGAGGCCTCGTTGGGGTGGTGATATTTCAGCAGAGGTGACATTATACATTATGGCTTGACTTAAAACTGGCCTGCTTTCCCTGGACAAATTACATACCTTCTGTAGGTCTAGTTTCCTCATGTATAAAGTTAGGGATTGGACTAGAAGGGCATTTAATGGACCTTCAAACTTTGACATTCTATGACTTGGAGATGTTTTATTCAGAAGTGAGCCTTACAGTGAAGAGTTTACACCACTGGCTAATCTAAAGACCCTCTGATTCCAGCGGGACCAAGGTGTCAATCTATCACGGTGTCGCATTCCTTTATGAATCTTCCCCTCTAGAGGCAAGGTCTGCTCTCTTTTAATCTATGAAGACTGTTTAAATAGTAAATACTCCTCTGCAATAGACACAATATTCCTCCTCCTCCTCCTCCTCCTCCTTCTTCTTCTTCTTTTCTTCTTCTTTCCTCCTCCTCCTCCTCCTCCTCCTCCTCCTCCTCCTCCTCCTCCTTCTTCTTCTTCTTCTTCTTCTTCTTCTTCTTCTTCTTCTTCTTCTTTCTTCTTCTTCCTTCTCTCCTTCTCTTTCTCCTTCTCCTTCTTCTTCTTCTTCTTCTTTTTTTTACATCCCATGACCTACTTATCTTATAACTTGAAGCTTATACTTTGTGACCCCCTTCACTCATTTTACCCACCTCCAATCCCCCCCACTTCTGGCAACCATCAATCTGTTCTCAGTACCTACAAGCTTGGCTTTGGGGGTGGGTTTTTTTTTTTTTTTTAGATTCCATATATAAGTGAGATTATACAGTATTTGTCTTCCGCTGTTTCACTTAGCATGATGAAGGTTCACTCATACTGTCACAAATATCAAATTTTCAATTTTATGGCTCAATAATGTTCCATGATCTATAGATACCACATTTTCTTTATCCATGCATCCATCAACAGACACTTAGGTTGTTCCTATCTTGGTTATTATAGATAATGCTGCAATAAATGTAGGGGTGCATGTATCTTTTCAAATCAGTGTTTTTATTTCCTTTGGGTAAATACCCAGTAGTGAATTACTAGATCATATGGTAGTTATCTTTTTAATTTTTTAAAAAACTTCCATAACATTTTCCACAGTGGCTATACCAATTTATACTCCCACCATCAGTGCACAGGGTTCCATCTTCTGCACATCCTTGAAGGGACTCGTTATTTTGTATCTTTTTGATACTAGCTGTTTGAACGTGTGAGATGAGATATCACTGTAGTTTTGATTTGCCTTTCCCCAAAGATTAGTGATGCTGAGCATCTTCTCATGTACCTGCCAGCCATTTGTATTCTTCTTTGGAAAAATGTCGATTCAGATCTTCTGTCCATTGTTAAATTGTACTTCTTGAGGCTTTTTTGCTGTTGATTTATAGGAGTTCTTTACATATTTTGGATATTAAACCCTCATCAGATATGTAATTTGCAAATATTTTCTCCCATTCAGTAGGTTGTCTTTTCATTTTGTTCACCAATTTCTTTGCTGCCAGAAGCATTTTTAGTGTTTCCCATGTGTTTATTTTTGTTTTTGTTGCCTTTGCTTTTGGAGTCAAATTAAAAAAAAAAAATCATTGCTATGACTGATATCAGGGAGCTTATTACCACCTGTGTTTTCTTCTAAGAGTTTTATTGTTTCCAGCTTACATTCAAGTCTTCAATACACTTTGAGTCAATTTTTGTGTATACTGTAAGACAGTGGTCCAGTTTCATTGTTTTGCATATGACTATCCAGTTTTCTCAGCATCATTTATTGAAGAAACACCATAGACACAATATTTCTGAATACCATCAAGGAATTTTCAGAATTCCACATTGGCTTATCTTGTTAAGCAGATAGAGATATCTAATTTGGTAAACTATTTACTGCCCCAAATTCTTATAATTTGAAAAACATCAATTCATGAAATCAATTTCAATGCAGACCCTGACTTTATTGTTGTTGTTGTTGTTTTTAAACACATGAAGGGGGGATCTCTGGGTGGCTCAGCGGTTTCGCACCTGCCTTTGGCCCAGGGCGTGATCCTGGAGTCCCGGGATCGAGTCCCACATCGGGCTCCCGGCGTAGAGCCTGCTTCTCCCTCTGCCTGTGTCTCTGCCTCTCTCTTTCTCTAGGTCTATCATAAATAAATAAAAATAAATAAATATATATATATATTTAAAAAAATAAAAAAAAATACACACATGAAGGCTGATACTGAGTAAATGGTATCAGGAGCTGGGATTATATAAAAGGAGGAGGTGATTCTGAATGTATCAGTTGAAGAACCAGGATCCACAGAGACCTCCTAAACCCAGTTTAATGGACTGAATCTAGTAAAATGTACTGGTACAAAGGCAAAATTCTATACTAATTACTAGCAAACCAAGTAAAAAAGAATGGCATTAAGAAGATTGGTAGCAATATACACAAAGAAGATCTCCTTACAAATTTTAGCAATAAGTGTGTAAGTTGGATTAACCTATAATAACAGGTTCCTCCAAACACTCAGAGCTCTTGCTACTTAAAGGGTAGTCTCTGAACTTGCTACATCAGGACACCTGGTAGCTGGTTAGAAATGCAGACTCTTGGGATCCACTCCAGATGCTCACAACCAGACTCTGGAGATTAAAAAGATTCCCATGTGATTCTGCATGCACCACCATAGGCTCTGAACCAGGCCAGACCAAGTGAGTCTCTAGCCTAGCCTAGAGAAACCATACCTATAATATAGGAATACCATTAATAATATGAATAATAATAATAATAATAATAACAATAAGTAGATCAGTTAGATCATGGCAGAGGACACACTCAAACCTCTAAAACTATCAAAATTATTCAAAGGCCCTAGGAATGTACAGTTCAAAATGTACTATCCATTACACAGCAGCCATTAGCTAGTGACATATAAGTATTCAGCACTTAAATGAAGCTAGTCCAGGGGCACCTGGGTGGCTCACTCAGTCTGCCTTCGGTTCAGGTTGTGATCCCAGGGTCCTGGGATGGAGCCCCACATAAGGCTCCCTGCTCAGCTGGGAGCCTGCTTCTTTCTCTCCCACTGCCTGCCTCTCCCCTTGCTTGTTCTCTATCTCTAATAAATAAATAAGATCTTTAAGAAAAAATGAAGCTAGTCTGAATTCATATGTTCTGTAAGTATAAAAAAAAACCCTGACTGCAAAAACTTAGTAAAAAAAAAATATTTTGAAGTATCTCTTTAATAGTTGTTTATATTTAATACGTTGAAGTACTATGTTAGCTGTGTTGGTTTAACTCAAATCTAGAATTAATTTTAACTGTTTCTATTTGCATTTTTAAACACAGCTCCTGGAAAATTTTAAATAGCCCATGTGGCTCCCATTTTATTTCTACTGGACAGTACTACTTTAGAGACACCGAGGGTAGGCAGGTAGCTCTTTTCAAAATGTGGAGCACCACTGTATGGGAGAAAAATTAACTTGGCTCAGTCTGAAACCAAGGATTACAGTCAGATCTTAATGTTGTTTTATGATCAAGAGCAAGCAAAGACTCTCTCGTTTTCTCAAATGCCCAGTAGGGAATGTCATCACTCCTGCAGATTCATCACTGAATCTGAGAGTCACAAAAAGGTTGCATTTCTTGTCTCACAAAATAATCTGAAAATATGGCGATGAAAAAGAAACAAGAAAACTTAACTACCTATCACAGGGCATTGTTTCATGAGCAGTTCCCGATACATTCTCTCTTTTTCTCCAGAGAAAAATTATAGCAATTTTCTCTTTAGAGAATGATTGGTGGGGTGGAAGTCCAGGCAGGCAATAGCATGAGCAGAAGCACTGACATCCCTGATTGCAGATGAACAACTTCCTGAAGATGCCACTTACCCTTGCTAAATGTCCTCATGGACAAATTACACTTCATCTATTAGAACAAATATTGCCACGTTGAGACTGTCAAGCTATCCAGCCAGCCTGCTTCAGTATTGCAGAAGGAAAAAATAAGTAAGTGAAGCTTCTCTGTGTCCATAATACTGATCCCAACAACATATAATCAAGACTGACAACAAAGTTTAGCAAAAAATATCTATCTCACCATTATGCTATTGAGGATAATAGCCCAGAAAATAACTACCTGATCTTGATTCCAATGTAAGCTACAAAATTTGGGCTCTCATTTTACTAGTTCTAAGTAGTCCATCTTCTAAATGCCCCTTAAAAATGCTAAATTATCATTTATGGTCCTAAGAGATGAACTGTGACGATATGTGGACCAATGAAATCTCCAAAGTAAATTTTTTCAAGGGTTGTTTACTTGGTTTTAATAGAACCAGGTTTTTGAAGGGAAAATAAAGGAATATATTATTTGAGCTAACACAGAGAATCTGAAGAGTAGTCTGATCTATCTTCGAGTTATGATAGATCTATATCCCAAAGTGGTTCATATAGTGCTGCCTCATCTAGATTTAGAATCTAGAGAATTCTGTTTGAGTTCTAGTTCTCATCAAGGTCAAATTATTGAGATCTTCATTTGCTTAGAGCTTAATGAGGACATTGCTGTTATACTGCCCTTCTCCTCTTGGCTCTAACTTTCCATATTTCTACATAAACGGAGAGGGGAAAAATAAGACTTCCTATTTAACCAAAGAAAACCCACATTTATCCAAATAAAACCTAGGTGATATTTTTAATACATATTTTAATACATATTTTTATGAAGGATGTGTAACAGTTCCCCAAAGATTTTTTAAAATTTATAAAGCCATCTATCTTGAATGCATTATGAATCCTCCTAAGGAATGGATAGACTGGAACACACACATACACACACAACATTCTTTGCCAGATTCTGAAGTCTAATAATGCAACTTCTGAAGCAAATTAGGATTTGCATTTGCAGATTCCCATTAAAATGACAGCAATCTCCCAGCTATAATTATTTCACTCATTCTGAAAATTGGTAATCTGTTTTAGCATAAAGTAGCATAATCCAGAATGTCTATATCACTTTGTTTTTAAATGTAGAACTGATGGATTCATGGAGCACCTGTTGTTTACTTTAATCTCAGCTATTTTAAAGATCTCATGTTTATCCTGTTGCCAGCTTTTTGATGCATTGATGGTTTAAAAAAAATCTCAAAAAAATAAAATAAAAAAAAAATCTCAAGAACTAAGTCCATCTTCTTATTAATCATTATATTCACCTGGGAAATTACTTTTTCACCACCAAACTTCACATATGGTAAGTCTTACTAGTGTCTCACTCAAGCTGCACGGGAAGTATCTAAGTCCAATATGCATGTTACAGCCTTACTGTAAGTAAGAGCAGGCAGGTGAAATAAGGAAGCTATCCCATATCTGACTTGAGTGCCCAGAGAACTATCATCTTTGGCAAACTGGAGTTTGGATATGCCCAGAACTGGGTAAGACCTGACTCTGATGGCTTGATGGCTAAGAATTGACAAGGGAGTCACTGCTGTGTTAGGAGAACAGCTCCAAGATGGAAACCAGTTTTCTGTTCCAACTTCTACGACATGAAATAACCAGGGATGTTGACACTGGTCTTACCACTACTCTAAGTACGACCTGCCAGTCAGCTTTATAAAATCAGAGCCTTAACATGTCTTTTAAAAAAATAATAACTTCTGCATCACTTATCCACAGAACAATGCTACAATTTAGTAGGTACATAATAAATATTTGTTTGATAAATAAAAAGCTCTTGGGCAGCCCGGGTGGCTCAGTGGTTTAGCGCCGCTTTCAGCCCAGGGCCTGATCCTGAAGACCCAGGATCAAGTCCCACATCGGGTTCCCTGCATGGAGCCTACTTTTCCCTCTGCCCAGGTCTCTGCCTCTCTCTCTCTCTTTCTCTCTCTCTTTCTGTGTGTCTCATGAATAAATAAAATCTTTAAAAAATTATATTAAAAAAAAAAAGCTCTCAACCCACTCCATGGTGACTGCTAAAGATGAAATCATGCGTCGCCTTCCCAGGACCTCAGAATGTGATCTTACATGGAAGTAGGGTCATTGCAGATGTAATTAGTTAGGATGAGGTCATACTGGAATAAGGTGAGGCTCTAATGCAATGTGACTGGTGTCCTCCAAAAAGGCAGGCCAATAGAAAAGGCCTTTTTAAAAAAAAAAAAAAAAAAAAAGACATGCATACACAGAGAACATCATGTGACAGCAAAGGCAAATAAGGGGTGATACAGTATAAGCAAAGGAAAGCCAAAGATTGCCAGCAACCACAGCAGTTAGAGGTAAGGAACAGATTCTCCCTCATAGCCATCAGTAGAACACCTGGATCTCAGACTTCTAGCCTCCAGAAGTGTGAGATAGTACATTTGTTATTTAAACCACCCTACCTACATAATTGTTACAGCAGCCCTGTGATAGGAATACAAACTAATATAGTAACCAAGACAACCTATGACTTGAAACTATGGAAAATTTAAATATGAATAAGTTTAATAGAATATGAAAGCTAAGAAAAAATTTAAGGGGTGTTTATATTCAACATTTAGATCCCTAAAAATTGCATTTAGTCTATATTTACGTAAGCATAAACAGATGATCAACTAAATTAAATGAGGACATCTAAAACATAAAGCCTTCTGAAAAACTAAACTTCATTTTGTACACTGACACATTCCCCAGTACCTAAAATACAGCCTAGCAACATTATAGCCATAAGCCATAATGATTTGTTTAATGAATGAATGGCCAACAGAAGTATAATTTTTTTTTAATTTTTAGTTATTTATGATAGTAACACAGAGAGAGAGAGAGAAGTATAATTTAAAATACAGTGGCAAGTATGTGAACATGCTCAATAAAATGCTAAAAACTAAACTGGAAATAGGTTTATGTAAAAAGCAACTATTTCTTTTACCATTTCTACTTGGAGAATGTTGTGTGATTTTTTTTAATAAAGTATATGTCAGTCATTAAAAATGACTGTGATTTTTAGTAGAAAAATCTGTGAAAATTATGTGTAGAAGTATGGAAAGGTCCTCATCACTGGAAGAATTTTAAATTCTCCTTGCTGTCTTAAAATATACTAAAGATAAGCATTTAATAATGGAACTCTTCACAGTGGTTCACTTTTAATGTAATTAATATTATTATTGAAAGTTGTTTTATATCACCTGACAGTGTAATGCACAAGTAATTCTTGGGAAGGTATCTTTGAATATGTTGGCATAGTTATGCTTTTCATTTAAAACCTTCAGTAACTTTTTCCCCATTGTTTATTTCTGATTGTTCCTTAAAGACAGCAACTTGCTTTCTGCACAGCAGGAGGCAAAAATTTGATAAATAGTTCTTTGAAATGTTAAAAATGTCATTGTGCTTGTGTTTTCTTTTTCCTCAAGCTGACAACTTACAACATATTTCTGATTTTTCTACTAGGATTTCTTTTGGTCAAAAATGAATGGTAAGGGCAGCCCGGGTGGCTCAGCGGTTTAGCGCCACCTTCAGCCCAGGGCCTCATCCAGGAGACCCAGGATCGAGTCCCAAGTCAGGCTCCCTGCATGGAGCCTGCTTCTCAACTCTGCCTGTGTCTCTGCCTCTCTCTCTCTCTCTCTCTCTCTCTCTCTCTCTGTGTCTCTCTCATGAATAAATAAATAAAATCTTAAAAAAATAAATAAAATTCAAATTAATAGCATCAGTACAGTGTGTTTGATAATGCTGTTTAGGAAAATAAAGTACCATCCACATCATCACACTATAGGAATCTCTGACTGCAAGGGGGTCAGTGCTTCTAACCCCCATGTTGTTCAAGGGTCAATTCTGTGTGTCTGTATGTGTGTGTGTATTTTTTATTTCTCAGAAGAACCCTCACTAATACAATGTCCATCTTTAAGGATAAAATATAAAAAATATCTGTACACATGGTTTATCATGGAGCAGATTTATTACAATATTTAAATGTTATCAAGAAGATCTTGGCTTTGCGCACCTGGGTGGCTCAGTGGTTGAGCATCTGCCTTTGGCTCAGGTCATGATCCAGGGGTCCTGGGATCAAGTCCCGCATCAGGCCCCCCTCAGGGAGCCTGCCTCTCCCTCTACCTGTGTCTCTGCCTCTCTCTCTCTGTCTCTCTCTCTCTCTCTCTCTGTTTCTCATGAGTAAATAAATTAAATCTTTAAAAAAACAAAAACAAAAACAAAAAGAAGATCGTGACTTAAACTCTACCTTTCAGGAGAAGAAAAGTATTTACATGATTGAAAGAAATGGTGCTCTGTTTCCCCAGCTTTAGTTATTTCTTAAAGGGATTTCCTAACTGTACTCTGGGGCCTGATGGTAATTGGTTTCATCCATCCACAGTCAACAGGAGCAGTTGGCTTTCTGCTGCTTTGTTAATCAACACAGAGCCTTGTGTGCTGATCCCACTTTCAAAGTCATTCAACAGAGTCGAACCAGGACCTTCTCACAGAAGTGCTGTATTCTGCTTGTAGTAGTGAATCAACCAGCAATCGTGTTTATATTTCTTGGAGTTTGCTTGGCCTACATGTTGCTGCCAAGTCTTCCTTTTGGCAGTGGACAACTCCATTTGTGATTTTGGTAAACACAGTATGTTTCATAGGGTGCTGATCATAAAGTAATCTCAAAAATCTAAGTCTTGATACCCAAAAGCCTAACCAGAACAAGCTATTTACATTTTAATCAGTGGTACATAACTGGTTAGGCCAGAGGGCCCGTGAATGCATTCCACGATTTCCAGAGAGGACAAGTAAATATATATATTTTTTTACAAGTAAATATTTTGAGTGAGTATGATTTCTAGTCACAGCCATAGCATGTTTTCTCCCACCTCAAGTCAGCCATAAGCTTCCTCCCCCCCACCCCCCACCACCGTCGTCTGTTCTCCCTCTCCACAGTAAGAATTAGCTTGCATACCTTGACCTTGCTCTCTCCCTTAACTATAGCCAACGTTTATTCATTGTCTGTTCCCCCTTTCCTTTACCTTTTTGATTCATTAGCTTTCAGTTACTAACTACATATTTCACGGTGCTGACCAAGGGCAATGGCCCTGGGCTCAGCCCAAGAATGTCACCCAGCAACTAACCTCAATATGCTCCCAGTAAAGCCATTCATTATAATCAAAGGTGATTATGATTCTAAAGGTCCAAAAGGCATTAAAAAGAAAAGTGCATTCTTCGACTTAGAAAAAAATAATAGAATTGTCACTGAACAGTAATAGACAACACTTAATCTGTAGAATTCTGAATCACTATTTTTCTTCCTTGACACTAAGTGATGGTCTAATGGCAATAAAGAACAATAAAAAAAATCAACAGGTTACTGAGAAGACCATGTGAGACACTTGAGTAAACATAGGGCATTTCCACATACACAGCATCATGCAAAGAAAATGACAAGAGCCCCTTGTCCTGAAAAAGCCTGCAATGATATCACAGCTCAGAGAGGCTACAGGAGAAGCTCTAAAGCCCTGGGGTGACACAAACACCATCAAAGTAAAAAATGTACACTTAGTGAAAAGATATTGTACATTTAGATTTTAAAGCCTTCAAAACTTTTGCTGGAATAGAGTTTGAAAACCATCTTTCCTAGATCTTGGAATTGCACTGACCCTCTCTGGAAATAGCTGGCGGGTTTCTCTGAACCACAGGTAGGTAGGAAATGTGATGGGGGGCTACACAACATGTACTGTGATTACTTGTTCTCAGAAGACCCAATTAATTACTCATCAGAAAGAAAAAAAGGCAGCTGGAAATGAACAAAAAACTGATTTGATACTGTGCCTGCCCTAAACTTGTACACTCTCACCGATGAAAGTCCTCATGACCTGAGAGTCATCACCATGTCTCTCCTTTCTTTTCTTTCTGAGTGTCTTTGTCTCATCTGTTCCTCTGTCTTACTTGCAATGTCTTTTTTTTCTTCTTGAACCGTCTCCTTTTTGAACTTGTTTCCCTACTGAACATAAATCACTTTCCAACCTAGGAAACTTAATCAAAACATCTCAAAAGTGAGAAACTAAGTCAACTTCTTAAAGGATCCCCTTGCTCTCCAACCTTTCCCAGAGTCCTCCATTTTATAAGAGATACCTCATGCAGTTCTTGCTCCTGTCACTCCACTAAAACTGCTTTGGTAGGATTTCCCAAAGACCATCCCCTTGCTAAACTCATGGCAATTCTCAGGACTGCCTTCTTTAGCTACCTACAGCATTTTCAGGTTTCTTTACCACCAAAGTCTTGACTAATCTTGTCTGACTTCATGGACATCACACTCTGCTGGTATTCCTCCTACTTCATTGACATTCATTACCTCCTCTCCCTGACCCCCTAATAACACCTGCACCAGAGCTCAGTGGTCTTACACCCTCTTCTCTATTATACCCACCTCCTTGGGAATCTCATCCTGGTGGCTTTAAATAGCAACAGATGCTTCCAGATGCTGATGAATCTCAAGTCACCATATCCAGCCAAGACCCTGCACCTATTTCCTCCTGTCTTCTCAACACTAACATCTGGATGCCAAAAGGCACCCACAGGGAACTCAAAATTGATCTCTTAAGCTTATCTGCCCCTCAAACCTACTCCACCCACATTCTTCTGCTTCTCATTTGATGTCAACTCCATCCTTCACTGCTGTGCAGGTCAAGTCTTGGGAATCACTCTTGACTCAGCTTTTTCTCTCCCACCTCACACCCAATCCATCAGGTAATCCAGTTGCCTCAACCTCCCAGCTATATCTAGCACTTGGTCCCCTCTCACACCTCCACTGTTCTCTCTCCCTAGTGTGAGCCCCTAACTTCACTCACTCAGATTGATGAAACAGTCTGTATCGTAGCTTCCCTACAGTCTATTTTCAATTGATGAGTAGATGAAGTCTAAGTCAGATCAGGCCAGTCCTTAGCTCAACACCTTCAACGGCATATGGGACCCTAGGAAATCTGGGTGAGCATCAGTTCTCTAAAGTATTCCCCTGTTATCATCCCCATGGCTACGTCGTTCTTCCTGCCATTCCAAAAACCCACTATTTGTGGCCCTTTGTTCCCCAACAGCTCTCTGCACCTGGACCAGTCTTCTCCCAGCCAGGTCCATGGGTAACTCCCTCACCACCTCTACTTCTCGCTTAACTGCCCCTCTGCTTAACTACTCAACTACTAAAATTTCTATGACATCCTCTTCCAGCTCTCCTTTCTTCCTTGCTTTGCTCTTTTCTTCTGTTTTCCATAGCACTTGTCAGCTTCTAACATACAATATAATTTACTGATTTATGTTCACTGCTTATTGTTGTCTCCCACCAGCATGGTGTAAACACCACAGTAACAAAACTGTCTCTGTGTTTTGTTTGCTAATAAATTCTATGCACCTAGAAGAATGCCTGGCTCAAAGAGGAGGCTCAGTAAACACTCACTGAATAAATGAACACTCAAAAATCTAACCTAAATGCTGTACTCAATACTTGCCAAATCTCACCTAAAGTTTACAAAATTTCACATAGATTTAATTTAATATAAATTCCTAATATGTAGTAAAATCGACACTGAACTAAGAATTAAAAACCCAAAGCTGAGCCTGGATCCCAGTCTTGCAATTTGGTCTGGAAGAATTTCTTTGACCTCCCTGAGGAGGGAGTTCCTTCAGTTCCTTCTCCGTGAAATCAGGATGTTTCATGGTTTTTTGTTGTTGCTTTTATGCTTAAAACCAAATATGATGATGAATGTAAAACTATAAAATCAGAAGTGCAAGATCATATGATAAGAGGATAGGACCCATTATTTCCTTCTGAACTGGACCATTGCTGTGTGCTGTCATTTTTTATAAAGTTAAGTGATAAAAATATACCATAATTGTAATGTGCAGCTGCACTCACAGACCAAAATAAATCTGATTAAGATACAAGCCCTTAAAGAGTGATGGTTACTAAGGTTTTCCCATTCAAGCATAAAAATCCTCTGATGCCCAGAAGGCAGTCTTAAACCAGGGACTAACTGGAGATGCCAAAAGGATTTGTGCAGAAGGCATCAAACCACAGGTTGAAACGAAGACAACCAGCAGTTTTTTGTTTTGTTTTGTTTTGCTTTGTTTTGTTTTGTTTTTTGTCTTTTGTTTTTTACTTAGAGAGAGACCAGAGGGTTCAAGCCCTGGTTCACCCACCTTTACTAAGTATGAGTTCACACCAATTGCCTAACCTCCCTGTATGGGTAATATAAGACAAGATTAGAAGAGCTACTACCTGGGAGGCACTTAGACAAACTGTGCTCACCAGAAATTCTTTTGGGCAACCTCGCATACACAAACAAAACACAGTTCAATATATGCATCCAGCAGAGTAAAGCATTTTAGCATTTTCCCTGCCAAGGAAGTGAAGGCCAGTGGAGAGGCAGAAGGGGAGCACCTTCTCTCATTAGGTGGGAAGGCAAAATCTAAAGGCAAATATGTCTATGGAATATACACTACTCAATGTTAATGTTAAACTCCAATGCTGAGGTTTTCCAGAGAGAGCGTTCTCTGACTCAATAGCTTCAGCACAGAGATAACTCATCACCTGGTAACATGATAGACATGTACATCCTTGGGCCTCAGCCCAGACCAACTGAGTCAGAAAACTGTGGGTCTGGGACCCAGCAATCTGAATTCTAGCAAGCCCCCAGATGATAGGGGCATGAGCCAAAGTCAGAAAACCACTGCCTTCAGCCATCACCTCCTGAGAGAGAAAAGATAGTGAAGGAGAATCAAACTTGACTCTTCAATGCTTTAGCTAAGTGATGAACTGATAGAGTTTGGTTGCAAGAAATTATCTTTAGAAAACAGTGAGTGAATACAGCATTCACTGGTTTGGCAGCACACAAAATCTTCAACTCACAGAGATCTACCCCACAATAACTATGTGTCGGCCACCATGCTATGAACTAGGAGAGACAGAAAGGATAAAACACGGATCTCAACCCCTGGGAGCTTGTAATATTATGAGGTATTCAGACCCAGAAAGCCTAAGAAGAATACAAAGCCACATGTAGCTCCTGCTGTGACAAATAAGTAAAAAGTGAGCCCCATTCTGGAAAATAAGCACACAAGGAATGATAACAGCAGCAGCTGGTCATGTATGGCGGTGGAAAGGAGGTAACAAGGGATGCTGTTGGGGAGGAGGCTGGACAGGTAATTGGGATTTGAGTGTCACCCTGAGGAACTAGCCTTTATTACCTTCTCTGTACAGTTATTGAGGTTTTGAGAAAGGCCATGTTTCTCTATATCCCCCACACCGGGCTCTGGATGAGAGCTAGCAGCAATCTCAATCTCAGGAAGGAGGCCAAAGAGAAACTGGAAGAGCAGGTAACTACACAGAAAAGAGAGGGGAGGACCATGCAATAGGAGAAAAAACTGCAAAGCATAGTAGGGATAGAACATAGAAGACCTGCAGATTGAATTACTGGGTGAGTCAAATATAGTCTCAGATTGAAAGAGGTCCCCCCAAAATACATCTCCCTTTACCACGTCTGCGGCATGGGATATGATGCATTTACTGATAATGCGGCTGAAGCTGAGCTACGTGTAAACATAGAAGGAATGCCTGGACTGCAGTATGGTTAAGTTACGCCAGTAACAAGGCACAAAACCAAAATCACAGCATTTTAAAGGGTCAAATTGAAAGAAAACATGATTATGGAAATCCCTTTCATATCAGGTAAGACTATTTATTCTCAAATTTATCAAATTCCCAATCTGCTTATAGAGCTGAAGTTAGTCTTTGAGTCAAGATACACTGATGTCCAATTAGTTGATCTGAGAATATGGATTTTTAAAATTTCACATCCTCCATTTGAGAATTATACTTATAACCACCTCCCCAATACTATTGACATTGGGGCTAAATTTCTAAATACAAAGCTCGTTCTAAATATCAAAAGCATCAGTTTTCCTGTCAATGTTCTCTACTCTCGTATGATGAAATTTTGTACAGGAAATAGATACAGAAATGAGCATTCTGATGGCACAGAGCCCAAGATGATAAGACAAGCCAGCCATATCCAGGTATTTGACTCTGTCAAAGTTGTTTGTGGGCAAACATGTGGCACACTCAAAGGCACTGAGGCACACCTGGTCTGCGTGAGAAACAAGGAAATGCCAAGTGTGGCTGGGAAACAGTTGTCACAGGGGCTGTGTCCTTGTAGACCATGGTGAAGATGCTTTTCCTAGTACACACATTTCCAGGGAGGGTGGTAAGCAGAATAATCTGACTACCCTCTGCCAACGAGTTTACACTTATATTGTAATGAATAATGCAAATCTTGTCATCTGGACCCAGAGTAATGTGAAAAGCTCTTGACTCATAAGGGTATCTTTGATCTTTAGGGTCGATCGGTAGAAGAGCTAATATACATTAAGTATGGGTTAACCTACTTAGTGTCATATTTAATAAATTTGAGCTAGCTACCAATGTGCATATTTAATCACTACCTATGCTGTTATAGAAAAAAATACTATCTAAGAGAAATTATGCCTGTCTGCTCTCTTCTGTGTTTTGAGATAGAACATGAGCACACAGGAAAAGGAGAAACATGCAGTATTATGATTTCAACACAAATCTACCAACCATGAGCCACAGAGGCTGACAGGGCCTTGCTCACAGTCAGCACAGTGCTGAAAGGGAGAGAGAGCTTTCCTGCTGGAAATGTACACTGTGGGTTCTTTGGGAGCACTGGTGTTAGGGGCCCACAGCAAGCCAGGACCCCTTACAGCATATGGCTGGTGGCTGGACTTATTCCCTCCAAAGAACTGTGATGGAGTGAAATCACAGACAATGTGGCTCTAACTCAGCTTAATACTAGACCTGCTCATGCTTGTTTCTCACGCTTGTTTCCATGTATGTGTGTGTATGTTTTAAGATTTTATTTATTTATTCATGAGAGACACAGAGAGAGACAGAGACATAGGCAGAGGGAGAAGCAGGCTCCCTGCCCAGAGCCCGTTGTGGAACTCGATCCCAGGACCCCGGGAACACGACCTGAGCTGAAGGCAAACGCTCAACCGCTGAGCCACCTGGGTGCCCCTCCATGTGTACTTTAATCATCTTAGCTACCAATGCATCCCTCAAACACCTTTGTAGACATTTTTGAGAATGACTCTCAACTCTAATAACAATATAAGCAGGTGGCATAATTGGTTCTACTGAATCCCTCCTTATGAGGATGTCATTAAAGATACACACAAAGGATTCCCCACAATTTTGCAGACAGTTAAATGCCCAGCTGATGGAAGTGGGGACAGAGGGCAGGGGGTTGGGTGGCATTGAGAACTTGAAGTGTTTGTTGAGTGAGTAAACCCAGAATTGCTGTTTGCACATGTCAGGTTGTGATATAAGCAATAAAATATCAATATTTAGGTTCTCTTAATTGACCCCCTAACAGTTGCGCTATGAGAAGCAACAACCTCTCTTCCTCCTCTCCACCATCTGCTCAGCAGCAGCAAAGCAGCAACTATGTGTGAATGTACCTCTATCCACATTGGCCAGGCTGATGTCTAGATCAGCAATGCCTGCTGGGAGCTCTGTTGCCTGGAACACGGCATTCAGCCCGGTGGCCAGATACCAAGTGACAAGACCACTGGGGGAGGAGATGACTCCTTCAACACCCCCTTCAGTGAGATGGGTGCTGGCGAGCATGTACCCAGGGCAGTGTCTGACCTGGAACCCACAGTCATCAATGAACTTCGCACTGGCACCTACTGCCAGCTCTTCCACCCTGAGCAGCTCATCACAGGCAAGGAAGATGCTGCCAATAACTATGCCCGAGGGCACTACATCACTGGCAAGGAGATCACTGACCTTGTCTTGGACTGAATTCGGAAACACTGACCACTGCACAGGTCTTCAGGGCTTCTTGGTTTTCCACAGCTTTGGAGGGGGAACTGGTTCTGGGTTCACCTCCCTGCTGATGGAACATCTCTCGAGTATGGCAAGAAGTCCAAGCTGGAGTTCTTCATTTACCCAAACCTCCCCCCTCTGGGTTTCCACAGCTGCATCTGAGCCCTACAACTCCATCCTCACTCCCTATACCACCCTGGAGCACTGACTGTGCCTTCATGATAGAAAATGAGGCCATCTATGACATCTGTCATAGCAACCTCAATACTGAATGCCCAACCTACACTAATCTAAATAGGTTGATAGGTCCAATTGTGTCCTCCATCACTGCTTCTCTCAGATTTGATGTTGATCTCACAGAATTCCAGACCAAGCTTGTACCCTATCCCCACATCCATTTCCCTCTGGCCACACATGCTGCTGTCATCTCTGCTGAGAAAGTCTACCATGAACAGCTTTCTGTAGCTGAGATCACCAACACATGCTTTGAGCCAGCCAACCAGATGGAGAAGTATGACCCTCACCATGGTAAATACATGGCTTGCTGCCTGCCATACTGTGGTGACACGGTTCCCAAAGATGTCAATGCTGCCATTGCCACCATCAAGATCAAGTGTACCGTCCAAGTGTATTGGCTTCAAAGTGGGCATTAATTACCAGTCCCCCACTGCGGTACCTGGTGGAGACCTGGCCAAAGTACAGCGAACTGTGTGCACGCAGACAGGCATCACTAAGGCCTGGGCTCACCTGGACCGCAAGTTTGACCTGATGTACACCAAGCATGCCTTTGTTCACTGGTATGTGGGTGAGGGCATGGAGGAAGGAGAGTTTTCTGATGCCCATGAGGACCTGGCTGCCCTGGAGAAGGATTATAAGGAGGCTGGTGTGGGTTCTGTTGAAGGAGAAGGTGAAGAAGGAGAGGAATGCTAAAGTTAAAAATGTCACAAAGGTGCTGCTTTTACAGGGCAACTTATTCTGTTTTGAACATTGAAAATTTGTGCTCTGATCAGTTAATTTGTATGTAGCAGAGTATACTCTCATATACAATTACTGATCTGTGCTTTAAAACACAACGCTTTGTTACAGACCCAAGCTGTCCATTTCTCTGATGGGTTTGAATAAAATACTCTCTGTCTTAAATGGAAAAAAAAAAACCCTCTATTCATCCTATTTTTCTAGTCTTATCTACTAATATTGCTCTACATGAATCCTGTATCCCACTTACTGATCTATTTATCATGAATGCATATTCTTATCTCCAAGACATTAATTATTCTGTGCCTGTCCACCCTTCTTGTTACCAATTTAATCAAATAATAAAAGTAATAGGAGCAACAATGAGAGCTAATAATTTCAGTAAGCTTAGGTATGCCACCCCGGGGTTAAGTGCTTTACATGTATTATCTCATTTATTAGAAAAACCTAATAAAATAGGCTCTGTGATGTTTCACAGTGAAGGATGCCTCCAAGGTTGCAAAGCTAGCAGGCTGGGAATCCAATGTGACCCTAGGCTCAGACTCGGAACCACTGCAGTAGCACCTCTTCCAAGACCGTCTGCGAAGACACAGCCTGAGCTCCTTCCCTATATGGAATCTTCCTCTTCCTTTACTGTTGACTTCTCATTCCTGCAAATGACTGACACACTTCATTTCTGTGCCACAGGTGCCACACTTAACACATCGTGCCTGGTACTGCCATTCACACTAACCCCACACCAGCCAAGTTCTACACACAGACCTCCAGACAGCAAGAAGTCTGGAAAAACAGAAAACAAGATATACTAACAATGCCAATAATAATTAAAACATTGTTGCTTCCACCACCAGACCCAGATTATGAAGATACTGTAGGAAGAGTAAATTCCTGGCTCTTAGGGGGGTGTGGCATGACCTGGCCCTCCTGGCTCTCTACACTACCCTGGAGGGCTCTGCTGGTCACCTTCTTGCTCCTCACTGGCCTTCTTCCAATTCAGGATAGAGTCCAAGCTTCCTCTTAAAGTCTTAGCACATGCTCTTTCTAGAAATCTCCAACCCTGCCTTACCCTTGATGATTATGTTCATCCTGCTTCTTTCCCCACTCAGCTTTTTTCTCAGCAGCACATCTGCCTCCTCCTACTAAGTACTATGAGGGCAGGCAGTGTATGTATTTTGTATTAAGCACCCTGTCCTCAATACCTACTCTTACCACACTGTAAGCACAGTGTAGAGATTACCAGAAATAGATCTTCCCCAAGTCCTTTATTTGCCATATATACAAGGAACCATCACAGTAAGGAGGAAAAAATCTAGTTTAAATTGTTTACACAAATATCAATCATACATTAGTTCATCATATAAATCACAATCAACCAAGTGAAGTCTCTAAAAATATTTATGGTACAATCAGATTATGCTACAATAAAAGATGTAAAAACCCAACAATTTCATCAGACAGTAAATTTGAAGTTCAAAACCTCGGCTCTGCTTTGTATGTCCTGGGTTTCTAATCTGCCGGGAAATGCCAGAGCAACAATGATTGTATCAGCATCTTACCATTTCCACTTCAATTTCTCATGAAAATAGAAATTGCAGACGTACCGAGAATGAAAAAAAAAAAAATGCTACCTCCCACTACCAATTCTGGCTCTATAACCTTTTTTTTTTTTTTTTTTTTTTTTTTTTAAGCAGTGTTCTTACCCTATTGTACTTGCTCACTCACAGTGGAATTAACTAGCAAAGGATTTCATTAAGTATTATAGAGTGTGGTGATGCTTTTGAATCCTTAGTGAACATAAATGTATAGATGGTGTATTTGTAACAATACACAAAGACTTTTTAAAATACAATTGGTTTGTAACCAAGACTTACTGGCTATACAACTATTTTAAACTCATGTTCAATTCTTCTGGTATGAAGTATTACAGGTTCTAAGCAAAAGAACACTCGTACTTCCTGCTGTGAAACTATTTTTTGCAGGTTTACTAATATTTCAACAGCTAGTCAATTCTGTAATCACATTTGTTGGATAACTCCCTTGTTAGTAACTTTTAGAGCTCAATTGTGAATTCTATGGTTTTAATACCATACTTGGTAACATTTCAAAAGATACATGATCAGTAATGATTAACACAGAGGTTTATAACTAATTCCCTATTAGAGCTAAGTACTTTTAAGCTCATCTGTAAATTTTACTGTTCTAGCATCTTAATTGGATTTCTAGCAATTGCATCTAAAATTCCATAAGGCACATAAGATGTGTTCTAGTTACAAAACAGGAAAAAGCAAAAAAGCATATACATAACTTGACTGCTCTTAACAATAGCATCCTATGGAAGTCAGAGGTTGCTTGGTTATTTATTTATTTTTAACAAGTGCTATAATTTATTTTATAATACATTTATAAAGAGGTTAAACCAAGTAATTTAGAAACCAATTAGAAGTTTTAATTTATTTTAGTTCAAGTAGTGACCTCAGTTACTATGATGTGGCATTTAAATGCATGGTTCTTGAGGAAGAGTGGCAAATCCCCACTAATCCAAGATCTCACAGAAAACATGACATCTCTATAAGTATTTAAGTATAGGGCATGGCAATGAGTCTGCCTAAATTTCCATTTATATTTTACTACTACAGTAGAATTTTTCTCTCAAAAAAGCATGAGGATTCTTTTTGTTGCTAAAGAATAAAGATTCTTCAGAAATCTCTCTATTGCAAATCACAATCTAACTAGCACTGTTAAAAAGCAGTATTCTAAAAGGTACTGGAACTTTCTTAGTGTTACCACCCTGTAAGCTCTAAACCACAGAAAACTACTTAAACAGAAAACCTCTCTCTCTCTCTCTCTCTCAAGACACATGCAGTCCACATCTGTATCTAAAAAATATAATTACCAACTATATGCTTTCATGCTTTATGTTAGGTTCCTTCTTAGACTTTCATGCTCCACAACAGACACCTATTATCTACTCCCTTCTGGATACCTCCACCTAGATGTCTGATAAATTGCTGCCACACAACATGTCATAACACAACACAATAACATAACAATAGTGATCTACTGACATTCCCGCCTGCCAATTTCACCTTCTCCCCTCTCACGGGATGGCAACTCTACCTATCCTTCCAGTTACTGTGGCATCTTCTATCCTTCTGTTTTTTATATCCTTGTCCAATTGATCCCCAAATCCTCTGACCTTCAGAAGATATCCCAAATATGATCACTTCTCTCACCATTTCTACATCATTGTCCAAATCAACATCTCTTGTCTGAATCCCACAGACAAGATTGCAGGGCAATCAGAGAATTCTTTTTATATTGAACTCCAATAAAAAATATATATATATACAAAAAATACTTAAAAAAAAAAGAAAATTCTTTTTAAATGTGAGTTGAATCATGTTACTTCTCTTCTCAAACCTCAGCAGTGTGGAAGCCAAAGCATACTCATGGTGGTTTATAAAATTGCTGGATTTATCCTCCTTTTGCCATTTGATATCATAACTACACTTCCTATGATTTATCCTTTCTGTCTGTAGCCACAGTTGGCCTCCTTCTTATTCTTTGAGTATATTAGGCATTCTTACACCTCGGGACCTCATGAACTGTCTCCCTGATTTCCATGCCCCCTGATATCCACAAGGCCAATCTCCCCACATTCCTGAAACTTAAAATCAAATGATACCTTCTTAATGCAGCCTGCCTTGACTACCCCATTTAGAATTTCAGGCAATGCACCCTATCTTTTAATACCCAATCCCTTTTGTCATGCTTTACTTTTTCATAGCATTTATCACTTTCTATAATTAGGTGAAATGGGATTAAACAGAAAATAAAAATTAAGATTTTTTTCTAACTGCTGATATAACCCAATACCCACATTTATATCATAAAACTATGGACCAATTGTCATAAAACTTTTCTCAAAGACTGTTCTATTTTAGTCAATAAAAACTAGTAAAGATGAAGGTATTTAATATTTGCTATGGTAATTCATACCTGCTATGGTATTTTAAGGACAGTTGGTTACATTCCGAAGAAGTTTCCTGTCAAATAATGGAATCTGAGCAAGTATTCACTAATGTGACCTTTTCCTACTTTGAAGGCACTATAGTTTTGAAATACACTTATATTCCATCTCTTCAAAGAGCTCACCCCAAAAGCACATTGGTAAAGTAGGGTATTAGAAAACTGAAGAAATTTCTGAACATTAGTACAGAAGAGGGGCGCCTGGGTGGCTCAGTCAGTTAAGCATCTAACTTCAGCTCAGGTCATGATCTCAGGTCCTGGGATCCGGCCACACTGGCCCCCCTGCTCAGTGGGGAGTCTGGTTGACCTGGGTCCTGGGATCAAGCCCCACATGAGGCTCCCTGCTCTATGGAGAGCCTGCTTCTCCATCTTCCTCTGCTCCTTCCCCCACCTGTCACTCTTTCTCAATAAATAAATCTTTAAAAAACTGGCACAAAAGAGAAGTTCTGGCATGCTACCTTTTAATCCTAAAAAGCTGACATTTTGAAGAGTCACTAAAAATATAATAATCATGTTACTGCTACCTCCTCTTCTTTCTCACTCCCCATCCTTCCCTCAAAAAGGATTCTTCATTTTATCATGATCATTAGAACTCTGTATCTTGTTTATACTTCAACCTATTTCCTTTGACATGTAACCAACTCTTTCACTTTTTACTTTGTGATGATTCTCAAACTCCTTTCTACTTACTGGCAATTCATTTTTGAATAAATATAAGGTGATACAAGCAAGGGCAGTATAGAATAACAAAATGAAATACAAATGACATAGAGTTAATATGTGTAAGATAAAAGTAAAAGGTCCTCTGTATCCATTCAATAGAAGATTAGGGCTAAAATAAAGCATAAAAACTAGTAGGACTTTGAGACTCTGTGGGACAGCTCAGATGTGACTGGGAGACTCCGAGTGCCCAGCAATGAGACCTGATCACAACTATTTTCTCATATTTAATTTAACCCTTAAACTTATATGGAAATGTTCATGTTTAAATGTCTTCCTAGAGTTGAAAACATTCTCTTAAAGAGAACAAATCATATACTGATGTTCACACATGTTCTCTAAAGTACTCAGCACATTGTTATGCAAAGAGACATTCAATAAAACTCCTGATTGCTAAACAACTGCTGTTTCCTAGCATTAATAATATATCTTGGAAAACATTCTCTTTCACAACTTGTGTATTATAGATCTCAAAGGATTTTACTCAATGGGAATAAATCAGATTATGGGGCCAGATATATCACACAACAGGATCCCCCACACAATAGCTTCCCTAGCTTCCAAACCAATTATTTTTGATTGGTAAGAACATGACATGGAAGGATGCTACTAAGACAATGAAATCATTAATAACTTCCAGCAGTAAATTCAATTATTAGGACAATAGGTGCTTGTGTATGTGTTACATGGGCAAAGCAGGAGGAAAGAAAGGCTTTTTCTTTTTAGTGATGATTTTTAGAAAAATAACAAAATCTAAGCACTCACCAATTGCTAGGTAAATACTAATGTGCTGTAAATACATAATCAGCATAAAATCATAATCTCATCCACACTTTGCTTCTATCAAAGCACCACTTCTGTCTGAACTAAGTATGAGAATATCATAATCGCATTTTTGAAGTGTAGTATATTATATAAAAGTTAATACACAATTAAGGATAGTGAGATTTATGCTTGTCTGAGACAAAGGGATGGTCTTACACCTCTAAATTCTAGACTTCCCTTCAACATTCTCTTCAAAATAGGTATGAAAGGTATTTGAAATCAGCAGAAGTACACCTACAGCTAATATCTACTTACCTAAGGTTTACTCTATGACCCAACTAAAACAATCCTCAGTTCTTTCCATGCTTTGGGCCTTCCCTCTGGTTCACTATAAATGGATCATGAATATTGGCTATTTTTTATTGCACTGTTCAGGTCAGCATTCCCGCTTCCTAATTATTCCTTGACTTCATTTGTCTTCATCATTTCCAGAAAGACACTCCTCCCAAATGAGAGGTATGGCTCCAAGAGCTGACTCAGGGAGACCACCAGTGAGGGCCTTCATTGACCTCCAATTCAAGGAAAAAAGGTTTAATTCAGAGAGGCAAATAGTCATTTAATCTTAAAGGCAGACAAATTATGCTGCTCTTCTAAGAAACATGTATTGCAGCTATTTCATAGAAATAATCATTGTACTACCAAGAAATCTGGAAGTCACACCAAACATGGGCAAAACATTGCATTCTGGATATTTACAAATCTCCTGAACACAATTCATTTCAAATAAATACAATAATCTTACAACTAAGAAAAGTTAAAAGTTTACACAGTGTCCTCTTTCTTCTCTGGAACCACAGCTACCTGTCAGACCTGGGACTGACTGGCACTGGAGGGGCCTTACCCAGATCCACCATGTAGCCATATAGTCTCCAGCAGAGTTTCTCGACCACAGGACTGCTAACATTATGGATCAGATAACTCTCTGTTGAGTGGCTCTCCTGTGGGTTGAAAGATCTAGTAGCATCCCTTGACTCTACAAATCAGACCACCCACTTCCCCTAGTTGTGACAAGCAAAATGTCTCCAGTCAGTACCAAGTATTCCCTGGGGGCAAAATCATCCCCAGATGAGAACCAATGGTCTACGGTGCATCACTATCTTTCCAGTCCCAGTTGTTGTTGTTAATCTGAAAAATGGGTGAATATGAGATGGCAAAAAACATATTCATAATGTTTTTGTCAAGACAGATTCTCTATTGTTCTGAACTTCCTTTTTTATTGATTGATTTTTTTGAGGTAGCTCATCGGCTACTAGGAGAAAGAGATTTCCAGGAGCTGAGATGGGAAGAACTATCAGGTTTGAAAAAGGAGGGAAATTTATCAATAAAACCAGAAAGGGAAAAGAGAGAAAGAGTTAAAGAAGGAGTATAATCATCAACTTCTTTAGCCTTCAACAAACTGAATAAACTCCTGATATACTTAAGATAGATGGCTTATTAATAGAGATCAGCAAAGGAGTTCAATTTTCACTAACAGGTTAAATCACTGTGAGAGATAGAACCATATCCCTCAGAAACGTATACATCCTGGAACCTGCGAATATTCTATGTCGCATGCAAAGAAGAGTTAAGGTTAAAGACAGAATTAAGGTTGCTAATCAGCTGACCTTGAAATAAAGCAATTATCCAGGATCACCTCAAAGTGATCACACGGGTGCTGAAAAAGGAACAACACAGCAGCAAAGGAAGAGGAAGGTTTGTGTCGTGAGGACTCAGCCTGCTGTCGCTGGCTCTGAGGCTGGAGCAAAGGCCGTGAGCCAAGGAATGTGGGCGGCCTTGAAAAGCCAGGAGAAGCAAGGAACGGATTCTCCCCTAGAGCCTCCAGAAAGAAACAAAGCCCTGCTGACACCTTCGTTTTAGCCCAGTGAGACCCACGTCGGACTTCTAACCTCTGGAACTATAGGAGAATGGATTTGTGTTGCATTAAGCCACTAAAGTTACGGTAATTTGCTACAAGAGCAACAGAAAACTAACAGCTGTAAGGGATACACAGCACAGGACACCGGGCTTGGCTTACAGGGATGCCTGAGCCAGTGACCTATTAGGAATCTACAGAAACTGTACAGTGGAAGATGCCTATGTCTCAAAGGCTGTATAAATGGGGCTATGGACCAAAGGTAATCAGAGATGAGAATCAGGAGGCCCTAGCTGACCTCTATGACACATGAAATTAAAAAACAAAACCATCTCAGAGACCCATTGGGAAAATTTAAGGAGGTGTTGTATATAAGTGTCCAGCACAGTACTTGGCACATCCCAAGTGCTAAATACACGTTTACTGTGGACATTCTACTGTGTTTTCCCTGTGGACAAATAGAAAAGCTTTTGCCAAAATGGAATAATATTTCCTGTGTTGGCCTAATTGCAAGTTATACTACCACTCATGAAAAATGCACAGGGAGAGAGAGAAATCACGTGCCGTTAGGTCTCTCTTAAAATCTTTAGGATGATCAATAACTGCGTGCTATTCTGTGTGGTCCCAATCAATACATGATTCCAGTCATCATGAACTCACTCCGAGTCTCTGCCTCCCTGACACCTTATCAGGAGCAGTAGATAAGCTGTAACAATTTTTCTGGATATCTGCAAGCGCCATCTATCATTGTGACAAATGGATGATATGGCATTATATTTTCTCTATCCAGCTTCGTTTTAATATCACAAGTTAGTATGTAATATCACATGATTCAGATTCAAGCTCTCATTTTAATGCCTTCTGGACTGCCAAGGCATAATGACTTTGCCTAGAATATCCAGCTGGTTGCCTCATGTAAAATATATTGCAAGGCCAGGGATAGTTTCAACAAATTGAGTTATTCTGGAGAAGAATGAACTTGCTAGAGACTGTAGTGCTAATTTTATATCATGTTGATTCTAGCCAGGAAAACTGCCCTTTGCTCAGACTTAGTACTGATTTCAGGAAAAAGTCCAATAATTATTTGAGGCAAGAATTAATTGCTGTTTTTGTTTTTATTTGGGGAAAGAAAATACAAAATCAGAGAAAACATTCAAGATGAAGAAGAACATCTCAGATTATTATAATCAGCCAATCAGAACTTTAATGAGTTGTTTAAGATTTTCAATCTCTCCAGGGTGCCTGGGTGGCTCAGTTGTTTGAGCATCCAACTCTTAGTTTTGGCTCCAGTCATAATCTCAGGGTCATGAGATCAAGCCCTGTCTGTGTTAAACTCTGCACTCACCGAGGAATCTGCATTCTCTCTCTCTGTCTCCTTCCATCCCTCCCCTTGCTCATGCTCTTGCTCTCTCAAATAAATCTTTAAAAAATAAAAGAAGATCTTCTCTCTCTCCTTCATGGAGATGCCAATTCCGTTCCATTAACAGGATGCTCTGTCACACTGGCAGAAACATGAAGGTTACTGTCTAGATAGATGAACAATCATTACTTTTAGAATTACTATGTATTAGAGCTGAGGGTAACTTGAAAGACCAATCACCTTCCCACTTAGTGACAAACAGAAAGACTCCTCATATATTCATTCACTCAACAATAGTACCTGCACAGGTCTCAAAGAGTCAGGCACAGACCCCCCAAATGCCCCAGCAAGTCAGCAGCAGAGCTATGATCTTAAGACATGAACTTTCACAGATCAATCAATATACCCATTAAAATGCCAACTTATATTGTGGCTACAGAAGATAACCTACCCTTTATAAAGTTAAGAAAATATTAAAAACAGAGGTTGAATCTACACAGTGCTAGACATCTAAAATTTCTCATTTCATGATCTACCCTAATCAGATTCTTTGCCCAACCACCATGGACTGGCTGCCATACACAGGGCCTCAGTGCCATCTATAATCAACCCAGAAAAACCAGCCAGGTAGAAGAAGGAGCAGCACACACACAGTCCCAACGTGGGGACTGGTTCTGAGACTCACAATCACATGTGACCTCTCATGAGTCTCTTTGCCATCATTATCCTTTTCTTCTCATCAATAGCGTAAGGGCTGCCTCCATTCTCACAGGATTCTCAGTTTTATGGGTTCCTACATTTGAAAACCCTGCCACCCTCACATTTATGAGAAATGATGAGGGTGACTCCTATTTTAGTTCAGTTTTCACTATAAAATGGAAAGTATGATTCATACCAAGATTTACCATGCTGTTGTGTACACCATCACAGATAACTGGGTTCAAGGGGTGTGGGAATGTAGGCATACACTCCTCACTCTTAAACGAAGTCCAGATGCCAACTGCAGCCATAGTAAGAAGTGAAGTATGAGCAGCAGGTGTCCCTGGCCTGTAGCCACTCTCTCTGCAGTGCTGCTTTATGATCACGTTGGCCACCACTAAGACCTCAAACTGGGCTGCTTGTCAGGCCCTCGCATGTCCCACCATGATCTGGTTTTGGTGGGGATTCCCACCTCAGAACAGCCTCAGGTGGGAAACACTAACAATGGGACAGAGCTACCAGTCTGAGTGTTATGATACCTTCCAATACAAGATGAAATCCACATAAACTAAATGAAGCAAACTAATGGCCTCTAATGGTAAATGACTATATACTCAGAAAAAGATCATGGAATTTATCTGTTCTTAAAAGTACTCAATCTAATAAAAATGACAACAAAATCCAAAGATGGGAAAAGACTTGAACAAACATTTCTCTAAAAGAAGATATACAAATGGCCAATAAGCACATGAAAAGATGGTCAACATCATTAGTTATTAGGGAAATGCAAATCAAAACCACAATGAGATACCACTTCATATCCATTAAGATGGCTATAATTTTAAAACACGGGAAATAAGTGCTGGTGAGAATTGTAATTCTCATACAATACTGACGTGATTGTAAAATGGTACAGCTATGACGTTAAGCAGTACAGCAGTTCCTCAAAAAGTTAAAATTGTTTTGTGATCCAGCAATTCCACCCCTGGTATATATCCAAAGTAATTAAAAGCAAGGACTCAAGAAGAGATATCCATGTTCATTAGCATTATTCCTAACAGCCAAAAGCTGAGAACAACTCAAGTGTCCATCCACACATGAAGGCATAAACAAAATGTGATCTGTATGCACAACGGGATATTATTCACCTACACCAAGGCCTGGATTTCTGATGCATGCCACAACATGGATGAACCTGTAAAGCATCATGTGAAATGAAATAAGTCAGACGCAATAGGACAGTGTATGATTCCACTTACATGAGGTATCCAGAATAGCCAAACTGGAGACCAAAAGTTGAATGATGACTGCCTGTGGTTGGCAGGGAGAGGGAAGTAGGGGGAGGGCAGAGAGAGTTATGTTAGTTTAATGGGTACACGGCTTCCACTTGGAAGGATGAAAAGTTCCAGAAATGGATAGTTACGATAATCCTACAACATTGTGAATAGACATGATGCCACTGAACTACATATACACTTAAAAAGAGTTGAAAAGGTAGATTTTAGGGGCGCCTGGGTGGCTCAGTCGATTGGGCGACTGCCTTCGGTGCAGGTCATGATCCCAGAGTCCTGGGACCGAGCCCCACATGAGGCTCCCTGTTCAGTGAGGAGCCTGCCTCTCCCTCTGCTACTCCCCTGGCTTGTGCACACTCTCTGACAATTAAATACATAGAATCTTTTCTTAAAAAGAAAGATTTTATATTACATATATTTTGCCACAATAAAAAAGTATTTTTATAAAGTATCTTGCCCCAGGTATACCGGCAGCTGAAGTGACAAAGCAATTTGGGCCAAATACAAGCATGTTCCCTCTTCTAGGGCCTTAACACGGGTGTGGGGGTATGAGGAACAAAATGAGAAAAAACAATAATAATAAGGAAGCAGGAAACTGGTTTGATTCTCTGGCAGAACAGGTAACCATTTTCGGGATGTGAACCTCAAGATGGCAGCGGTATGAGGACACTGGGGAGGCCCTGATGGCCCACAAACACCACCTGGCCAATGGGGTGGGGGGCTGTGACGGGAAAAGCCAACAGAACTCTGGAATCTGCTGCAGCCACTCTGCAAGCCTGCTGGCGAGGGCCAGGGGGAGAGCATGGGCTCCTGCGGGGATGGGCCCATGGGAGCCCCATTAATCGGCACCTTGGCCCTCCTCTTGGGTGGAGCGTCCACCCCTGAAGACATTCAGCAATCCCCAGAGGTAGTACCGTTGGTCACAGATGCGGGGTGGGGTGCTACTGCATCTAGCAGGTAGAGGTTAGGCTGTTGCTAAGGTCCTGCAGGGCCCAGGACAGCCCACACAACGAAGAGCTAGCTACCCAGCTCACGGCAACAACGGCACTGAGGCAGGGACACCCCCTCACAGGAAAGCTGCCCCTCCTTGGTGCCCATTTCTCTCCACGAAGATGGAAAGAGAGCGCTGCTCATGACCCACGTATGCACACAACAATGCTGGAGCCCCAGAGCTGCTAACCAGGAACGGGCTTTTGCAAAGGTCCCTGACTTAAATAAACTTGATGATAAACAAAAAGTTCCCATAGCTCAATTCCCTGTAAAAAAGGAAGTGCTAAAAATGTGTGAAGTGCTTGCTTCACAAGGCAAAGCAAGAAAAATCTGTCACCTCCATGTCTGTGGAGGAGCAGAGGATGCTGTTCCCTGCCTGTTGCTGCACACCGCCGTGCTGACTCAATGCAGTCATGCAGAGCTGGCCCCAGGCCACACTCCAGAGCTGCCCAGAAACGGCACTTGGTGCTAAGAGGGAAGCCCACAAATTCCAAGTCAGGTACACAGGTAGGATTTACTATTGGCTGATCAAGACAGAACTTCTAACATCAATTAGTGGGAAATTAACCCTCGAAGGAGACTCAAGAAAGAGGTTTCTATCTAAATCACCAACAATGCCCTGAAAGTCTGTGTCCCCCCACAAAATGCATATATTGAAACCTGCACCCTCAAAGTAATGTTATTTGGAGGTGGGGCCTTTGGGAGGTGACTAGGCCATAAAGGTGGAGCCCTCCTAGAGGAGGCTTATAAAGAAACCCCAGAGAGCTCCCTCACCTTCTGCCAGGTGAGGACACAGCAAAAGTCAGCCATCTGTGAGCCAGGGAACTGGCTCTTCTCACGCACTGGATCGGCTGGCGCCCGGACCTTCAACCTCCCAGCCTCCAGAACTGTGAGAGTCCATGGTGGTTTGTCATAGCAGCTCAAACTGAAACAAAACCTCTTGTGTTTCTATGGCCCGTGCCTCACGTTCTTCATCTGTACAATGGATAAAAATAGTGCCTATTGAGAGGATTCAAGAAGTTAATTATGTAAATGACTACAAATAATGCCTGGCATATCAAAAGTCCTACATTTGTAATAACACAATAAAGATTGAATATCACTTAATGTTAGAGGCAGCCAACAGCACTATTTTAGAGAAAAGGCATGTGAGGCCCAAAAAACTTGAATGGGATGTGCAAGTACCCACAGATTCTTTGTAGCCAATATTAAAATGAAAATGTTGGGTAGCCAGAAACTGAACATTCAACACCACATTCAAAGTGTTCTTGCCAAGAAGAAAAAGAATATTTGAAAACCTGGGGGAAAGAAATATTTTAACATTAAAAATGTTCTTCACTCTGCATCAAAAATATTAACAGTGTGTGTAATATACAAAGAGAGTTAAGCCCACAGTAACTTGAAATAATTAACTAAACTTGTCAATGTCAAATAAATATCTCTAAAGTTTTATGGCCAAATAACAGCCTTTATTCTCAATCCCACAAGGAAAGTGGATGTGACACTGTAAAGTAATTAGGACTAGACTAAGTTAGTCATTTGACTGTAGTGTTGGTTTCATGACTGTGACATTTACATGCAAAATCTCCAAGTAGCTCATTCCCTTTATCACTTTGAAGAAAACCTACACAAAACGCATTCACTATGGTCTCATTTCATGGATTCCCTTCTTTCTGTTTACTGTTTCATTTCTTTCAGAACTATCAGATTTACAACTAGCTGTATTTTTTTTAACAAAAAAAGGGAAAGATGGTGCAATCTTTAGATATTTAACTGGCAGTTTATCTTATAAACTGTACCAAAGACAGACTTTCTGGCACCCTCTAGAGGCTTTACTTGTGTTTCTACATGATCTTCACAGACAATGTGGTTCTTTCTTGTTAACATCTTAATAATTTAAAATGAAGCAAGTCTTCACAATTCATTTTGAGCACTAAGATTAGCTAAAAATAGGAGACAATTATGCTAAGTAAGAGTTTTCGCTGGAAAATTACCATTCTATTATTGGGAAGGAGAAATTATCAAACATTTTGGGGGAGGGTGGGAAGCAGTACAGTCTGATTTGATAATCTCTGGATATTTCCTGCAGAAACCTATTAATTCCCAAATAGTTATTCGAATCAACAGTCTCGCATATCTGTCCAAAACCCCTAGGCAGTAACAACAACAACAAAAAAGCAAAAGGTAGTTTTAAGATGTTAACAGTGTCTGAAGCTGAGGACACTCATGTACAACTATTCAAACTTAATCAGTGTCATGGTACCACCTGAAATGCCCTGAATTGACACTTTAAGATAGAAACACTCACTCTAAAAAGTGGCCATCTTTTCTAAACCAAACAAATGAGCAGCCAGCAGGAGTTGAACTACAGTGTATCTGCTCCCACTGCCAAGGCATAGACAAAGATGTACCCTGGGTGAGGGCTGAGGCTTCCTCTCACTAGTGCCTATCTATTTATCTTTCAAGGCAAATTGGGTTACAGGAGATTTTACTGACTACATATGAATTTACCACTTTATCATAAAGTTAAAATCAACATAAACAGGTTGCAAATAAGTCACTTCTCTATTGTGAACTAATTAAGAAAAACTGGACTGAATTAAAAATATAGCCCCTGCTTCACTGCTGCCAGAGATGACCTGTCAGCCTGGATTGGAGGCCTCACAAGCCACTCCACAACTTCCAGCAACTGGGCAAGGACCTGTAAGAGGGGCTAACCCTGTGACATCTGCTCAAGAAGAAGGTGAGGAGAAGGAGAACATGAGCAGTTTGACAGCAGCCTTCTGTGGAGGACTTACCTTCAACAAACTTGTTCCACCCTTGGAATATAAACAGCACGTGAGATGCCCCCACTGGTAGCAAGGGAAGAAGTACAGACAGTAGAGCGCCCATATAGAACATCTACCATTACTGCCTCCAGGAAGTGTAGGAGACAGGAAAACTAACATAGATTTAAGATACTCTTTCTTTTTTAAATTGTCAAAGTCAACACCCAAGAAACAAAAAATCCAATCATGAAATGAACAGAAGAAATGAACAGAAATCTCACAGAGGAAGACATAGACATGGCCAACAAGCACATGAGAAAATGCTCCGCATCCTTTCCATCAGGGAAATACAAGTCAAAACCACAATGAGATACCACCTCACACCAGTGAGAATGGGGAAAATTAACAAGACAGAAAACCACAAATGTTGGAGAGGATGTGGAGAAAGGGGAACCCTCTTGCCCTATAGGTGGGAATGTGAACTGGTTCAGCCACTCTGGAAAACTGTGTGAGGTTCCTCAAGGAGTTAAAAATAGACCTGCCCTACGACCCAGCAATTGCACTGCCGGGGATTTACCCCAAAGATACAGATGCAGTGAAACGCCGGGACACCTGCACCCCAATATTTATAGCAGCAATGTCCACAATAGCCAAACTGTGGAAGGAGCCTCGGTGTCCATCGACAGATGAATGGATAAAGAAGATGTGGTCTATATATACAATGGAATAATACTCAGCCATCAGAAAGAACGGATAAGGGCGCCTGGGTGCTCAGTGGTTTAGTGCCTGCCTTCAGCCCAGGGCGTGATCCTGGAGTCCCAGGATCGAGTCCCATATCAGGCTCCTTCCATAAAGCCTTCTTCTCCCTCTGCCCATGTCTCTGCCTATCTCTCTCTCTCTCTCTCTCATGAATTTTAAAAATCTTAAAAAAAAAAAAAACCATCTGTCTTTGAAAAAAAAAAAAGGACGGATACCCACCATTTGCTTCAACGTGGATGGAACTGGAGGTTATGCTGAGTGAAATAAGTGAAATGGAGAAGGACAATCATCATATGGTGTCACTCATATGGAGAATATAAGAAATAGTGAAAGGGACCATAAGGGAAAGGAGGGGAACTGAGTGGGAAAAATCAGAGAGGAAGACAAACCATGAGAGACTCCTAACTGGGAAACACACAAGGGGTAATGGAAGGGGAGGTGGGCAGGGGTTTGGGGTGACTGGATGACGGGCACTGAGGGGGGCACTTGACGGGATGAGCACTGGGTGTTATACTATATGTAGGCAAATTGAACTTAAATAAAAACAAATGTAAAAAAAACTATTCTTTCTTTTTTAAAGCTACTCACACTTGTATATTTCTAGAGAATATTTCACTAATTTAGATTTAAGAATATAAATGTGTTATATTATTTTTAAGACTGTGTGTGTTATATGTAGGAAAAAATATGGTAAAAGTAACTGGTCTTAAATTTGATATTCAGGTTAAATTTCATATTCAGGTAATAGTAACTAGTCTTAAATTTGATAGTCTTAACTAGTGTTAAATTTGTTGTTCAGATTAAATTATTAAACAGGAATTTAATGCATTAATTGTGTTAAATTATGATGTATACAAAATTATTTTTTCTATATCTCACGTGTTTTTTTATAAGCTATTAGCTTCATTTTTGCTAACATCCAAGGTGCATACTGTTATCCAGGTTGGTTATCTTATATCCTACCCTTCCTCTGCACTCCCCATCATTTTGTGACGACACAAGACTCTTCTCTTTGCAGGGAAACACTTTCATAGCCAACATTTAAGAATGACATAAAAGATCCCACATTTCTCATTTCCTCTGACAGTGGTATTTTCTTCTAAAAATAAAAAAACAGACTTCTTGCATTTCCATTTTTGCTGACGATATCTGGGTCCCAAAGAGAACTTTGGTATTTTTTCCCTCCTTGTGGGAAAAGTAGCACAAGTTTGGTTAACCTGTCACTTTGTGTACAAAGGTATAAATTATCCATTTTCATGACAGTCATATCATGACTGACATAGATTTTCAAGCTCTACTAGTCAGTGGTGAATACAATGTTGAGCACTGATATAGACTTGCTTTAAGTGGATAGGAAGGGAAACAAACTTTGGAATTCATTAACCATACACTGAAGCCTTATCCTATTTCTAAGTTAACACAACAACCTTTAATGTTAAAATTCTCTCATTTTTATGACCAGTTTGTGATAAACTTATCATAACCTCAGCAATGCACAGAAACATGGCATTAATATCAATGTCATTGAGTCAGTGAAATTAGCATCATGACTCCTCACCCAGATAACCTGTACTAAACCAAGGTAAACCCCATCATTAATTTTCAAAGGAAAGTATAACCCAGATACCTTTTAAGTTAGACATGAAAAAATACATATGCATTGATGTTTTAAGTAGATACTTTCAAACAAATTTGAAAAAATTATAAATTATCCAATCCCAAAGAGGTTTGCATAAGTGGAAAACAAAATACTGTTAACCTCTTACACTATCCATGACTTTATCTTTCATTTCAGTAACTTGGAAATAATTTTCCTATAGAGCCGCTAAGTCCTTACCCATTAAGGAACAAGTTTCTACACTGTTAAATCATTCTCATAGAAAATTATGTTCTACTGAGTTTCAAACATTCGATAGACACTAGCTATTAGCCTATTGTTGTATCCAGTTCTCAGTCTTCACAAATATCCCCTTTCCCCTGAAGCCTCAATTTTCACTTCCTAACCCCCTAATTCACTACTGAATTTGTGCAAGGGCACTGCTTCTTTTGTCTGTTACTCTAGGAATACATAACTCAATCAAAAATCCTCAAAGCTTCGCAAAGAAAAACTGCTGCAAAAGCACCTCAGCACTTCGGATTAGTGAACTGAATAGACTCTGGGTTTTACTAGGATCACTAACACATAGTTTCTGATACATGAACATTAGCAAGAAAGCAATCAAGATCATCAAAGCCAAATGCCGGCTCTCCATCAGGTATGTTTTTGCTTCCACAACAGTCTTAAAGGGGCATACTTGATCAAAAATTAAACAGACCAAATTTTTTTAAAATATTTTATTTATTTATTCATGATAGACACAGAGAGAGAGAGAGAGAGAGAGAGAGAGAGAGAGGCAGAGACACAGGCAGAGGGAGAAGCAGGCTCCATGCTGGGAGCCCGACTCGGGACTCGGTCCGGGGCTCCAGGATCGCGCCCTGGGCCAAAGGCAGGCGCCAAACCACTGAGCCACCCAGGGATCCCCAAACAGACCAAATCTTAAAGTATAGAAACTCTCCATTTTTTAATAACAGCCATATCATGAATAACATTATATAAAATATTTAACCAGGTACTATTCATATATAAAGAAATAGAAAACAAGATAGACAAGAGTTTACTATTGCCATTCCCCTGAAAGAATAGGAAGACTATGTCACATGTATAATTATATGGATTTATGAAATTATAGATTGCATACATAATCTTTCAACAAGGTAACATGGATTACAAATGCATTTCATAGGGAAGAATTCCATTTAAAAGGTTAACGTTTAGTCATAGAGCTGAAATCAATATAATCATACTCCTTCAACAAACCATGTGTGCATGTGTATGTACATACATACACACATATATATATATTAAAATGCATATAAATACTTAAACAAAATAGAAAGATAACTTTGCATAGAAAGTAAAACCAAGAGAAATAGTCCAAAAGCCTGATTTGGTTAAAAGGTTAGCTTAAAAACACACCATGCATTCAATGAGCATTTAATAATGCTATGGATTGAACAAGTGTTCAAAGCTCCACTGGTTTACCGGGCACTTCTGCCATTTTAATTGGCACTGAGGTACAAACATTTTCTAAGGTTTATTATGATGTCTCAATGTTAGCTTTTAAAGGTAATCTGAATCATCACTATAAATCAAGCATGAAAGAAATAAGCTATATTTAACATGCTTATATTTTTTACCCAGAAACCTTGCTGAAATCTCTTAGTAGTTTTGATAGTTAATTCTCGGATTCCTTTGGATTTTGTATGTAAACATTTGTATTATCTGCAAATAATTTTTAAATGTTTCCTCTTCTTTTCCCATGCTGTTGTCTTTTCTTGTCTTATTGCGATATCTGCGGTCTAAGAAATGGTGAGAGCAAATATGCTTTTGGTTTTTGTGATTAAAATGATACCATCAATCTAGGATTTCAGTATTAGTTAGATTAAGAATATTCACAAATTCTTAGCGTACTACAAATTATTAATTACAACCTAGATGATACCATCAATCTAGGATTTCAGTATTAGATTAAGAATATTCACAAATTCTTAGCGTACTACAAATTATTAATTACAACCTAGTTTTGGAATGTGGTACTTCTTTAAGATTGATTAAAATAATCCCAAGCCTCTCCTCCATCTGTTGATGTTGGGGATTACAATAATTCCTGGCTGGTGCCTCCCCTCAGAATCACCCCTCTACCTTCCTGATTCCATTCAGCATCACGGGGCTGCCCTGCAGCCAGTGTTCTGTGCACCTGTAACAGAAGGCTTCCAGCTAAGTTTCACAACAGGGAGGCCCTGCCAAGAGGCTGGATGGAAGGAAGGAGGGAAGATACAGAATATCACTCTTCCTTCCTCTTGGCCTCCAGTAGCCTTTCTGAAAGTGACTGCATTTCCCCCTCTCCCCACCCCCATGGCTCTACATCCTGCTGGATCATCGTCTCCCCCTGGGAAATCCAGGCCTTGGATTCCGGTGGTACTGCCTTCTCCTCTCTCTCAAGACCACTGGTTCTCCATCTGAGTACTACTGACTTTTTGGGACCAGATAGATTGTTCTTTGTTATGTGGGCTGGCTTGTGCATCAGAGAATGTTTAGCAGCATTCCTGGACTCTCTATACTAGATTCCACTAGCACCTCCCACCCAGTCTCCAAAGACTGCTACCTGTCTTCTGGTAGGGGAGAGAGGGACCACACAGGCCCTGGTTGAGAACCACTGATCTGGGCTAATGGGAGTCATCTCCTTGAAGCTAATCTCTGAGTTGTTTCTCTGCCTCCTTGCTTGACTCTTAGCTTTTCTTTCAAATTTGTAACTATTCTCCTATATTAAATCCCCTCTGTTGTAAATACAGAAGTGGTGCGCAACTGATAAAACAAATTCTTAACATTAAAGCATACTTAGGAATGACTGTAGTACAAACTTCTACAATTGCTGGCTTTTATCTGCTTTCTTTCATTTTATTCTGTTGCCTTTAAGATGAACACTTAGCTCATTAATTATCAATTACTCTTTTTTTCTAATAAATGCATTAAATGCATGTGCTACACTAGCTACACACTTTGAATTTCGCTATTTGCTGTTTTAATTGGCATCCAGTTACATTTTCTGCAATTTATTATGATGTCTCAATGTTAACATTTGAAAATAATGTTGAATTATCATTATAAATCATGCATATAAGAAATAAATCATATTTAATTTGTATAAGAAGCAGATTTCAAAAGAGGAAGAAATAGCTTTTAAACTGTATCACCAATATTTGAATACATTTGTAGCTAATCTCCAATATTTAAAGTATCTATTATTGAGAAGCTTTTATTTCATATTACTGCAATATGAAATAACAATCTATAGCTGGAAAATAAAAGGTTTGGGAAAAAAATTCTCACTTTCAATAATAATGATCTTCATCATTATTATTATCATTATATTCTCTTAAAAGTATCATTGATCTTTAAGACAAAGACAAGAGAATCAAATGAGAAAGACTAATGCATTTGGGGGGAAAATGCTATAACAAAAGGCAAGAAAAAATATACAATTACAAATTACAAACATCAAATTCGAGTAAAACTACATATAAATCCACCTAATAACTAAAGATATGTAAGCACCAAAGAGCAGCACGTAAACTTGAGTCTTTCTGAATGGTGGAATCAAATAAATGAATCTTGCATATAAGAAAAGAAAATTAACTTCTATCCAAGCTTTCTTCTTTTAAGAGTGCCTTACAGAATAGCTTAACGATTTTATACACACACAGAGGCACACACAAAGGAACAAATTTTGGAAGCAATAAGAGACACTTGAAAATGCAATTATATTTTTTCTGAATTGTTTTGCATTTTATACTTGAAAAACTACATCAGTGTATATTAATAAACATGGTGTAAGAGCATTATAAAAATTATATTACATATTTTCCTCAGTTCTCTTCCATCAAGAATTCCCTCTCTGGCTTCTGTGTTCTGTCTCCTCACCACTACGTGTGTTTCTTGTAAAAGGTCGCCCATTTGTCTCTGGGATGAGCTCCCTGAGAAAAGGTCAGGTCCAAGTAAGGCAGGATTCATTGCCACCCAAGACACAGACGGTATTAGTGCTTCTGCTTACCTCCCATCTTCAGGGCAGAGCAATGCTCAGAGAAGACAGAAGCGGCCGCCGTTGGCACTGTTCTACCGCCCGCATCTCACGCGGTACCGTGGGCCCGGAAGCCCACCCCGCGCCGCGGCGTCGACACCTGCAGACACCTGCAGACACCTGCAGACACCTGCAGACGTGGCGACACTGACCCCAGGGCCCCGAGCCGCAGCCTGGCCAGCGCTGCCCGGGAAGGTCGGTGGCCACATCCTCCCAAACCACGGGGTGCTCCGCGGGAGCTGCTGCCCTGCCCTGGAGCCCTCCTCAGTCCCCCTCAAATCTCCGTGGCCCCCACACAGGGCTCCACGAGGTGGGAGCACAGACGCGCCCTGGGCGCTCGGCCACGAGCCCGGCTGTCTCAAATTAAGAACATTGTCGGTCCTGTCTCCGCAATTACACTGGAAGCTTCTTCCAGAGCTCAAGGCCGCCTCGCTCTTTGTCTCTGCCAGCTCCTGCTGCCCTGCACCCCCCAGCGGCACCCCCAGCAGCCCCGAACCCCCCCGCAGCAGCCCCACATCCCCTCCCCCTGCAGCAGCCCGCAACCCCCGCAGCCGCCCGCCCGAGACAGCCCCACACCCCTCGCCCCCCAAGCAGCGGCTCCGCATCCCCCCTCAGCAGCCCCGCACGCACCCCCGCAGCAGCCCCCATGCCCCCGCAGCAGCCCACACCCCCTGGCAGCTGCCAGCCCGCAGCCGCCCCGCACCCCCCCGCAGCAGCCCCCCGCAGCAGTCCCGCAGCATCCCCCCAGCATCCCCTCCCGCAGCCGCGCCCTGCACCCCGCAGCAGTCCCACAGCCACCACCACCCCCGCCCCGCCCCGCCCCGCAGCCCGGCCCCGCACCCCCGGCCGCCCCCCAGTCACCGGCGCCTGCAGCCTGCGGTTTCCACGGCGACGGGGCGCGCAGAGGGGGCACCACAGGGAAGCAGCGCCGCCCGCTCCTGGGTCCCTGGGGTCCCCGGGACACACAGACGCGCCAGCCAGGACAGGAGGGCCCGGAGACGACAGGGCGGGTGCAAAGCAGAAAACAACCTGAGATGAGAATGAGAGGCATTAGAACTGCCAAGTGTCTCTGACGTTCCCACCAAAATGAAACGTAAAAATCAGGTCTGCGAGTTTATTTTTTAAAAACTATATATGCATACATACACATATAGGTACATATGTGCACACATACACGCATGTGCATGTCCGTATATACAGGAAAAGTCCGATCTGCCTTCTCTTAACACCTGGGAATAGCATTTCCAGAAAAGTTCATTTTCATGGAAATCTTGAAAAAGCAAGGCCACTCTGGAGTGTGCTACCATTTCACTGGAGCACATTATCATAATATTGACTCCCAATCATGACTCATGCCCTGTTCTGGGCCCTTCATGAGGCTTTGACATTTATTTTTTTCTTACTTTTATTCAAATTCCTCAATTTTTGTTTTATTTACAAGAATTCCAAAGAAAATTTTGTTTTATTAATAAAAGCTATAGGCTCACAAATACCTCCTAAAGTTATAATATTTCTAAGCTGTCCAACTCTCCTTCAAAGACTCCACCAATATTCTTTTTCTATTCTGTATTTAAGGCTGCTCACCAGTATCTTGGCTCTCCCTGACCCCAAGACATGTGGTAAGACTGGCTTCCTTCAGCATTTAAAGTTGAGCATGTCCACGTAACTCACCGTGCCTGATGATGCAGGACTGAGTGACACATGACTCAACTTTTCACTCCTCTTTCCCCACCTCAATGACCATGAGGAATTCACTACCGTGCCAGGTCCATTGGCCTGGCTCCCCAAACACCTAGAATTGCCCGAGCCTCTGTTCCCACCTTTTGCCAACCCCATGCTAAAGATGTGCCAACTCTCACTCTTTTTAAGCTGCTGAAATGGGGGTGCTGTTTGTTTAAGCAGCATAACTGAATTTATCCCAATGAATACACAAACTTCTTATTCAATCATAAAAATTTCAACACATTATGCTCATTTGTATGAGGTGTGCAGAGGATTATGAGAGATTCTCTCTTCAAGATTATGATGTGACAAGACCATAACTGGTGATTACCATAAAAAACAAAATATGAAACATTCCATAGTAAATGAAAAACAAAAATTCTGTAAGAGCTCACTTTGGGTTGAGGTTAAGACTAAAAGTCTTAGCACTAGAAAGTGGATTTAAGATAGTAACACAGAAGGATGCCTGGGTGGCTCAGTCAGTTAAGCATCCAACTGTTGAGTTCAGCTCAGGTCATGATTGAGGATCTGGAGATCCAGTCCCATGTCAGGCTCTACGCTGAGCATGGAGCCTGCTTAGGGTTCTCTCTCTCTCCCTCTCCCTATGCCCCTCCACTCAACTTGTGGGTACAAGCTCTCTCTCTCTTGCTCTCTCAAAAAAAAAAAAAAAAAAGACAGTGACATTGAAGAATTAGTAAACCCAAAAGAAGGTCTTCTATCACAAGGAAAGGGTTAGAGTCTGAAACATATACTAAAGGCTCAACTATTAGAATTCTTATTGTTAATATTATTAAAGAGAATTGCAAATGTTATCATACCCAGCAGATTCTGCATGTGGGGTCTAGTGGAATCTGAATTGTAGAAAAAACTTTTTTTTTTTTTTTTAGTATAAGTGTGTACCATGCAATATTTAGGAGATGCTTATACTAAAAAAAAAAAAAAAGGAGAACTATTGATTATCTGCAATTCATATTTTACTAGGCATCCTGTATTTTTACTTGCTAATCTGGCAACTCTAACTCTGGATTCATAGGTATTTCCCGGGTATTATATAGGTTGTATAAGAGGGCCAGGGACAAGGCATTAAAGTTATCAGTAAGACAATTCACAAAATGAATACTAATTACATTTGTTTCTGGTTTTGTAAAGGAAAGAAGTAAATATTCCATACTAAAATACTTGTTAAAATATCTTCATTTGTTAAATTATGTTCTAAACAAATGATAACAATGCCCTTTGCTTCTATAAAAGACATAAACTAAACAAAATAGGTTAAGCGAGAAGTTTTGCCAATTTTGTATTATCTGTATCTTATAACTGTAAGTCATCAGTTTTCTTTTTTCTTGTTTTTTAATGTAATTTTGAGAAATTCCTTCCCTTCCCTCACCTTACCATAAATCCACAACATAGATTATAAAAAATATTTTATGCTGATTTGCTAGTGAATAATTAATAAGTCAATTTGAAGAACAATTTCAAAATATTAGGACATCATCCAAGCCTATTAAAATCAAATAAAAACATCGTTTCCTTTACTGAATTCCTTACTGGAATCTTTGAGCAGGCATTTTAAAAACTTACAGTGTTAAAAATTAGATTTGAAAAGCAACCATTATATTTTAGGATCATTTTAGGATTACAGAAAGATTGCAAAGATGGTAGAGAGAATTACCATAGATCCCACACCTGGTTTCCCCTTTTATGAACATCTTACATTAGTATATTTGTTACAACTAATGAACCAGTACTGATATATTATCATTAACTAAAGGCCATACTTTATTCAGATTTACCTAATTTTTCCCTAATGTCCTTTTACTATTCCAGGATCCTATCTAAGACATCATACCAAATTTAGTCTTAATGTCTCCTTGGGCTCCTCTTGGCTCCGACTGGATCTCAGATTTTTCCTGTTTTGACGACCTTGAAAGTTCTAAGGAATACTGAACTAGATATTTTGTACAATGTCCCTCACTTGGGATTTCCCTGATATTTTTCCTAGGATTAGACTGAGACTATAGGTTTTAGGGAAGAAGTCACAAAAGTCAAGTGCCATTTTCAACCTATCATATAAGATGGATTTTTTTAATTGACAATTTTTATAAATTGCTTACTTACATTCTTGGAAACTAAATTATATTTTAATGCCCTCAATTTAGTATTACCAGCCTATCCAGTTTGAAGTAAACATTTGGACAAGACTCAGGAGTTTCAATTATATAAATCAATGGCATTTTTATATGAATTCTAACATCATTTAGAATGATCATATGACATTTTAAAGTGCAAGAACAAAAAATCAATTAAAACTTAGAAAAGAGTCTCATGAAAACATTAGAACATTAATTTATATTGTCCTTTAAATAAATAAATAATAAATAAATAAATTCTATATAGCTTAAAAACCAAAATTACAAGCTTAGAGCTAGGGTAAACAAAACAAAACAACAACAAAAAACAGCAACAACAATACAAAACAAAGGAGATAGAATCATTGATGAAGATAACAGTAACTGTCTATGGCAGAAAGTGACAGCCTGCATCCCACTCCCCAGGGCCAAACACACCAGCTGACAGGTCTCTGGGTTTCTCAGGGATTTAAGTTAATTCTTTCCAGCTCGGCCAACCTTAATCCAATCAGTGGTTTCCCCCATGACCCAAGAGTTGGCACATCTCCCTTTGTACTTGAAAGCACAAGAGAATTTGAATCTCATATTTGTTATTAAACTACTAAATGGTGAACTGCATTGGAAAAAAGTATACATGTTATTTTGTGATTACTAATTAGCTCGATTAATGAGATTAATGATTAGGTTTAAACTGACATTTTTGTAGGTTAAAGGAAGTTGCATGTCAGCAATTTCACATGGTTCTACCTAACACTCTCAGGGATACAGCAATGGAGGCCTGGATTTCCCAGAATGACTCATAAATAAAAACCTTCCCAAGGCATGTACTGCCCTTGGTAAACAATTAGATGAAGGTACCATTTCTCTCCTTGAATAAGACTCAAAACCAAAAGCTGAAATTGTTAGCATGCTGAATGTCAACAGTTAAACAGTGAGAAGGAACCAGAATGCCGCTTCCACTCAGCTCCTGAGGAGACCAGCATCTGGGCAAGAAGGCAGATGACACCTATTCCGTTACAAACTCCCAAACTGCTCTCCAAAACTAAACTGTGTCACTTATTGTCAGACACGATTTACAGACAGATTCAAAACCTAAAGGTGCACATATATGTAGCCAATACAACAGGAGAGAAACATTTTAATCCACATTTTTGCTTAAGTGTAGCAACAAGTTAAACATCAAAAAAAAAAAAATAACTTAAAATACTCCTGATAGTTAAAAGGAAACCTCCTCAATCTAGTGACACTAGTTAAATAACTTTTTTAAAGATTTTATTTATTTATTTGAGAGAGAGAGAGAGAGAACACAAGTAGGGGAGTGGCAGAGGCAGAGGGAGAAGCAGACTCCCTGCTGAGCAGGGATCCGGATGCAGGGCTGGATCCCCGAGAACCCGAGATCATGACCTGAGCTGAAGGCAGACACCCAACCAACTGAGCCTCCCAGGCTCCCCTAGTTTAATAGCTTTAAGCTAATTTTCTACACGGAGGCTTTATATTTTTCAAAGATGTCATTTGACTAAAGGCATAGCTAATTTAAATCCCAAAGGGAGGGATCCCTGGGTGGCGCAGCGGTTTGGCGCCTGCCTTTGGCCCAGGGCGCGATCCTGGAGACCCGGGATCGAATCCCACGTCGGGCTCCCGGTGCATGGAGCCTGCTTCTCCCTCTCTCTCTCTCTCTCTCTCTCCCTGTGTGACTATCATAAATAAATAAAGAAAAAATATAAAAAAAAAAAAAAAATAAATAAATAAATAAATAAATAAATCCCAAAGGGGATTTTGTGATAGCAGAGTCCAAATGTGAGATGTAAAAGTTTATAAGCAAAAACTTATTTTTCTGTTAATATTAATTCCAAGTTACAGATATTTCCTGTATGAGATGAAATGAAAGTAAATATGCCATTATGAAAATATCACCTAGAAGTCACATAAATTGGCTTCTGATATTTTAATATGTAGCAGTTTAAAAAAATTCATATCCCTGACACATTAACATGCATTCTTTATAAACAAGTCACAAAATTTCCAACATATATCATTCAAGGACTTATGCCAAGAGTAACATCTAGATAATACTGCTCTAATTTAAAATAATTTATTTTCCTTTCAGTTGACAATATTCCAAAACATAGATGGTATCTTCAATTTAAATATAACAGAGAACATAATATAAATTCACTTTGACAAAACAAACCTACTTCTGAAAATCACATATGATCATATTTCCTATATTTGCCAACATTCATCAATACTTTCTCTTAAGATAATGTCTTGACAAACGAATATCCTGAAAGTTCTCTAAATCAATATCTCCCAGTGTTTCATATTCCCTGCTTTCTTTAAGATGATGCATATTGTTCCATGAAAAAGTAAACTTTGTACAGTTCTAATTTTTTGTTCTAAAAGTAAGTTTAATGTCCTCCTGCCACAAAATTCCTGGCATATTTATATTCTATTTACTATAAGATAATCTCCCCTTGAAAAACAGCCTGCAATACTTGAGAATGCCGGGAAATACATGACAGCTGACCTGGTAGGTAAAAGCATTATATTAGATCTGCATGTGGCAACGCATCAGCTCTTCCTAACTAATCATCATATTGGTCTCTGACATTCATTCAGTGATAGATGATCTGTTTTCTATCTTCCCATTTCAACATATATCTGTGATATGATTCAATGGTTAGTACATATTAAAAATTATCCTGTATAAGATATTTACTTGAAGCCAGGTAGGCATTCATTCTTGTGCATTCCTACTTTTTCTACATCAGAACAGGTATTTTAAAGTCTTTTTAATGACCAGCCTTCAAAGGGGTTGCATTCTATTGGGGGAAGACAGGAAAATAAGCTTGCAAAGCAATAAATAAATTAGATGATTTCCAGTTCTTTCACATGTTGTGAGGAAAATAGAACAAGGAGTAATTATTAGGTGAAAAACCAAGAGAGGATCAACTTTAGGGAGATGTGTACAAGAGACAAGATGGCCAAAGTGGCTGCCACCTAATAAATCGGTGGGAGAGGGTGCAGGTGAGATAAGACAGGGAGGAGTTGAATTTTTTTCTTTGTGTCATTGTCAGGGTCCTAAATAAAGGAAAGATATGAGTGGATACAGAGAGAGCTCTCTGGCTGCTGTGGAGATAAACTTCAAAGAAGCTCAGGAAAGGCAGGCTGGCTGGCTAGGAGCCTGCTACAGAAATCTTGGTGAGAGGTGATGGGGGCTCGGATCAGTATTTTTAAGAGTGAGGGTTTTAAGAAGTGAAAGGTTCAATCAAGATGAGGAGCATCCATGTAATTTTTTTTAACTATTATAAAAAAGAATTTTGGAATACCAGATGTTAATAAATATGGAAATCTGTACCTAGGTATTCTATCATATTGCTTTGTGTGTCACATTCTCTTTTATAAATCAAAGCAAATCGTTTAAAGTAAACTAAAAAGTAATTTTAAATACCTTAAATAATGACCCAGATTATAATCAGTGATTCCCATTCCCTTAAGGACCACTGCAATACCAAACACCCCAAATCTGCCACCAGAGTGGGCCTTCCTGGGCATTGGGACCTTGCTGGTTTTAACCTGTGGTCTCTGTTATGGATGTAAGGTTTGGATCCCCATAAGTTGCATGTGTTGAAGCCCTACCTCCTTTAACATGATGGTATTTGGAGTGGGGGCTTTGGAGGTAATTAGGGTTAGATTAGGTCATGAGATGAGGTCCTCATGAGGGGATTAGAGATCTTAGAAGAGGAAGAGAGAGGACACTGGGTTACTCAGGTAGTTAAGCATCTGCCTTTGACTCACGGTCATGATCTCAGCGTCCTTGGATAGAGCCCCTGCGTTGGGCTCCCTGCTCAGCAGGGATTTTGCTTCTCTCTCTGTCTCTCCCCTCTGCTCGTGTGCTCGCTCTCTCAAATAAATAAATAAAATATTTGAAAATAAAATAAAAAAGAAGAGGAAGAGAGAAAGATACATGCACAAGTAAATGCCATGTGAAAACACAGAAAGACCGCGGTCATCTGCAAGCCAGGAAGAGAGCTCTCGCAGGAACTGAATCAGCAGGCATCTTGATCTTGGACACCCCAGCCCCCAGAACTGTGAGAAATAAATAAATGTCCCTGGTATTCTGTTATGGCAGCCTGAGCTAAGACTCCCATGCAGTGTTTTCATTTAGTGAAGTACTTCCAACAGCACAACACACAAGCCACCAGGCATTCCCTCATTTCCGTGACTGAGGGGATCATGGCATGTTCTTACATTTGGATTTAGGAATATTTGTGCCACTGAGCACGGCACCTGATTACCTACTCAGTGCCTCACAGTACCCTACAAGACCAGCTGTCAAAATGTTCTACCATCTTCCCCTGGTGAAGCACAAACAGCTCCGCAAATTCCGACATCACACTACCGTACATCTGCATATCACAACACCTGAAACCTCACACTGTATCTGTATTTTTTAGCTTATTATGCACGTGCAGCTTAGCTTCTTCACATGATGAAGCTTCACATCAAAAGTTTGATGGCAAACTTTTCCACATGCTGCCAGGATCACTGCAAAGTGTTGGGCACCACAGGCATACAGCAGGACAACCCACCTGCCTGCACCGTCCTGCCTTATAACAGGTCTACAAGCAGTTCTACCTTTTCCCAAATGCCTAATGATATCCATCTTCAAAGATACATGAGCGGTAAACACACAGGTAACAATGCTCTGTCTACAGGAAAACTACCAAGCAGAAAATCTGACATTACTCCTACAGTACACAGGCAGCTTTTTAATGTAAATCGTGGGCATGCATATTGAAAACTAATAAGGTACAACAAATAGGAAACAGAATAATCCCTCCCAGTCCACAAAGCGATTCCTTCTAGAAAGTAAGAAGAAAAAACAAGGGCACCAAACACAAGCTGTGTAAGCACAAAGGACAGAGAGAGAAACTGAAAATAACTCTGAGTTCAAAAGCATCTTCTTTGGGTCAGAGCTAAAAGATAAATAAATAAATAATTTTTAAAATTTCTATAGTCAACAAATGCTGTATCCGCCACATTCATTTAGCTCAAATGATGAATACTTACAAGGAACAACATGTATATTCAAACTCAGAGGAATATCAGCCAAGGAGCTTCAGAGAACAAGCAAAAATGACAACATCTACTATTGGTTCAAAAATCTGTTCAATTGTTTTCAAAACTCTCATCCTCACTTTCAAAAGATAAAATATGGGGAAGCACTTGTAATGACTAAGATGCTATAAAGCTCAAAGGAATAGCTTTGCTTGTATCTCCTCCTACACCCTGTTCAACTCAAGACAGAACTTCATCAGGCTGTCACCCATCTCTCTCCCACCTGCAGCTCTATCACCTGCCATCCTGGAGGGGTAACCACTGGCAGAAAATGCATATTCTGAGATGCCTGGGTGGCTCAGTGGTTGAGCACCTGCCTTCAGCTCAGGGCGTGACCCTGGGGTCCCGGGATCAAGTCCTGCATTGGGCTCCCCGAAGGGAGCCTGCTTCTCCCTCTGCCTGTGTCTCTGCCTCTCTCTGTGTGTCTCATGAATAAATAAATCTCAAAAAATGCATATTCTGACAAGCCACTAGGAAACCACATAAACTCATATGATTTAACTGTGTACCTGTAAAGTGTTTATGTTTAGTACTGGAAGATCTTGAGTCTTAGTCACAACCATAGAATGCATTTTAACAGAGTTGGCACATGGAAGGAAAGGAAGGATTTCATATAAGTGACTTGAAGTAAAGTAGCATGGCACCCTGAGCTTGAAATCCAAGTTTGGACAGGATAGATACAGCTACTCTTCAACTAGAGAAAATGGCTCAACCACTCAGAGGGGGGGCAGATGATCTGGTTCTGGAATATCCTGTCATTTGCTACTCTTTATATTGCTTCTTCAAAATTCATCTTCAGCCTAGTTTGTTGACTGAATGGACTGATCAATGAAAAATTGACCAGCACATCAAAAAATTGTGTTGCCAAAACTAGTTTAAGCTTCCTGTTCCCTCTCACTTCTTAAAATTTCCACACTTCTCGGGTGTTACAAGCCCCTCAGCCCTCTATCAGAGGTCACCAGAACACAGTCTTCTGTCTCTACCATCCATATTCCCCAAAGGTCAATTTCCTTTTGCCCCATAACCTCTTACACTCTCTTTGTTTTGGGGGATTCACATGTACAAGCTACCAGCACCCCAGGAACCGCTCAACTGTTGCAATGAGAAACACAGAATCACTATATAATTCATCACACAATCTTCCAGCTAAATAAAAAAAAAAAAAAAAGGGCTGTCTCTGAAAGTGCTACAAGCACAAGCAAAACCATGATTAGCATATCCACTTGAGTACCTAAAACTTCACTACTCACTAAATAACATACCCACTGAGAGGATATGAACTTGCCTTCTGAACTTCCTTCAAAAGTTTTGAGAATAGGGGACAAATTAAAGTTTTTTTCATAACTTTACACACGACTTCATCCTATTGGAAGCCTACAGTTAGAGTGATAAGAATTCTCTGAAATCTTCTTCAAAGTATTTAAGGAAATATGTTCAAAAAATGGAAGCCAGCTACAGTTCACACTTCTAAAACTGTTCTGATAAAGCCTTCCAGGCGCCAGACTCAGCAGCCCACTATGAGAAAAAATAATATTCTGGGGACATTTCTACAGACTTCAATCCATGAGGAACAATAGGGCTTCGTTTTTACTACTCTTTTAAGCAGCACATATCTTTGCAAAAAGAAAAAAATAGAACTTTTTTTGGAGCCAATTTGATATGATACAATTTTTGAAGTGATATAAAGAAATAACAGGAATTACTTCCAGTGATGGTATCCTCTAAGTGATACCCAATGGCATGGAATATAGCAGTATCTTTACAATCAGTAGGGGAATGAGCATTTCATAATCATATTAATAATGGAGGTCAGACATTTAGTTTTACAGACAAGAAAATCTTTTGACTCCAGCTCATCAAAAAAAGAAAACCAAAACCCTGCTTTTGAAGTACATCACAAATTTCAGGGAATACATTTTATTCTGAACTGCTTGTCATGATAATGCTTCCCAAAGCATTTTTACATTTATTATCATATCACAATCATGAAAATACTGTAAATGTTGATCCTAATGAGCAAATGACAAAATAGGGACAAATGCAAGGTCACAGGAGAAAGCAAACAATTTCATTATGTGGATCCCAGAATCCAGAATCCTAATTCAGTATTCCCTTCAGAAGTGCCCAGTACCCAAAATCCACAAAAAGCAACCAAACCAATCCTAGTTCATGAACCACACTTTTGACAATGAGAACAAGACTACACATAGCCCATCATGATTAATGGAGTATTTACTATGTGCCAATTATTGGTCCTAGGATTTGAGAATCAATGATAAAAAGACAGATGACCAGTATGGAGTGGGGGTGGAGAGATACACAGTCCTAGGTGACCAGAGAGAAAAGGTACATGTACCCAGTGGGTACACACAGAATATGATACAGTAATACATGTATGGGGACAGCTGGGGGGCTCAGTCGGTTAGCCATCTGACTTGACTTCGACTCAGGTCGTGATCTCAGGGTCCTGGGATCCAGTCCCCATGGAGCTCCATGCTCAGCGCAGAGTCTGCCTGAGAATTGTCTCTCCTCTCCCTCTGACCACACCCCCCACTTGCTCTCTCTTTAAAATAAATCTTTAGAAAAAAAAATATATATATATCTATATCAGATCTGTGAGGTAGAAAATCATATATTTGCTTAAGAATGGCATCCTAACTTGCTTTTCCCAAACATTCTGAAACACTGCTTCAGCAGCCACACAGAGGATGACTATGGCACATATGCAGAGCTTCCACCTGTGAGCCCCAGCTGCGGCAAACACCTGACCTGTCGCACATACGTCCTGAGACAGTTACAGGTGTGTAATTATGCTTCATGGGGAGAAAGCAAAGGCCAGAATTAGAGAAAAAATATGTTATATTTATTATTTAACAGTAGAGATTGCTAAGATGTTGGAGGTTCACAAATATACTAGGTTCTCTGCTACGTATATGAGGTCCATAGTTTCTTTTTTTTTTTAAGGTTTTATTTATGCGAGAGAGGGCAAGCGCACACCCATGCAAGCGGGGGAAGGGGTGGAAGTGGAGGGAGAGGGAAAGAATATCAAGCTGACGCTGCATGAAGCATGGAGCCTGACACAGGGCTCAGTCTCACGATCCTGAGATCACGGTCTGAGCTGAAACCAAGAGTTGGAGGCTTAACTGATTGAGCTACCTGGATACCCCGAGGTCCACAGTCTCTTAATCTGCCTTCAAAACAACCTGAAAACACAGGGATTATCTCCCCTCTATCAACACTGGCACTCAACAGTAACATAACCACTTGCTAAAAAAAAAAAAAAAAAGAAAAGTTGAGATATGAACCCAGTCAAGTCAGGATACGACTATTAAATACTCCCTCCACCATTTGCTCCATTGCCATAGTTACTACTGAAACCCACAAAATCAGCGACCAAGAGAATGCTCCCTTAAAGAGAAAAAGGGAATAGATTTAACTATTAAGTTTTAGAATTATTCTTTAAAAGTAAGAATAAAATGAGGAATAAACTGATAAAATACAGCAAAGCGTAATATAACTACTTTAGAAAAATAATATAAATTAATATGAAATGGAGCATAAACCAGTTGAGAAATATGCAAAAGATACAAAAAGACAATTTACAGTAGAATTACAAATGCATCATAAACTTATGTAATATTTAACCTCAGCCATAGTCACAGCAAAGAAAATTAAATCACAGGAAAACACAATTTTCCCCCTAATTGGAATGTGTCGCCTGGGTTTTTGTTTTGTTGTTTTGGGGGGTTGTTTTTGTTTGTTTGTTTGTTTTGTCTTTAATTATAATACTCAGTTGCTAAAATCATGGGAAAACTGGCACTCTTCTCTCTTGCCAAAGGAAATGTAAATTATATAACCTTTCTGCAGGACAAATTGACAACATATATCAACAGCCTTGAAAACACTCAGTTCTATGAAGTCATCTACAGAAAATAGCCTGATGAAAACTATTTAGCTTTAATCACAGTACTATATATACTACCAAAAAATGAAAATGCCACCAATGTCCCAAAATAGGAAGTTATTTAAGTAAATGATGTTACATAAAGGTATGGAAAACAGACACTAAAAATGAATACAAATTATGTGAAAAAGGCCGCCTTACATGTTAAACAGTAACAAGACAGAATATGAGGTCTCTTCTAAATTTAAAAATGTATATGGATCAGCATTTCTACTAAAAACAGAGTCATTTCTGTGGCTTCACATCATGCATGAACTTTAGCTTCCTTTCATCACTCCTGCATTTTCAATTTTTTATGATCATGCATTACTTTTGAAAACAATAAAAGAAAACAATATTCAGAAAAGAGAAAAATATTTCATTAATATGCTGCACATTCTCAAGAAGACACCAACTTGCTAAAACTACTCAATACATCTCTTGAATTTAAGAATGGAGAAAATCTAGCTGTAGCACTGAAGAGGATATATGTAATAGACACTCAATAAAGGATGCATGTTGTTGATTTCAGTCAAGCATTCAACTAATTAATGAAATTTATCCCAAAGCAAAAATATAATATTCTTCTCAAAATTTAAAGGCATGCTTTTCTTTTTTCTGTGTAATGATGTAATACATAACAAACTATTATATATTTGGTGGGCAGATAATATACAAAGAGCAAAACACTTGAAACCCTGTCATAAGCGCTATGTTGTGTTTGTATAGGTGCATATACGGGTATGTGTGCTGGGTATCATATTCAATATAATTCACTGCCTTGCTTTTCTTCTTAACCCTTAGTGTTAAAAACACTCCCCAGTTTCTTGGAAGAGATAATTCCTAACTGTTATCATGTTCCTTTGGATAGAGGTGTCATAATATATTTATGCATTTATGGTGGATTTAACATTATTACTCTTTTGGAACCCAACTCAAGCCAAACAGTCTGATCCACACACTACAAGCCCCAGGCTTCCTGCGACACCTTCCATGACCTGGGTAAACATGACATGATTTCTACTGTCTCTGAGACTTTTCAGATGATGCCCATTTCACCTTTCTGCTTTTCTGGAAATCTCTACCTCCTTATACAGTGACTCAAAACAAAACAAAAAATCCACACCAGAATCAGCACCAATGAGGGCGGTGTTAGAGACAAGAGACTGAATTTTGGCTTTTTTGTATTTGGGAGAGTTGGTTTGCTGCCAAAAAAGTTGCTCTTCTTGGAAATTAAATTATTGCATTACTGAAAGTAATGACTGCTAGGTTACTCTAATGTTTGAAAGTCCAAACAAAATATTTGAGAAAGAAGAATAAAATTTATTTTAAAAAGTGAGCTTTTTTAAGGCTGAGTAGTCATGCTCGGATTCAAATAAAACTTAGAAATTCACTTTTTTCTTCTTTCTTGACAGAGTCCATTATTGCTCCTATTAAAAGTTAAAACATTAAATGCCAACCAAACTCAAATTATCTACACTGGGATAGAAAGTACCTTATAGATAACAGTTCTCATGGATCATTATTTATATATAGTTTGGGAAGTCAGATTTTGACACTGTCCCTTTTATACCCAATTCCTACCACTTACAAGGCCATCCAATTATTGGCAGTCAAAGTCTAACATGGAGAGTAGGGAGGAAACACTGAGAATGAGTTATTTTAAAGTTGGCAATACATAAATCAGCTGAATTTCATGGACCGTACTCTCTATAAATCAGCCAAGGCATTAGACACTCCCCTGATAATTTCTGATACAGTGTCAAAATACCATAAAATATTTAAAGAGCTCAACTTCTAAGCAAAATACTATGGAAGCTATTATATTAAGAATTCTACAACCAGAATTCTTTATAAACCATGTCAATGAGGCACACTTCTTGCCTACTTCTGATATTTTTTTCCAGGTAAAGGGAACTTAATTCATGTGATATTCTGGCCTCCCTCCAACCCTTCACTTTCTCTGTTTCTGAAAAATAAAGGAAGCACCTTGGCTAGTTCCTTGCTTCTTCCTCTAGAGATCTTTCTGCCTACAGAGAGACGAGGCTAGGCTCTAGGGCTCAGATCAGCTCTGTCCTGCAGGAAGAGAGGAAGGCCAAGGTCCTGCGATGACAGAATTAAATTATACTATTCTTCATCATCTAATGCTAGAAATTAAGCATCTCACTTAGTAATATATCTGTATCATACAAAACTTGTGGAAATTTTGAGACTTACATTTAACCAAACATACTTGGATCACTGCTTACGTTGAGCCAAAAAACAGGAAGGTCTTATTATAGCACGTATTTTACTCTGGTAACTTACAATTAGAGTTCCCACAACAACACATAAATTTGAATATAAATAACTGTATTTATTGTCAAAATGTTTTTTTGACTTAAGATAAATTAGTCTCTTGTTACACAGGTCACATTCCATAACAAATTTTAAGATATATCCAAACATTATTATTATAAAAATTATGTTGCTAAAGATCATGGTTTTTCCTTGTAGGAGCTGGGCATAATCAAACCCACAGGAGCTAAGCTCTTTACTGAAGGTACCCAGAGTAAGATAACAAGGAAAATTACAATGTATTGTCAAAAAGGTACCAGTACACACACTTTCACTTCAAAAAGTTGATTTTTAATGGAGGGAGTGGGTCTTCTTTTTAAAGAATAAATTCAACCTTTTAAGGTTTCTTTCCTTTTTGTTACATTGCTGTTATGCTGGGATTCATGCCCTGTGGTTCCAAACAGAGCACAGGTTTAATATGTGACCTCACAGAAAGGGAGGCTGTGTTTCTTCAACTATCTATAATATTCTTTGTATGAATCTTGTAGAAAACTTGATATTAACCAGGTGAATAGAACACAACACTAATAGAGAATATCAAAATTTTATAATTTCTGACTCTTTGATTGGCATCTTTTTTATTTTTTTTATTTATTTTTTTTTAATTTATTTTTTATTGGTGTTCATTTACTAACATACAGAATAACACCCAGTGCCCGTCACCCATTCACTCCCACCCCCCGCCCTCCTCCCCTTCTACCACCCCTAGTTCGTTTCCCAGAGTTAGCAGTCTTTACGTTCTGTCTCCCTTTCTGATATTTCCCACACATTTCTTCCCCCTTCCCTTATATTCCCTTTCACTATTATTTATATTCCCCAAATGAATGAGAACATATAATGTTTGTCCTTCTCCGACTGACTTACTTCACTCAGCATAATACCCTCCAGTTCCATCCACGTTGAAGCAAATGGTGGGTATTTGTCATTTCTAATAGCTGAGTAATATTCCATTGTATACATAAACCACATCTTAAAAATAATGGTGCCGGGAGATATAATTTACTTCTCTTTTAGCTTAACTAATATATATTTTAATATGTAAAGGACTGGTATGTTGTAGACTAGAAAACTTAATATACCTCATATGCAAATCTGCACAATAAAGTAACATTACAACAGGAGTAGGGAGAGAATATATACATTTAATAGCCTTTGTTAGAGAGAGGCCTATGTAACATATTTAATAATACACAAATGAAGCATAAGTACCCATCTTGCAATGAAACGCCGGGACACCTGCACCCCGACGTTTATAGCAGCAATGTCCACAATAGCCAAACTGTGGAAGGAGCCTCGGTGTCCATCGAAAGATGAATGGATAAAGAAGATGTGGTCTATGTATACAATGGAATATTACTCAGCCATTAGAAACGACAAATACCCACCATTTGCCTCAACGTGGATGGAACTGGAGGGTATTATGCTGAGTGAAATAAGTCAATCAGAGAAGGACAAACATTATATGGTCTCATTAATTTGGGGAATATAAAAAATAGTGAAAGGGAATAAAGGGGAAAGGAGAAAAAATGAGTGGGAAATATCAGAAAGGGAGGCAGAACATGAGAGACTCCTATCTGTGGGAAACGAACTAGAGGTGGTGGAAGGGGAGGTGGGAAGTCTGGGGGTGACTGGGTGACGGACACTGAGGGGGGCACTTGATGGGATGAGCACCGGGTGTTATTCTATATGTTGGCAAATTGAACACCAATAAAAATAAGTTTATAAAAATAAATAAATAAATAAATAATAAGTACCCGTCTTAACATGCGGATACAGATCTCTTGTGTCTACGCAAATGTTTATAATTTACAAGCCACTTACACTTTCAATTAATCCTGAAATAAATCTCCTCAGATATTCTATCCTTTTGTACCCATTTTACTGCTAAAAACCAACCAACCAACCAACCAACCAACCAAAAACTAAGGTCTAAGTAACACATAAATGGCCAACGTCACAGCTAAAGAAGAGACAGAGCTGGGATCCACCCAAAGCCAGCACTCTCTCCATATCTCTGTCTGCACCTACACAAAGCAGAATCCCAAATAGTATCGTGCTATGATATAAACATATCTCATTTTACATACGTATTTTATATATAATATATAGGATAGGATATGGATATACAAACACACACACACACACATATATATACCACACACACACACACACACACAACACACATATATATATATATATTCATTGTGGGTCAGAACCCAACTTTTTTCTCTAGAAATATATTTCTGACAGGAAATGACAATTAATGAAATAATAAGTTTCAATAGATGTAATTCATTTTACAGATAACTTTCAGGAACCTCACCAAGGGATACATGTGAATATGTTTCTAAGATGAAAAGCTTCTAGGAAGCACTGTTTGTAATTTGTCAAAAACTAATTGATACAGAATATAATTTCAATATCCTAATATAGCTAAGACATTTCCTACAAAACAGTTATCCAAGATATGGAGCTTGAGATCATACTTAACAGCTCAGTGATCAAAAGATAAACAACTGGAAGTGTCATAACTACACATTTTTGTTACGAGTCTTCACATTTTTAATGAACTAAAAGCACAGTAGGATAAAATACTTCTGTGACTTTCCTGTGTTAAGAGGTACTGTTTTTTTTAATAATAAATTTATTTTTTATTGGTGTTCAATTGAGGTACTGTTTTTGAACATAATTAGATTCATTAAACCCAACCAGGCAGTTTATTAATCAGTAGGCTAGATTGGCAGACAATGGGATAGAAACTATTTATCTATGACACATTTAACATTTTACATTAATACAAAAAGCTGTTGCTCTGGCATATAATCAGATAAACTTGAAGCCAGCAACAAGTATCATGAACTGCTCCCACTCAAATTAACTTTTCACCTACATTCACATAACACTTATGACAAAGCTTATGCTCAGGAGAGCACTACCTTTATAATTATATGTCAAAAGTAATGTTATATTTGAGAATATGGTAACTTCATTTTTAATTTTAAAGGTCATTATGAAAGTGACATTATCCTTAGAAATTATTTATCAAAACTATAAATTGCATTTTCCAACTAATTTCATTTGAATTTCATTTCCTCCCTGATGAACCATTTCACTGGGAGAAAGACTTGGCTTGTATTCTACTGTGGAAGATGTGAAGTTGATGGAAATATTGTAATTTGACAGTGCATGACTTTTATTACAAACAATGAAAACATTAGTGACATCTATAATGATTAGGTTGTACAACTACACAAACATTCACCAAATTAAATAACTCCTTTCTGCAAGACTATGACAATTTTATTAGGGCAACAACCTCATGTACTTACTACAATTGCCATTCAATCAGGTACTATCATTTTCAATCCACAATATGACATAAAACTCACATATACAACACATATAGTGCTGCTCATGCTCATCAGCTGCTCTCTGCATACACACATAAGCACAGAACAGTGTCTACTAGTCCTTTAAGTATCACGTTTAAAACTCAACAGTAGACTCAAAAGGAATAAAGAAAAATGAACGTCTACCCCATTTATTGCTTCTTTTTGAAAGAAATTTTATGTTAAAACAAGGCAGCGAGCACAACAGTGTGTTCAAAGTGCTCTTGGAAAGTTTTCTAGATGTGAATAAGCTGAAACTAACACAATATAGGTAGAGCTAATCAATCACACTGTTCAGTTAACTCAAGCCGTATGGAGCTTGCTAGCCTTCCTGCAACACTGAGACTTGCTAGTTGTGTAATTACAGGCCTCCCAAATCTCACCATCTAACTCCACATGCAAGCATCTTCATCCAAGTCCTGAGATCCTGTGACCCACAGGGCAGTAAGGATGCCACTTAACATTTTCCCCAAAACATTAAAGATGGATTCTGCATGTGGCAAAGAGCATTTAGGGCAGTTTAAAGCATCCAGTCCACACTGGAGGATGCCCGCCCCTACGTGTCATACTTCTCAGGGACCGAGCTCCCCATGTCATGCCCAGGTTCATCCCTGTAATTCAACTTGAGTCTTATCAAACACTCCTCCGTGGGATTTTAGAAGTGGTGCAGCCTGAAAGCCTTTTAATCCTGGAGGTGAATTACTAACTGCCAAGAGAGGAACTGGTCTACCACCGGACGCAGCCGAGCTGATGGAAAGATGCACAATGAGACAACTCCTGGGTAGTGTGACCAGCTCCCTATTTTCATCGAGGTCGGTGCAGAAAATTGCAAGCATCTTAAATATTGGTCATATAGTTCCGAAAAGTGAAAATCTATGCATGTCAGGCCCAACAGTATGCTTGTAACATATCCCTTTTCTCCACCAACATGTTTGCTTGATGACATTAGGCATGCATGTTAACAACACCTTTCAGGGCCAAAGCAAATCAGATCAGATCAACCCAAGCACACAAGGGGAACAAAACAGCTTGGAATCACAACCTGCTCCTCTTTTTCTGTGTTTCCACACCCTTCGCTTCCCTCCATGTACATCTCAACACAACTTTAGGCATTCTGGAAGTAGCTGTTCTTTGTTGGACACACACACACACACACACACACACCCAAAATCCCTAAGACTGTTTCCCTACCACACGACCTGGGAAGCTGCATCACCTCTCTAGTGACTTAATTCTGAACGTAGTGGCTCCAACCAGCTGAGCAGCAATCGATGCAAACACATTACACACCAGAATAGGAGGAAGGTCGGTGAAAAGGAAAAGCAGCTTTGCTTTCAGCCATTAATTACCGATCACCCAAATATCGCGTCGCAATCTCCCACACTCATGCACAGCGTTCCAGACCTGGGTTTCAGGCGGCGCTTCCCAGAGCCTCGCTAGCTATTGTCAGGGCGCAGAAGCCCCCGAAACCTGTGAATCCGGCGGAAAAGGCTTCCTCTGAAACCGCTAAATATAGACCAAAGGGGCTCTGGGTCTGGCGAGCCGCAGGAGACCGAAGAAACGGCCATGGACGCATATGACTAAGTATTTCCATTTTGTTCTAGCCAAACATCGTAATGACATTGAACATAAGGGCAAAAGACTAGAGCGAAGTCCTCCCCGCCCCCACCCCGTCCTCTCCGTGTACCAGGGACGTCATGAAGGCAACGGGTATGTTCTTGAAGGTGGCGGGGAGCAGTATTGTCGGTGCTGCCCTACATACGGCTCCTCCGGGGAGAGGGGCGGCGGGGAGGGGAGCTCGCCGGAGCCCTCGCTAACCGCTGCGAGAAAGGCACTAGCCCCGGCCCCCGCGCCAGGCAGAGCCGTCTCCCGAGCGCGGACCGGGCGCGATCGTGATCCTCCCCCGGCTGGCGGGACCGCGCGGCAGCCGCCGGCCCGGAGCACGGGACCAACCCCCCCCCCCCCCCCCCCGCCCGGCGCCGAGGAGGAGGATGCGCCCGGCCCCGGCAGCCCAGCGAGAGCAACTCACCGAACGGCGCGGCGCCCGACTGCTTCCTGGAGAACATGCACCCGCCACCGGCGACAGCTCCTCAGTCCGGGAAAAGGCGAGCGCGCCGCCGCCCGGCTTCAAGGCAAGGTCCTGACCTTGCCCAACTGCAGCATCTTCCGCTTTTGTTGTCTGAGCGCGGCCGCGGGACGGGCGATGCTGGCGGGGCGCAGGGGCGAGCGCCGCGGGGGAGAGGCGGCTCCCGACGCGAGTGCGCGGCGCCCGGCCCGGCGGCCCCTCCGAGCGCGGCGAGCGCAGCGCCCCCTGCCCGGCTCCGCGCGCTCCGCGGGCTCCGCGCGCTGTGGCTCCTCCAGGCTCCTCGGGGCTCCGGGCGCCGCCGCCGCCGCCGCCGCCGCCGCCGCCGCCGCCGCCGCGCCCGCCGCGCCCGCCGCTCCGCTCGGCCGGCTGCCGCCGCGGGCGCGAGCCTGGGGCCGCCGCGGCGCCCGGCGCCGAGCGCTCCCGTGCTGCGCCCCGCGCCACCTGTGCCGCCGCCGCCGCCGCCGCCGCCGAGGGCGAGGCTCCTCCCGCGGCGCGCGGCAGCCTCAGCCTCCACCTATGCCTCGGCGGCCGGCTCGGGCGCCCGGCTAGTGAGGAAGCGTCCGCCGCGCCGCCCAAACCTGCCCTGGGCGCGGAGCATGCCCAGTGCCGCCGCGGCCGCGCTGCGCTTCGCCGTGCGCATTCCACTTCTCCTGGTTTTCGCGGCAGCAGGAGCAGCAGCAGCAGCAGCAGCAGCAGCAGGGGAGAGGGGCGGAGGCCGCGGGCTGGGAGAGGGCCGAGCATCCTCGCGAACGCACTGCCTGGCCTCGGCCTGGGCGGAGGCTCGCAAGCAGGCGAAAGCCGGAGGGGACCCGGGGCAGGCCTGAGCCCCGGGTTGGCCGGGTTCCCGCGTCCCCGTGCATGGGCAGCTTACTGCGGAGCGCAGATGGCAGCCTGCACACAGAGGCCCGGGCCGACGGGTTCTAGACTAGCTGCGCTGTGCGCGGGGGCCTCGGGGCGCGGGGCCTGCGCCGGCTCCCGGGTGCAGCTGGATGTGCGGGGACCCCCTGTTCTAGAGCAGACAAGGCAGGGCGCCCGTCTGCGCACCTCCCCACAGCGCCAGTCCAGTCTCGCCCCCTCCAGCACTTAGAACACATTTTCCACAGATGGAAAGACTTTCTTCCTAAACAGAATCGGGAAGGTCTACGAACTTCCTGCGGGAAGGACCTTGGTCCGGTCTGGAACTTGAGTAGAGGGCGCGAGCTCCTCCCCTTGCCCCCGCTGTGTCTCCTGCTTCAGCACTTGGGCACCCGCTCTCGCTTCTCCTCCCCCGTTCTCAGGCTAAAATGGAAACCTCCACCTGTTCCTCTGCACACTTTCCCCGCACGTCCTGCGTGGCCGTCTTCACTTTCACACCGGCTTTCTGTGTCTCCACACGGTTTAACCGCTCATGGACTCCCCGGAGAGCCTTTGTGCCTCCCCTGCTGTGAGAGAACGCGAGTGGAATCCCCGTAGTGAGCCGTGGAAGACTCGTCAGAAAACAAGACCCTTGCCAGGTGCCCAGGAAGTCCCCTGGGCCTTCACCTGCGCCCACCCAGCCCCCGTTTCAGGAATCCTGACGGGCTCTCCCACGGCATTCGGAGGAGCCCGGCCTGCCCGGGGCCAGGGGCAAATGCTCCTGGTTATGCCCCAGCCCCCCATCCCTGCCCTGTTACACCCCAGAGGAGCGGACATGGTGCTGTCCGCTCCCCCCCACCCCGCCCCCGCCGCCCCAGAACTGGTTTCTGACACGCAGCTAAGCATGAAAGAACACATAAAATTGTAATCAGAGGGATTTGGGGGGCTTAGGATTCTCCCTCTTTTGTGTCAGAAGAGATTATCCAAGAAAGTCAAATGACTTGCATATTTATCCGGAGCTATTCTCTGTTATACTTTGAAGTATGTTAAACTATAATTTGAGGTAAACGCAAAGGAAAAAAGTTTTAGGTTAAATAGGTAGAAATAAATGCAAGGAGTAGCTTATTAAGACAAGGACTTTTGACAACAGTGCAAATGTTCCTTTTTAATCCTCCTACCCCAGGGCCGGAGATGCATCTACAGTCTTGGTCTCACCTCCAAAAGCAGTGCTCTGGCCTGGCTTCAAGCGTTAAGCCGGCTCCGGCTCCGGCTCCGTATTAAATACTCCCCATCTCTGTGAGAGAAGACACTGCAGGGCCCTTTTTCAGCACTTTATTTTTTTATTTTAGTCCTCAGGCCGTTCAATTACTGTGGAGTACTTGGTACAAGACAAATTAGCAGCACTATATCCACTAGGCCACACTGTATTTTAAAAAATGCTCTGGTCTCACCTTTGCCTGGTCAGACTTTTTTGGGGGGAAAAAGGTGTTTTCGTTCGTTTGTTTGTTTACCTGTACTCCTCTTCCTCTTCATATCCTGTAATTCAGGAAGTCATGGGAGGGAAGTGTTGAGGGGAGGTTAGTAACACTTTGGATTAAATTTAAAGTATGTGCATTGCTATTATCCATGGGAAATATATTTTATGCCTATATAGAACTAAGAAAATAATTTTCTAAAGTTATTTAGAGTTATTTTTGAAATGAGCAATGGAAAATCCTATTTACTAGCTGTAATCCTTGGAAATAACCCATAGGCAGTCCCTATAAACTTCTGTAGAGCATGGGTGAGGTGGGTATTTAGGAACGGCAGTGATGCCCTGAACTACTTTGACTTGCTCTGTGCCCAACTTCATTGGAACATTATGATTTCTATTCATCTAAAATAATTTGTAACTGAAGATATTATTAAATGCACAATTAGATAATACTGAAATATAAAGTAAAACAATCATGTGTAGTGTTAGATCTTCGAACGACTCACTGCTGCCATCTTTTGCCTCTTGCTTCTGAAAGTTCCTGTAAAAGGAACGTTCCAAATCCCCTAATTCACTAGGAGACCAGAAAATTACTAGTTTATTATTTTCAAATTACAGCACCCAACACTAAATGAGATATTTATTGTGTTTTTTTTCTGTTTATGTATCAAAAGAGCTATAAGATACAGAAATCATACCTATATCTCTTGATTTTTCAAATCACTTTTCAAAATTTGATACAAATATGTTTTCATATGGAACTTTTACTTAATTAATTGCTAAGCATGAAACCCAATAATTCAAAATATTTTTATAAAGGCACATATTGTATTTTATAGTCTAAAATATGCTAATCTTATGAGACTGCAATGTTTGAGTCAAAGCAATTTAAATATAGCACTATATTTTGTTGTTGAGGCTTCAATAGAAAGATAATATTCCTGTATTTTTTAAGTGAATTACCCATTGATAAACAAATGGAAATTTCTTAAGTTGGAAAATTAAACTATGTGATTGTTGTTGCTATCTAGCATTTATTCATTTATCTATTTGCTGTCCAGCATTTTTTTTAAGATTTTATTTATTTATTCATGAGAGACAAGGAGAGAGAGAGAAAGGCAGAGACACAGGCAGAAGCCCGAGGTGGGACTTGATCCCAGATCCCCAGGATCAGGCCCCTGGCCAAAGGCGGTGCTAAACTGCCGAGCCACCCAGGCTGCCTCGCTGTCCAGCATTTAAATAGGGTAAGTAATGACGCTCTTTTTTAAAATTTACAATTCAAATTTTAAATCAAATTCTTTAGAATTTTAGAAGTAGCGTCATTATATACGTTATATATACATATTTGTAGGGCTAGTAAACACTGCTTATTGCTGATCATGAAAGATACACATTTGTTACCGGACAAAGGTATTCTGGTTTTAAAGGCTTTCAAAATAGTTAACTGATTTGATTTAACCACTCTAGTTAAGATCGATGTCTGGATCATTTCACAGCTTGATTTGCAGCTTCACACTCTCATACAGACTACTTTTTGGTACTGCTACTCGTGATGATATTATTCATTCATTTCATTTATCAGCAGATGTTTGAATGTCTGTTGTGGTTCAGACACTGGGCAAAATTTGGAGACTCAATAGCAAACAATAAGACAGATCCCTGTCCTTGTTCATAATTCAGGGTCATGGGATAAGAGATAAAAGGAAGCACAATGAGGAAGCAACAACCACCAAATACAGTTATTTCTTTCCAATTGCTTATATGCTTTAGGGCATTGATGATTTTTTGTTCAATTCCTTTTCTTCAATGTTTTCTCATTGTTTTTTGCCTCTTCAAGGGATTTTGTTTTTTATGCCAGGACAGAGGTAGCATCATGAGGGGAAGACTCTAAACACTGAAGCAGAGCAATGAGAGGGATATAGAGAGTGTGTTTGGTGAAAGCTAGAGTTCTTGTAGATATAATGGAAGCAGGAGTCAGAATGAATGAAAGATTCATAGACCATGAGGTGTCCGCTGAAGGCCCCTACCTGTATCAAAAGTCACAAGCTGTACCAAAACATCGAAGTCCAATGTAGACTGGTCAGGCACGAGAAGGTCAAGCATTATTGATCATTAATGGACAGTGGATCCAGAAGTCTAAGTCAACAGGCATTGACAAATTGCATATGCAGGAAGAAGACATTGAACGATGGAGCTGGGCACAGAATCTTGATAACAAATATTAGCAGCAAGGAGGAATACATTTTATGCTATCATTGGCAATGTTTATAGATTTAATGAGCTCATTCTAGTGAATGAAGAAACTGACTTTCCAGATTGACCAGCTTGAGGCCTATAGACAGAAATAGGAAGAAACAACTGCATAAAATGAGATCCAAAGAATGGAACAGGGGAGTTCTTATCAAATGCATCCAGTCTTTCTAGGTATGTTTTCAGATAGAGCTGATTTAGTATTAAATTCATCAACAAAACTTCAAGTTTTTACACCAGGCATCTAGGTTAATGATTCTTAATGGAATCATTACAGCCTCCTTAGAAAGTGTTTTAGAAATGTGTGAAAGGGCATATTTTTATTGTCATTAACATTTGGTGGCCGTGAGCCACGCATTCTAAACATTCTGCAATATGAGACCATCCTCCAGAAGGAAGAATTGCCTGTATCCTTCATGACTTTAAAGGGTGCCACAGTCATCCACAGGTGTTAAGAACCTCTTCAGAAATATGTAAGCCTTCAACTTTACTCCATTTTGCATGTTTACAATAAGTATTTTTGTGTGGAAATGCCCATGATATAAATTTCAGAAAGATTTAACATTGTTTTGATCAGAAATTGACCGATTTTGAGTTCACAAAATTCAGAGCAACAGTTCATGAAAAAAACATTCCTGTGTCAGTCTATGATTATAGTCATTACCATCAGAGTGATGCTACATACAGGGGCAAGGTTAGCTTTATCCAACCCAGTTGTGTCTAAGCATTTACACAAAGAAAACATAATATTTTATTTCAACTAATTTTCCTTTTATTTCTTCTTTACATTTAGGTTAGGTATAGTATAGGTCCTTAAAAACCAGTTAAACGTCTTAGGATAGCAAAGTGGGCATTACATGATATTTGTTATAAAAGTGGGGCATTGGGTGTCAGTAGCTTTAAGAATGAAGTACATAAATGATTCACTTAAGAAAATCAATAGCATATGTTATGATCACTTATACTGTGGCTCCAAGAAGAAAAACGATTTATTAACAAAACTTTGCTCCTATCACCAACTCTTTAGAATCAGGTAGCTTGTAAAAAATAATAATCACATGCACAGGTCTCAAAATCCGTCTGCACACATAGGATGAATCTACAAATTAATGCTGATTATTTCCTCAGTCTTACAAACTCAGATTGAGCTTCTTCCCTTAATTCTAAATATTTGTCCACATCACCATCCTATTGTGTTGTTTTACTGTAGAACTTTGATTTTTTGCTTTTTAGATTCATTTATCCACTACTTCCTCAATTCACTCTTCTGATTAAGCTGAAATGTTTTGATTAAGGGCCAAATCACCACTGATTGCCATTCCAGTGTCTATCCTCCCCTCTCTTCCTGTTGTACATGACCCAAATTTTGTTCCAAGCAGCACGTGACCAGCTGTAAAACACTACCCAGCCTCTCTTGCTGCTATGTGTAATCTGTCAGACAAACATAAGGGTCTGATGAAGGTTTTAGAGAATGGTTTGCTTTTGTGAATGGGGTGCTCTCGACTACTGCTTCCTTCCTTCTTCCTCTACTCTGAAATGCACACTGCAGGCTGGACTTGGACCTGCCACATTACAACTAGGAACTCTCCATGAGAAGAGCCACACATAAAAGGAGGCTGAGCCTAAGATAGAAAAAGCCCAGGATGCTGAAAGTTTCCTAGAACCACACAACCAACAGCTTGGGACTTGTGCTTCCTGAGCTTATTTGGGATAAAAATAAGCCTTTATTTGTCAAGCCTTAGTAGCTGGTTTCTATTACGTGCCGCCGAACACAATCTCTGACACTTAACATTTTCTGTAATCGCTCCCCTCCGCTCACTAGAGCTGTGTCACTTTATTTCCCTCACAATATATATTCTATGAAATTTATTTTTTTATTGAAATGAGTACATGAGTATGCTCAAATCACATATGCTAGAAGATATATCAGTGAATGGTATAAGATGAGACTTGTATCATTACTGATAAATGAAGTCAGTTCAAAGCTTTGAGTTCTCCCTATGTGACTGAATGACTTTTTATACTATCTCCAAAGGTGAATAACTCCTTTGCATTCAGTTTAATGTTACTCTCAAGGTGTATAGAGCACATTTTCTGACATCAATTTTCTCAACAAAATTCTTAAATTTCCCATTTCTTACCTATAAAATAAGCAAAGTCTTTCCTCTCAAATTGTTGTGAGAAATAGTGAATCAATCGGTGGTTTAAAAAAAAGGCATCATGCCTGGCACATAGTGAGCAATTCACAATTTACAGTTAATATTAGTTATGACATTAAAATGCCCTCTTACTTCTGCTGTTTTGACTTTCCTGCTATACCGAGGAACTCGTGTGATCTGATTGCACATATCTTACTTGCTCATCAAGACACAGAGGCAATACCACATTGCTGATGAATACTTTTCGTATTCATTTTTTCCTAAGCAGCATCAACGAATTACTTTCATATGCAAATAATTATATCTTACAGACTAGTGACAGGAGTTTACACTGATCTTCATTTTGTACACTGGTTGTGATTACTGTTTTCACTGAGTTTTTGGGAGTTCACAGATGCATATCATCCACACCACGTCAAGTGGCTTTCCTTTCTGTTGTATTTCATGATGGTGTATTTCTTTACAGCTTTGTAAAGCATACTGTTTTATAAAGTGTGCTGTTTACCTTGAATGGCTGTTCTGTACAATTTATCAATTTGGTTTATCTGTTGATAATAATGTTATCCAATAATTCTTATATCTGATTTTTTCCATGCACATGGAACATGTACATGACTAGCTATATTTTGTGTTTCTTGCATTCACATTCATTTTATTTTCATATTTTCAATAGGGTCAGGAATGAGGACTTCTTAAGGAACTTTCCAAATAATTGATTATGTTTGTATAAATATATGGATGAACATTTAGTTTTGCTATTGTAAAAGTAATAAATTCTCAATTATAAATTAGAAAATGCAGAATTATTTAAAAATTATAATCTCAGCACCAGAACCAAAACAGTTTGCTTTAAATGTAATCCACAAGTAAACATCCTCTTATTCAGTTAAAATTATATTTCTGTAATTTTTCCATTCCATCTTTCATGACTATATGTTCCTACTCTAAGGTTAGATCATTCTTTATACAGCCAATTTTCCATGTTATACATTTTGGCCATTATTACAAAATTTCTCCCATGATAGATAAAGGTTTAGTGGAGATTATTTTCTCAAATTATTTGACATTATAAACATCTCAATTGAAAAATAAACCAGACTCTTATTTCTGGGTAGAATGGGATAGTTTGTGGCAGCCCCATGCTTCTGCTAAAAATAAATAGAATTCTTGAACAAAGAACAAAAATATTCCTCAAAAATATCAGAAATCTGCTGAAGCAAAAAGGACTAGAGGAGCCAAGATTCCAGGCAGAAAAGGATGTGGGCTTTGAACTGACATTGTATATCTCCTCTTTCCCCGAGAATCTTTGCCAATTTTCGATGCAGTGAAAGAGGCTGAGTTTTGACTCTTTTTCCTGGGCAGAGGGCCACTGTTTGAGACACAGATGCCAGTAGAGGTTTTGTTGGTCTCATAGGGCTTCAAATTGAAACTGAGCAAGATCCCAGTGAGAAGGGAGGAGCAGAGAATTGAAGCTGACACACATGGCTGGTTTTCCTTTCAAAATTTTGCTAATTTCTGAAGCTACACAGGGCTAAGATGCTAAGTAAAAGGCCTCTGAAAATCAGAATATAATTTTAATAGTCTTGCTTTACAGAGAAGAAAAGCATTTGCATTCAAGACTTTCCTGAGATAGCGGCCTTGGGTAACCCATCAGGTTCTCAGTTAAAATCCCTAGAAGCTTGTTCCCTAAGAGCTGGGGAAAAAGAGATAGATGGACATTTGTCAATACTATTGCTTCAGTTCAATTCAGCTAAGTCTTTGATTAGATTAAATGTGACCTACCTAGTCATCTATGTACCTAACAGGAAAAAGTGAACCTCTTCAGGCAAACTTCCACAATTTGTTAATGTACAGGGCCCAACATAAAATTTGTTACATGGGGATAAGAACAAATGACCAATAGCTAACCAATAAATATATAATAGAAATAGACCCACAGGTAATTCAGATATTGGAATTAGCATATGCTTTACAAATTTAAAGTAATAATCATATGTTCAAGAGAGTATAAGAATGTAGGAGGGCATAGGGTAAAAACTTAAGTGGCTAGAGAAATTCACCTGAAAATTGGAATCTATGAGAAATAATCCACTTGGAATTATAGATTTAAAAAATATGACTGAAGTTAATTTTAAGAATAAGTTTCACATAATCTGTTACACACAAAATATTGAGTGCACAGGTAGCATTTGACAAAGCCAACCATATGCTGGATTATAAAGCACGCCATAGCAAGTTTGAAATGATTAGAGTCATTGAGAGTAAATTCTCAGACAACAGTGGAATTAAATCAGAAATGAATAACTAAGGACTCCTGAGTGACTCAGTCGGTTAAGCATCCGACTCTTGATTTCAGCTAAGGTCATGATCTCAGGGCTGTGGCCTTGAGCCCCACATTGAACTGCAGGCTGGGCATGGAGCATGCTTAAGATTCTCTTTCTCCCTCTGCCCCTCCCCTCCCCCCCATCTCTAAAAAATAATAACAATAATAAATAACTAAAAAGAAATAGAAAAGTCATTCTGTTAGGATCTTAATCTATATTATTTCAAAATAAATCTAAGAAAGTTGTTTTCACATAAATGATACATATCAAAACTTGAGACATACAACTGAAAAAGTTTTTAAAATATCTATGAAATCTATCATGCCATGTACAAAATATAGGAAACACAAGTTGGAGCCTTTGGACAGCATCCAATGTAAGGCTACTATCCTTGAGAAAGAGGAGGCACACAAAGGATGCCTATGCTTATGTGGGCTTTCTCTTGGGAACATATTCTGGGATGTGATATATTTATATAGAATGCAAGAAAGAGCAGTAGTTTTATTCGACTGAGAAGGAAGAGATTAGAGTTTGGGGTTACTAAGGTGACTGTGACTTAGGGTAGAAGGTACTAGAGGAGAAAGAGCCATGGAGAGGGAAATCCAGTTTACCTAGAGATTTCCCTAGAGTCTCCACAAAGATGGAAACAAGAAACAAGGCAGAGAACAACTACTGGGAAGCAGGGAGCTGAGCAATTCTGGAATGTACTCAGTGCTATGGAGAGTTTGGTGGTCAGGTCCAACCACGGTGGAGAACCTTTATGAACAAGTCAAAGACTGAGTTGAGGTCTCAGAAAAGCTATCTGGCAAGACTGTGTAGATTAAGCCGTGTTCCATCAAAATTTATATGTTGAAATTCTAACCCTCAGTGTGACTGTATTTAAAGATAGATCCTTTAAAGAAATCTTTGTGGTTAAATGCAGTCATATGGATGGGGCCCTAATCCAATAGGACTAGGGTCCTTATAGGAAGAGAAAAGGTCACCAGGCATGTATGCACACAGAACAACGGCTGTGTGAGGACACAGTGAGAAGATGGCCATCTGCAAACCAAGGAGAGAAACCTACCCTTCTGAGACCATGATCTTGGACTTCCAGCCTCTAAAACTGTAAGGAAAAAAAATTCTGGGCTTAGGCTGCCCAGTCTGTGGGATTTTGTGTGGCAGCTCTAGCAAACTAATTCAAAAAGCTAGCCACACTTTAGGGTTAATGCTACAACCTAGATATACAGGGAACCAAAACAAAACAAAACTGTAATAGCTTTCTTCAAAGAAAGCCTAAAACAAGACTTGACAGATCAATGTATTCCTTTGGTACTTTACTGTCTGCCAACATAAAACTCAATTCTTTTTGAGGAAAAATAATGTAACTCAGTGTCTCCTTAAGATATTATTGGAAATTTTCAGAATATAATAATAAAAACCACATTAGGTGTTTAGACTACTGGAGGCTAAATGCAAAGACACAAATAGACCAAAATTAAAGCATGGAAAGAGATCTATCATGCCAAAGGTAAGTAAAAGAATGCTAGAATGTTTATATTAATACAAGATTAAAAAAAAACTTCAAGAGAAAGAATTTGCTGAGATATAGGGGGAAATTTTCATAATGATAAAAATATTGAATGAGTGATATATACCTTTTGTTGTAAGATTGGTGAAGGAGGAAATTTGGAAAGGGTTCAGAGAAAGAAAATCCCTTCTTATATCACAGTCATGTTGCAGGGGATATAAATTTTAGGGGAAAAAAGCATTTATGTAAATTGATTTTAGGGAAAGTGGCATCCTTAAACTGAATGGTGCCCTAGGAAAGTCATCGTGTTATCGCCAGTAATAAAAGAATCCCAGGTGGGACCTACTGGTTTACCCATGGAGCTCCTATGGCTTTTTCTCAGGTTTCAATTCGTAAACTGAATGGTGGATAGGTGCACGTTTGTTACTTTATTCTTCTTAACTTATGAATAAGCTGTCTATTGATGTAATCTTAAAATTGATTATGTATATGGTTATATAATCTTTATGATACCAATATATAAATATGTAAAATATATAAAATATGAAAATATAATCATAAAATGAATTTTATTATGATATACATAAAAATCAAAACAACTTTGCAAAGCTGATATTCCCCTATCAAATTTCCTAAGTCCTCTTCACTTACTAGTCAATGTAGGTATTAAGGTGGAGAAATGCAAATGAACTGCATATTATAACATTTTTAGTGGTTAGTTTGCAATATACGTCAAGATTCTGAAAGACATTCCAAACTTCATCTATGTTATGCAAAATTTTGGAAAGCCATATTTTCTTTTTATTAAGCAGAGCATGGGAAACACAATTAAATCTTTTGAGAACCCAGAGTGATAATATAAATGTGAATGCATTAAGATGCCATGATCGCCTCAGGTATCTCATGAGGAACTGCTTCCTGCCCCATACTGAATGACCCTGACCTCTGACCTTTTAGTCATATCCCAGCAAGAGCTTATCTATATAGATTACTCGAGTGCCTCCTCTTCCATGCTACACACACGTGCACACACACACAAACACATACACGCACACACAAAATCATGATACCTATCTCCTTTTGTCACAGAGTTCTTGCACCAGCAGAGATGAGGAAGCTTCCTTAGGGGCTTTCTACCTTTCTCTTTACAGGACATATATATAATAAAATGTTTCGCAAAGCACTTCCAGACAAAAAAAGTATGAAAAATACCGAGCAGGATGATTTTGCTGTGAAATGGATTTGTAGGGTTGTTTAGTGTATAGAAGCCAACCTGAAAAGAGGCCTCTTAATGATTTGTAAGTGGCCTTGCCTTGTTTGATACTTGAAGCTGACAAATTTAAATGAAGCCACAGAAAGCATAATATCGGGTTGGCCACGCAAGTGAAAAAAGTCAGAGAACCAGAAGGTAAAGCAGGACGTCTAAAAACATATTGCAGATCATGAACACAGTATTCTAAAATTAACAAAGTGAAAGTCAGTGTAGAGAAACACGAAGTTCTTTCCTTAGGTTAAAACAATGGCATGAATTAGTTTCTTGCTTGAGAGGCCACAGATCTTGCCCAGGGATCCCTTAAAAGAGGGCTGTCCTGACTGTTCTCAGTCCTTAGACTATAAGTGTTCATGGAACCAACTGCTTCCGGTCCCATTCGATCTGTAGTGAAATTGTCCTTCCAGTGCCTTCAAGGGAAGATTAGATTCCTAACTATTGGAAGCGGCCACTAGCCTACTCAGAGATGAGTGTCAGTGACTCTAGCTAATCTAATTCACCACTTCATGGAAAGCTAACTTAGTATCGTTGAACATGAAATTAAGCACCAATTACAGTCTCTGGTGCCCATCAGACCTCTGACATGACCCTGAGCCCTGTGTAGAGTCATCTTCCTGGTGACTCTCAGCACTGTCATCCCTGTCTGACGCCTAAAATTCAAGCTTGCTGGTGATTTTGCTTCTCATTAATTGTCACCCTTTCATAATTCTGTGTACTCCTCTGTAATTTTCAGCTTAATACAATAAAACCTTCCTATATCATTATTGTTAAATTAGTTTTAATGTTATTATTAAAATTCATTCATTTATATCAATTTTGAGGCTTTTCAGGTTGACATGTATACATTAAATTTTATAATTCTCAGTCTTTTCAGTGTATTTGATGCTTCTTCATTAAGCATAAATTACTTTTGTTTATCAGCATTGTTTAACTATCAATATACTAAATTGTTGGAAAAAAAACTTAAGTTTTGGGGTTCCTGAATGGGTCAGTCAGTTAAGTATCAGTCCTTTGGCTCAGGTGGTGATTCCAGGTTCCTGGAATCAAGTCCTGCATTGGGTTCCCTGATCAGTGGGGAGCCTGCTTCTCCTTCTCCCTCTGCTTGTGCTCTGTCTCTCTCTACCAAATAAACAAATAAGATCTTTAAAAAAACCTTAAGTTTTATCAACTTTAATAAATAATTCTACAGGGACACCTGGGTGGCTAAGTCAGTTAAGTGTTTGCTTTCAGCTCAGGTCATGATCTTGGGGTCCTGGCATCTAGCCCTGCATCAGGCTCCCTGATCAATGGGGAGTCTGCTTTTCCCTCTCCCTCTGCCCCTCCCTCTGCTCATGCAAACACTCTCTCTTTCAAATAAATAAATAAAATCTTAAAATAAATAAATAAATAAAAAGATCCACAGTAGCTTTTAAATAAATAAAAAAGATCCACAGTAGCTTATTGTTCTATAACAGGAATATTCGACCAAATTCTGCTAATAGTCATTTAATTCAGTCGATTATATATTTTAAAGATTTCATTTATTTATTTATTCATTTACTCATTTAGAAAGAGTACGAGTCAAGGGCAGGGAAGAAGGAGAGGGAGAGGGAGAATCTGAGCAGGTTCTGCACTTGCTGTGGAGCCCAATGGGAAGCTCCATCCCCCAACCCTGAGATCGTGACCTGAGCCTAAATCAAGACTTGGATGTCCAAGTGATGGGTACCCCATAATTCAATCCACTTTATTTAAAGCTAAAATCTTTTAAAGCCTTTAGCAAAATTTATGGGAGGTCATTAAATCTTACTTAGAAACTTTGTATTTCTGAATAAAATTTCATTGGAATTTCCTTAATTCATTAAAAAGCATTTCAGCCTAGATTTTAAATTTTGATTCTGTTTGCCTAATATACCAAACACCATAGTTCCTTCATCTATTTTTAGTGCATTCACCTCTGAGTTTCTAAAGAAAGCTCTCTTCTACTAATTCTGGGTTTGTTCAACTTGGCAACCACCCACCAATTGCTGGCAGTGACACTCAGTAGGCTATGTTGTCTCTCAGCCATCACTCTCCAATTTTATTTTTTTGGACCATTCATTCATTCATTCATTCACCAGCTCATCAGATAGTTACTAAATGCCAGTTCAGTGACAGGCCATGTTTTAGAAACTGAGGATACATCAATATTAGTTTCTTCACAGAATGGATATATTGGAGGGAGAGGACAGTTAACACAGAAATCCATTTTTTGGTATGATATGACCAGTTTGTAAGTGATAAGGTGTTTGAGGAAAAATATGGAAGGAAACGGTGCTAAAGATGAAAAGAGTACTGCTTTTGAAGGAGTATTCAGGAGACACTTTTAGCGGGTGACATTTGAATGCAGATTTGACTACAGTGAGAGTAAAAACTTTGTATCAGGACATGTGTATCTTCCTAGAAGCAAGGGCACAGTAATAGTAAAGGCTTAAGAAGAGGGCTCATAGCAAATATAAAGAATAGCAAGGGGTGCCTGGGGGGCTCAGTTGGGTAAGCCTCTGACTTCGGCTCAGTTCATGATCTCAGGGCCCTGGGAGGGAGCCCGTGTTGGGCTCCCTGCTCAGCCAGGAATCTGCTTCGCTCCTTCCCCCATGCATGCGTTCTTGTGCTCTCTCTCTCTCAAATAAATAAATAAAATCTTGCCACAAAAAAGTGGCAAGAAAGCCACTGTGGCAGCCAAAGGTGAGATAAAGAATATGACTTAGGTCATGGAAAGGGGGAGGTCACTGAGATGAGGTGGCCACTGCTTAGCCCATGAGCTGGACTGGGCTCCTCATCTTCTCGACTGCTTTGCATTGTAAGCTCTGCCCACTGTTCCCACACTAAGAGCTATTTCAAGGATGCAGCCTGAAGAAAACATGTTATTGTGACCCATATGGACTAAATACACAACCAAGCACAGCTAAGGCTTCTATATAAGCTTATAAGATTCTGATGGGCAAGTGTGGAGATCTACTCCTCTTGCAGCCCTTGAGCCAGGCATCATATGTAAGTTCCTTTGCTTGTTAAACCTACCACCCACCAAGCTGGAGTGGTCTGCCTGTTTCTTTGTTTTTTCCCAACCTTCCATGCATGGGGGCAAGTTTCGGATTTTACCCCTCTGAATGGGATTAGTGTCCTCCTAAGGAGAAGCCAGAGATCTAGCTAGCTCTCTTTCTGCCATGTGAGGACACAGTGAGACGACAGTCATCTATAAATCAGGAAGAGGATACTTACAAGGAACACAAACATGCTAGCACCTTGAATCCTGGATTTCCAGACTAAAGAAGTGGGAAAAATAAAGTTATTTTTAAGGTCTCTAAACTATAGTAATTTGCTATAGTAGCCCAAGCTGACTAAGAGAGTGGCCATGTTTCCTCTATTTCTTGTGTTGTAACAGTAGATTAGAGCTTGAAACTCTTCCTTCTGAGGGGAAAAAAAACTAAAGTAAACTGAATACACTGGGTGCAAAGTAGAAGTGGCAGCAACAGTGCTGGAATCATGCTATGGTTTCGCTAAGGTGGTGATGCTCCTTTGGGAACTTAAGATTTTTCCAATCACTGTCTGTGGCTGAGGTAACACGGGGAAACATTGCCACTGGGAAGCAATTCTCCAAGAATCTTTACATATTTCTGCACAACCAAGACTTTCTGAACAAAAGTTACTGGCAACATGGCATAAAGGGTGGTTGAGTGGAAAACATGATTCAGAAGTTATAGATGATGTATTGTCCCAGAGCCATTTGCTTACATTCCAAGTTAGAGACTTTCTCCTCTTCTCCGTAGAGACTGCATCACCCTGGGGATGGGGCAAATCAGCATTAAGACCACTTTCATTTCATTGCTTTAATTTCTTGTCAGGATAAGTAAATATTGATATAAAAACATACCAAATTCTTATGGTGATTCATCTGAATTAAAATGTCTCCAAAACACCAAACTTTGAAACTTGAAAACAAATTCAATTTAGCTATTCTGGATGGACAGTGCTGAATGGTCATTGAGGACCATCTTCACTGCAAAATATTTATGATATATTCATCGTACCTTGGGAATAGGTTCGGGATTGGTCTAATAAGCAATCACTGTTCATTCTCTTCCAGAGATCATGAGCAAAACACACCTAGAAACATCCAGCAGATTGGAAAATGAAGTGCACAGAATGTGTAGGAATCAGTCAACATGATGACAGTCTATGACAAGTTCATGTACAATACAAGACCTTTGGGGGATGCTTGCTTGATGTTTGGTATGGACTGAATTTTTCTACACCCCCTAACCCTGCAAATTCATATGCTGAGGTCCTAAACCCAGGACCTCAGAATGTGGCTGCATTTGGACATAGGATCTTTAAAGAGTTAATTGAAGTTAAAATGAGGCTATTAAGGTGGGTCCTAATTCAATATGAGTGGTGCCCTTATAAGAAGAGAGGATTAGAACACAGACATACACAGAGGGAACACACCACGTGAAGACACAGGGAGAAGATGAACATCTACAAACCAGGGAGAGAGGTCTCAGAAGAACATAACCCTGCTGACATCTTGATCTCGGACTTCCAGCTTCCAGAACTATGAGGAAATACATACCTGTTGTTTAAGTCACCCAGTCTGTAGTATTGGTGGTGACAGCCCTAGGAAATTAATACAGTATATTTGAGAATTTATTGTATGAAGATCTAATTATGTTCTCTCTGTCATGGTTCACTAAACCTTAAAGAACAAGGGATTCAGAACCTCATGCACAGCACAGTTTGGGACCCCTGAAACAAGGCTGGGCGTCTCTGGATGGTGGATACTGGATGTGATTTTTTTATGTAAGAACATTCTCCATATGGATTATTTTGAAACTCATTCTCCATTCACCCAATTGAAACATTCAGATAAATCCATGGGATAGATTGAGTTTTAAAAAGATTTTATTTACTTGTGAGAGACAGAGAGAGAGGAGCAGAGACATAGGCAGAAAGAGAAGCAGGCTCCCTGCGGGGAGCCTGATGTGGGACTAGATCCTAGGACCCAGGGATCACGCCCTGAGCCGGAGGCAGATGCTCCCTAAACCTGTGAGATTTAGAACAGATTCTTCTGGGAGTGGGATAGCACTGCCCAATGTGAAGTGGATACCTGCTTCAGTTCTGTCAAACTGAATCTTGACTTAATGTGTTTCCTTCTCCATTTGCAGTGAAACACAGAATTTTGCAGAGCAATGGTTTCTAATGAGAACCCCCATTAACAAATGCTATTTGGCACAAGAGACAAGGAAGAAACTGTTGGGAAAGTCAAGTAATGACGCACATATCTTTATAATTTGGGGCATGGTAATTTCACTTTTATGTAAGAGAAAAATGGATTCATAAATCCCAGAAATGGTTACGCGATGTACAGAAAGTTAGAGTAATGGTGCTATCCAAATAGAACTCTATAGGGGAAAATTGAGCTTTTAGCGATCAGGTAATGTGCTGAGGAGGGAAGACAGTGAACCAAGGGAGGATCCAAATTAGAAAAGAGAATGTTACCAACAGCCACGGATCACACAGTAACAGCATGAAGCAGCAGCCTGCCTAAATTCTCTAATTAGTTCTAATAGCTGCTTGTGGATCTTTCCTTTGGACTTTCTAAGTAGTCAATTGTATTGTGAACAAATAATCACAGTTTGGTGTCTTCCCTTTTGAATTCGGATACATCCTTTAAATATCACTGCACTGGATTTCAATACTTCAAAATTTTTGCCATAAAGTATGATGTTCTGTGTAAGATTCTCATCAGATTTTGCATGACAGGGTCACAATTTTTCCTGTCATTTGTTATCATTTCTCTTTGTTTTTCCTCAACTTGATCAACTCCTCCTGATTGGGTTGTCTGAGCCAATACTCCCATTTCCTTAGGATCCAGGACAAAGTTCTATTTTCCCTTTCTTGAAAAAGTTTCTTGCTGTCTTCAGGTAAATACTAAATTTTAACAAATTAAACATGTTAATTAATATTTAAATATATGCATTTAAGTTTTTTTAAAAAGATTTTATTTATCTATTCATGAGAGACACAGAGAGAGGCAGAGACTTAGGCAGAGGGAGAAGCAGGCTTTCTGCAGGGAACCAGTGCAGGGCTGGATCCTAGGACCTGGAGATCATGACCTGAGCCAAAGGCAAGATGCTCACCACTGAGCCACGCAGGCATCTCTGCATTTAAGAGTCTTAGCAATATGTTCCATATACTTATGTTGTGTTCCTGGAAACTAGCAAAATCCCTGACTGCAATGATAACCTGTCTAGGTTGAGTGAGGGTAATGAGGGTTGAGTGAGGGTAATGAGGAATTTGTGTACAGTGTTGCATTAATGTCTTACAGCATTGTTGGGAGCAAGGGTAAGAACATTCAGGGTAATTAGACATATAGGTGGTAGATTTCCCACTTCAAGGTAAGCAGGACTTTGAAACATGACCTTTTTTTTTTGGTATTATTATGTTTCTTTTTTCTTTTGGGCTTGAAAGATAAAACTCTGGGTGTTCAGAGTTGAAAGAGGGGGGGGAAACAGCCTAGGACTTCTCTAGTAACATTCTCTCAAATTTTTTCTACAAATTTTTTTTAAGATTTTATTTATTTATTTATGATAGACAGAGAGAGAGAGAGAGAGAAAGAAAGAGAGAGAGAGGCAGAGACACAGGCAGAGGGAGAAGCTCCATGCCGGGAGCCTGATATAGGACTCGATCCCGGGACTCCAGGATCACGCCCTAGGCCAAAGGCAGGTGCTGAACTGCTGAGCCACTCAGGGATTCCCTACAAAATTGTTTTAAATAAACTTCATTCTTTAAACCTTACTTATATCTGGCCCCTATGAATAATCATACTGCTTAGACCATGGCTAAGCAAAGGGCGGCTTATAAAACTATCTACCTGTAAGACTAACTTGTAGGTGAATTGGTTCTAGTGCTTTGCATTGGAAGGGGTTTGTCTCCAGGCCACATTGAAGACTGTGGACACTTCACTAATATGACCAGTACCAGAGTATAAGCACATTATTTTGAAGATATTGGGGTCAGGGAACTTGTTGACAAAGTTCCCGTCTGTGAGCAAAGGGGAGTGTATTTATGACACCCAAACTCATCGTTCTGATAATGTAGGAGGGTAACTTGTAATGCTATCCCTTATCTTGTAGGCCATATTATCTGGAGGCCTGACCCCATGTCTGGATGCAGTTTTTAACACCAATTCCCTCTAATTTGGAAAATGGCTTTTGCAGTCTTCACCAATATGAAATATGAGCCTCCTTCCTTGAAATATTATGTGCCGCCAGAGTAAACACCATATGGGTCAACAAGATGATTTAGGACAGAATTGTGCTCCTATGTAATCCTGGAAGTTAGATTTTCCTTTGAGCTAACAAATTTTTCCAATGACTGTGTGAAAACTCATAGATCTGTACCCCCAAAATTAATTTACTGAGTGTAAGTTATATCTTAATAGAAAAAATGGAGGTAAATATAATCAAGAAAATATCACCATTAACAAAATAGTAACAAAACTACAGCTTACATATTTAGGGATTTTCTAACATTTATGATTTTACTCCTGGTTTCAGTCTATGTCACACCTGCTAACTCTCCTAATGATCAAAGTCAGTAGCTGCTGCCAAAATAGTGACTCCTTGTAGTGGGTGAACAGTATCCCCCAAGCATTCACATCTATCTGGAAGTTCAGAATGTGACTTTATTTGGAAATAGAGCCTTTGCAAGCATTTAATTAAGGTGAGGTCAGACTGGGTTAGGGTGGGTTCTAAATCCAATGGCTGTCACCCTTATAAGAGGAAAGGACATCCAGACATGCACAAGGAGTAAGGCCACAAGAAGACAGAGGCAGAAGTCAGTGAGGTACAAGCTGAGGATTGCGTGGAGCCATCAGAAGCTGGGAGAGGCAAGGGGAGATTCTTCCCTAGAGCCTTTAGAGGAGCAAGGCCTTACTGACACCACGATCACCCCCATCTAGACTCCAGAATTGTGAGAGGCTACCTTTCAGTTGTTTTAAAGCCACTCAGTATTCGGTAATTTGTCATGGCAAAGTGAGGAAATTAATACATTTCCCCTCGTCCCCAAAGAGCCTGGAGACGGTTACAACTGGCTGTGGCTCCTGGTGGAAGTGTTCCCTCTTTGGGACCAGGTCTTTGAAACCTGAAGAGCCCAGCATTACAGGGACAGAAAGCGAAATTTGTAAGCCAAGTCTCCCGTTTTCACTCCTTGATTCCTGACCCATGTTTTCTTCTTCTTCTTCTTTCTTCTTCTTCTTCTTCCACAGCACTACATAAAAGCCTTTGCCTGGAAGTCTGGACCATGTCCTAGGAAAACGGCACCCATCCTTGGGACCTACCACCTCGGAGCTGACACTCCAACTGGTCCTCTACCAAGCCATTCCATCAGTCCATCTGACCAGTCCCCTCTGGGGTGAGCAATATGATAAACCTGGTCAATCCCATGGGAATGGCCCTATTCCTGCACCTCCTCTGCTATAAAGGGGATCCCACTATGTTCTGTGTGATCTCAGGTGGTTACTGGTTGAGGCTCAGTGAGGACGGCCCCCCTCTCCAAAATAATAGAAGAAATGTACCGTGTGTATTAGAATACTTTTTGCGCCAATTACAATTTACATAAAAATAGGATTTTTATAAAATGTGTTTCCACTGACATTTGACAAAAATATAAGACGTTTATATCATGACGTTAGTTGTCTTATTATGTTGCGCTTGTGTTTATGCCCCCTTTTGGGACCCAGTATTAGAGCAAGAATTTTATCTGGTCACGGGCATGGAGGAAACCCTCACCTGTGCTTGGGAAATGAAAATAGCTCTGATTCAAACCAGTCGACATTTAGTAAGTAGCAGCGGTGTTGGTGGGGTGGGGAACTGTCTGCTTTGAAAGTTTCATCACTTTAGAAAATAAAATCGGTTGTATTAGTCGTCTTTTTCCGTAGAGCTACTTGTCCCAAGATTTCGTGGCTTAAACCAACAGGAATCCTTTAGCGACGTGTTTCGGTTTCTGCAGGTGAGAAGGCGCACGGGCCGCGGGAGGACCCCTGGTCTCCGCCCCGGGCTAGAGGCTGGCGGCGGGCTGGACCCTCCCCTGCAGGGACGCGGGACCCCCTTCCCTCCCTCCCCAGTGCTGTGCTCGCGGGACCTGGAGGGTATCTGGGGGCGGGACCTGGGGCGGGACTTGGGGGGGGATCTGGGGGCATCTGGGGGCTGGGCCTGGGGGCGGGACCTGGGGGGCGGGACCTGGGAGGATCTGGGGACTGGGCCTGGGGGCGGGACCTGGGGGGGATCTGGGGGCATCTGGGGGCTGGGCCTCGGGGAGGGGCCTGGGGGCGGGACCTGGGAGGATCTGGGGACTGGGCCTGGGGGCGGGACCTGGGGGGCGGGACCTGGGAGGATCTGGGGACTGGGCCTGGGGGCGGGGCCTGGGGGAGGATCTAGGGGCATCTGGGGGCTGGGCCTGGGGGCGGGACCTGGGGGGGATCTGGGGGCATCTGGGGGCTGGGCCTCGGGGAGGGGCCTGGGGGCGGGACCTGGGAGGATCTGGGGACTGGGCCTGGGGGCGGGACCTGGGGGGCGGGACCTGGGAGGATCTGGGGACTGGGCCTGGGGGCGGGGCCTGGGGGAGGATCTAGGGGCATCTGGGGGCTGGGCCTGGGGGCGGGACCTGGGGGGGATCTGGGGGCATCTGGGGGCTGGGCCTCGGGGAGGGGCCTGGGGGCGGGACCTGGGAGGATCTGGGGGCGGGACCTGGGGCGGGACCTGGGGGGGATCTGGGGGCTTCTGGGGGCGGGACCTGGGGGCGGGACCTGGGAGGATCTGGGGGCATCTGGGGGCTGGGCCTGGGGGCGGAACCTGGGGGGATCTGGGGGCATCTGGGGGCTGGGCCTCGGGGAGGGGCCTGGGGGCGGGACCTGGGAGGATCTGGGGGCGGCCCCTGGGGCGGGACCTGGGGGCCGGATGGGGGCGGCCTGTGGGGCAGGAGCCTGCGCAGAGGGGCAAGGGTGGGGGGGGGGGGGTGCGTGCACAGCGGGTGGGCTCGCTGCCCTGGTGGCCCGGGAGTCGCGCGGAGTTGCGGGGACGGCGACGGCCGCCGCTGGCTGGGTGCTGGGCGGAGAGCCGGTCCCACCGCGACAGGGGCTGCGGGACGAGGACCCGGTGCGGCGAGTGGGGGTGCCTGACCCGCCCTGCTCTAAGCGCAGTTCCCGGGCGGTCGTGGCGGCGCCTCCTCGGGACCAAGACCGCCCGCCCTTTCTTCCACCGCATTTAGGCAGGATCCCATGTAAAAATACACTTACATAAAAATATCTATCTGCAGCTGCCAAACAAGAGCAGTCTCCCCAGCACCCGGGCCCCTCCCCGAGGCCGCGGACGGTGGAGCCCCGGGCCTCGCGCCTCCCAGGTCCCGCGCACACCAGGGGAGCCAGGACAGAGGCCTCGCGAGTGTGTTGCCGACCGGCTCTTACCCTTTTTTGTTTGTTTTAGACTGACGTTTTTATTAGATCCAGTATATGCGTGCCGTAAGTGATTGTGTTTATGAATTTTTCTGAAAGAGGGGTGAATTAAAAATCCCTTTTCTGTCACTAATGAGACTAAATAGACTTTTTTTTAATCTGACTCTGATTAAAATGATTGTTGCCTGAAGAAAATTACTTTCTAATTTCACCTGATGATCCTAGAATGTCTTATCTAAAAAGGATCTTATAAATCATTTGGGTAAACTCCATTATTTTGCGTCTGAAACCTAAAGAAGACAAGTTACTCGTCCAAAGTCAGAAGTTAGGAAGAAACCTCAGACCCAAGGTTATGCTTTAATGATAACTTATTTTTTATTTTAAAAATTAGATAAATGCAAGTCTGCTCTAAGAATACCACACCGGTACTGACATGTATCCCATTATTTGCTAGATCCCCTGTTGAATAATAGAGGTCACTTGTTGAATAAAAGCTGCCATCAGGTTAAAAGACTGCAAAAATTTTAAATGTGGTCATACAAGGTTACTATGTAAATAATGATTTGCTGTTAATAGTACAAATTTCAGCCTGAAATTTCATGCATCCACATCATATTCAAAAATCAAAATATCACCAGAAGTTCTGTAAATAGTAAGTGGTCTAAATTTGCTGAAAAAAGGAAAGTGCATGCATAAACAGATATTTCAGAATATTGGTGGCAAGTTCACTAAAGCCAGTTTATCTTGATTATCAAGCAGCAATTGAGTTGACATTTTCTCCATATCAGATGTGATTTATATTTGCAAATACTATGTTTTCCACAAGACATGGAAACTGCAAATGGTCATTTTCATTGCCCATCATTTTAAAAGCAAAATAAGAACACATTGACTACAATTCTGAACAATGAGCAATGTACAAAACAACTAAGAATGTATATACTTTCACATAAAAAATATGGAACAAGAGTAGATATTTTTGATAGCTTCCTAAATAGCAGTCATGCAGGACTGACATTTATTTAAAAAATTCAAAAGTAATGATACTTATGAAACTACCTTCTTTGTCTTATTTTTTTACTCCAACTTTCTGAGGTATTGACAAATAAAAATTGTTTAAGGTGAACAACATGATGATTTAGTCTCTACATATTGTGAGATGATCATTACAATCAAGTTAATCAATCCATCCACCAACTCACAGTTACTTTTCTTTGTGATTTGATGAGAACGCTTAAGATCTACCCTCGTAGGAAATTTCAAATGCGTAATACTAACTATAGTCAATGTGCTCCACATTAGATCTTCAGAACTTATTTAACTTATCGCTGAAAGTTTATGCCCTTTGACCAATATCTCCCCATTTCCTTACTCTTTAGCCCCTGCCAACCGCCATTCTCTTGTCCAGTTCTATGAGCTTGACTTTTCTAGATTCCACATAGAAGTGAGATAATGCAATATTTGCTTTTCGGTGTCTGGCTGATTTTACTCAGTATAATATTCTCCAGATTCATCCATATTGTCACAAATGGCAGGATTTCCTTCTTTTTTTATGACTGAATAATGCTCCATTATATAAACACATTATACACACACATACATACCTATTTCTTTACCCATTTGTCCATCAGTGGATACTTTGGTTGTTTCCATATCTTGGCTGTTCCATATCTTGGTATATAATGCTACAATGAACATGGGAATACAGATATCTCTTTGAGACCCTGATTTTCTTTCCCTTGCATCTGTACCTAGAGTGGAATTGCTGGTCATACGGTATTTCCATTTTTAATTTTCTGAGGAACATCCATACAAATTTCCACAGTGACTCTACCAATTTACATTCTCACCAGTAGTGCACAAGGGATTCCTTTTCTCCACACCCCTACCAACATTTGCTATCACTTGTCTTTTTGGTAATAGCCATCCTAACAGGTATGAGGTGATATCTCATGGTGGTTTTGATTTGCATTTGCCTAATCATTGGTGACATTAAGTACCTTCTCATGTACCTTTCGGCCATTCATATGTCTTTTTTGGAAAAATGTCTATTCAGGTCTAATTTTTCAATCATTTGTGTTGTTTTAGTTTTTGTTTTTTTTACTATTGAGTTGTATGAAATCCTTAATATATTTTGAGTATTGTCAGATAGATGGCTTACAAACACCCTCTCCCATTCTGTAGGTTGCCTTTTCATTTTGTTGATTTTTTCTTTTGCTGTTAAGAAGCCTTTTAGTCTGATGTAATTCCAATTCTCTCTCAATTTTACTCAAACATATCTGATGTGGAACCCAAAATATGCAGAAGGATATTTTTTTTCAATCCTGTCATATGATCTGTCAGAAATCAGTTTATTTTCTTTTCATTGAACTATTCAAAAAACCTTAGTTTAGATTAATTACCAGTAAATGCTGATGTGGGTTTATGAATACTACTGTATTAGCATATGCGAAAGTTTCATTAATTAGATAATCAGCACATAGTTAGAATGTGATGGTTAGATGAGGTCATGGGTGAGGATCTTGAACTGATGGGATCCATGTCCTTATAAGAGGAGGAGACACTAGAGGGTTCTCTTCAATCCCTCTATCTCTCTCTTTCTCTCTTTCTTGTAGGTGCACACCCACACCTGGTCAGCAGAAAGGCCAAGAGACGGCACACCAAGAAGGTGGTTGTCTATAAACCACGAAGAGAGCTCTCACTAGAAACCAATTACTCTGGACCATGATCTGGTACTCCCAACCTCCTGAATTTAAGAAAATACATTTCTTTGATTAAACCACCCAACCTGTGAGATTTTGTTCTGGCAGCCAGGGCAGACTAATACAGGTTTCTTTCAGACTAATCAGTATAACTGGGCAATTGGACTAATAGTCTCTCATTTATGGGGCAAATATCAGTCCTTTTTTATCAAGTATAATTTTCTCATACTTAGAATTCATGAATTCCATTCATATATTATGTAACAATAACTAGGGAAATATGAATTGGGGGTTGAAGTAGGAAAATAGAGTCAAAGTGGGTGGTGAACAGAAATGGAGATTTGCAGAGCACTCTGAGAGGAAGCTAAGCTAAAAGCATCAGTGACTTGGATTTGTATTTTAAACTAACAGGTAAGTGAAAGGATTTAAAGGTTATCATTTAAAAACCTGCCTATTGTTGCTGAATATTTAAATTGAATGGGATTGTTATATAATTTATATATTGACCAGCTGTCTGTCTGATGTGGTGAATTTATTAACATATTAATGAACCTTAACTAACTCCTCATCTGCAATCTAACTACTTTCCACCCTCCAGGTATGCCTTGTCCTCAGAAGACAATAATCTCTAAGTGAGGCTTGGCAACTGCTGATAGACAAGCTCTGAGGGTGAGGTGTGTTCTCCTTCCCTCAAGCTTTGCAGTGCCCTGCCTGCTCTAGAGCTAATAGATTCTGATATTATTCCAGTTCATCTTACACAGTCAATTGGCAGGCTGGCCTTTCTTAGCCACTGAAGCATGTAAGCAGGAATGGATTGTGAGCTGGCTAAAGAAAACAATGGCATAATTGTCAATTAATACCAAGCACACATATAGTATAAGAGAATTAAAAAAAAAAACCCTTCAATGTCACAAAGTTGTTATTTTCATTCAAATGAGGAAAAAGTGGAATTTAAGGTTGAGATATTGCTTAGGTGACTGAAGTTAGGAATTGTGCTTTTAACTTAATATTTTAAAAAGTATCACAAACTATAAATGCCATACCTATAAGTCTGTCTTGTGTGCAAAGAAACATCAAATAAATACATTTGTTATTGAAGTATATATTTATATTACATTTCATTGTTTTCTCTTCTATTCCTTTTGTGGAGGCTGAGAAAAATCAAGGCCACTCCACCTCAAGTTTAGCATTAGCACAAGTACAGCCATCTTAGGCCCCTGTGAATAAGAGCTGAACTTTATAGGAAAAACTGCAGAATGTCCTCGGCAGGTAATCCCATATCAGAAAGACAATAGAGCCCACACCTGTGGTAGAAAGTCCCATATTAGAATGAGAACAGAGCTCAATGCCCTTGAAAGCCCCATATCAAAATGTAAACAAAACTTGAGAAATTCTTCCATCCCTTCTGAAAATCCCCTAGACCAGCCTATAAAAAAACCCAGCTGTAACCCACTTCGGGGTCCAAGTCCCTGCTCCGCTGTGTCGGGTATACTTGGACCCAAGCTCAAGCTTGCTAATAAACCCTGGTGCGCTTGCATCAGTGTCAGCTCCTTGGTGGTTTCTCGGATTCGCAATCTTGGGCACAACACCTTTTATCTCATAAAACAACGAATTACACCCATGGGTACCACTCCCCTACACATGGTGTACACACACATGCAGAGACATACACTCATCCATTTCTTGTGTGCAATATGTAGTAACAGAGTTACCATATGATCTAGCAACTCAAACCAGAAGCCTAGAACTCTAGGGAGGGGGACCAATTCTTGGGTATCCAAGAGAAATGAAAATATGTGTCTACACAAAAACTTGCGTAGAAATATTCATAGTAGCATTATTCATACTAGTTAAAAAGTGGAGATATCCAATCAGCAATAAAAGGGAATGAAGTGCTGGTACATGTTACAACATGGATGAATCATGAAAACATGTTAGATGAAACAAGTCAAACACGGAAGGCCACATGTTGTATGATTCCATATACTTAAAATGGGAAAAATAGGCAAATCCAGAAAGAAAGAATGTAGATTAGCAGCTGCCCAAAGTGGGAACTTGGGTGTAGAGAAAAACAATGCAAAGTGACTGTTACAAGGTTTCTTTTTGAGGTGATGACATTTTTGGAATTTATTGAAAACCATTGAATTGTATACTTTAATGGGTATATTTTAGTTTGTCAATTATATCTCAATAAAGTTGTTTACAAAAATAGAATAGGGGCACCTGGGTGGGTCAATCAGTAAAGTGTCCAACTGGACTTTGACTCAAGTCATGATCTCAGCTTCCTGGGATGGAGCCTTGCATTGAGCTCTGTGCTCAGCGGGGGCAGTCTGCTAGAGATTCTTTCCCTTTGCCCCTCCCACCTCCACTCTCTCTCTAAAATAAATAGATCTTAAAAGGATATATATAATATAACGCCCTGGCTGCACAAGTACAACTCAATGGGCCTGTATGGAAACAGGATTGGTAACTATTCCTTTAAATTACTCCTTCCTTTCTATGTCTGCCTTTCCCAAAGAGCATCTTCTTCCCAGTGAACATTCATAAGATGGAGATCCAGGTCCTCCCAACTGCTGCCTTGATCTGTGCTCCAGCTACTTCTCTATGAACAACACTCTCTCTGGCAAGAGACAGTTGGTAATTTCTTTTTTTTTTTTTGTATGTAAATTTTTTTTATTGGAGTTCAATTTGCCAACTAACAGAGGTTTCTGAGAAATAGAATGAAAGGTGGCACATAAAGAAGCTGTGATTCAAAATTGAAAACCACTGTGGCTTTATATCCACAATTACAATGATGTAATTACAAACCAAAATTTCAAAATTATTTTTATAAGCAACTATTGCACTGTGGTTAATGATTCTCCTGAATGATGGGAGAGCAAATAGGCAACTTAAAAGAAAAATTTTATTCTCGTGTCAGGAGATGGGAATGTTGAAATTGTAGGCATCAGAGCTGTGCTTGTAGGAATTTAATATGGCAATTAAATTATATTTTGTGTTTATTCTGTAACAGGTGCTATTCAAAGCAAACAACATGCATTAATATTCAATAATTCAAAAAATGAAATTATTTTCTTCATTGGGTATGGTGGAATCAGATATTATCTTGTGACTTTGTTACTATTTATAAGGCTATCTTACAGTTTTAATATAAATAAAAAGGGTTTGCAACTGGAAAGTAACTTTAGAAAAGATCCAAGTGTGAGTGCATGTGCATGTGTGTACGTGTGTGTATTTTAAATAATGGAGAAACTAAGTGGCTTTTGGAGATCTGCAAGTCCCAAGGTCACTGGAACCATTAAAGTAACTGGTGAAATGAGTATAAATGTCGGTTTTCCTAATCCCATATCATCAGGATCTTTCTCTTAAACCAAAAATAAACTACAATGAACTAATCTAAGAGATGACAGATGTTCCAATTTTAATAAGCCTTTTAATACTTGTGGGTAACAAACTTCTCCAAACTAAACCTAATATTCCTGATTTTTGTAATACCTTATCTAACTTACATGTTTTTGTGACATTCAAGCTAAAATATAGAGCTAAATAAGCTTCACAATAGATACATCAAGTATTACCTTTAATTCTACTATCACCCAGGCCGAAATCTGGTCTCTACTATGTAGACCAGCTGCAATTTACTAAAAACAAAATCTTCCTGGACTTCAGTGTCCTCATTCTTCAGAGAATAGCAATAATATCACCTCATCACATCATGCTAGGGGGATTCGATGACTGGAATGCTTTAAATTGTGCTTTCTATTAAGTGCCCTTTAAGTCGTACAAAAATTATCAATAGCATTATTACATCATTATCAAGGAATTATTTACAAGATCCTAATGTGTTTATCACCTTTTATATCTTGTCTATATGATAGCTTGGAAATAAAGATTTCCAGATGATCAAAACTTTGTGAAAATCTAGGTCATCATCCTTTGAATTCATATATTTGAACTTGATATAAAATGAAAACCAGATCACATTTAATGATTTTTTTTATTTATTTATTCATGAGAGACACACAGAGAGAGAGAGAGACAGACAGACAGACAGAGACACAGGCAGAGGGAGAAGCAGGCTCCATGCAGGGAGCCCGACGTGGGACTTGATCCCAGGACCCTGGGATCACACCTTGAGCCCAACGCAGGTGCTAAACCATTGGGCCACCGGGGCTGCCCCACATTTAATGATTTAAAAAATGATTGTGTGAGGGGATATTTTTTTAAAAATGGACTGAGTTATGCTTTGGGTTACTTGAAAAAAAATTCCAACCAGCAAAAGAAAAGCTGCTGAATTTTAGTATCTTTTTATTGTTATAAATCACCATGGAAAGAAACGCAATCAACAGGAACAATTAGAACACATTGAAACGAGTCAGAATCGTACTTAAGCTCTCAATTCTATAGCAAATGTGATTACTAAAACCAAAGGAAATATTTGACACCAACTTTTATTATTAACATGGATACTAAACCAAAGTTTATAAAACTACAATGATTTTTAAATATAGTTTTTCACATTAAATTTATTTTTAGGTTTCATGCAGTTTTATGGTTCCAATATACATTGTAACATAGTCACTGTAACTGTCACTAAGTGACACAGTACCTTTCAGAAGAAGGTTCTGTAATCTTTGATACCAGTGAACAAAGAATGGTAAAAATGTATACCTGTATAACACCCACTGGATCACTAGCAAGATATATGTTTATTTTAGTAAATAAGATTTTAATATCATGATAATTATGTTATAAATCCATAGTAAAAGTTAATTTATTATTATAAAGACAATAGTTTTCAAGTGTTGTTATGCTAGGTTTCTTTGGCAGAAATGTGTCTGACTCCCCCTTATCTTTAATACCTAATTAGGAAATATTCACCCGAGAGTCATTTTCCCTTTGTATGAGCTTCCTGTTCTGAGTGAAGCCCCGGCTCTTTTGAAATCCTTGGTAAAGAGCTTATCTTTTTCCGCTTAAACTAAGATGGTTAAATTGCAGCCTAATGAACGGATCAGCAGTGGGGTTGCCAAGTGATAGAAAGTTCGTAGGAAAAGGTACTGGTAGCATGACTTGGGAAGGTGTCTTGGCTTAAGCCTGTCGTTTGTGTTGTCTTAAGTCACCTTTATCCCCAGTTCCTTATTTTACAGGTGAAAAAAATAAAGGCCTAGAGAAGGAAGGAGTTTTCTCAGAAACAAGAAGGTACTTAGGGAGCACCTGGATGACACAGTGGGTTAAGTGTCTCACTTTGGCTCAGGTCATGATCCTGGAGTCCTCTGTTGGGCTCCCTGCTCAGCTTCCTTCTCCTCCTGCTCATGCTCTCTCTCTCACTTGCTCCAATAAATAAATAAAATCTTTAAAACATTTTTCTTAAGAGGTAGTGAGAGAATTTTGGGGTCCTGCACTTGTTTTTGCTACAGCATCTTACAAAAGCCTAAGGTCTTTGATTAGAATAAATTTTGGAGAAGTACAAAGAGGTCAAGTCACTAGCTACTTTAGCTCCTAGTAGGAAAAACATAATTGAAGCAAAGGAAATTAATGTAACATTAATTTTTATATTATCTGTATATTATAAACCAGATATAATTGTATATTGCATATTATATATAAATTATATAAACTTAATCTAATGCATTTTACAGAGTATTAAATCTATTGTATTAGAAATTAATATATTAATTATTAAATACAATTATGTACAATTATAAATTTTATATTCTTTGTATATTATAAAATGTGAGGGATCTGAACAGAATGAAGACTTCTTGAGTACCACACAAAGAGATGCATAGAACCCATATACACTGGTGATGCAATAAATCAATATCTTTATGTGTACACAGATTAGCATGGATTGAACCAAACTGGATTGCTAAATCAAACAATTTAATTTTAATATTACAGGTTTTTCACATGGCTGAAAAGTTAAAAATAGTTTAAAAAAGAATCATTTATTTGTTACTTATATCCTAAATTTTTCCCAAAAAATTAATTGCAGAAAAATATGAGTACCTACAGTTAGTTTTACAGAGCATAAAATAGAAGGAGGAGGAATGCTGAGTTTTGGAGATCTAATGCAGTGACACTAAGCGCAGTACCATATGCTTGAGAAGACTGGAGGCAGACTGTTTGGGTGCAAATCTTCTCACCAGTTATGAGCAGCATGAACTGGGACAAATTTAAGTTATCTTTGCCTCAGAAAAGGAGGATAATAATAGTAACCATCTCATAGGGGCTTGTGAGGATGAAATGAATATCTACACACACACACACACATACACACATACCCAGACTCACACATATCCACACACATTTTTCCCTTTATTTTTTAAATTAAGTTTTTATTTTAATTCCCATATAGTTAACATACAGTGTTATATTAACTTCAGGTGTACAACATCATGATTCCACACTCCCATACATCACCTGGTGCTCATGATGACAAGTGCCTTCCTCCGTCCCTGTCATCTATTTCACCCCTCTACCCCGACACCCTCCCCTCTGGTGACCATCAGTTTGTTCTCTAGAGTTAAGAGTCTTTTTCTTCATTTCTCTCTCTTTTTTTTCCTTTGCTCATTTGTTTTGTTTCTTAAATTCCACATATGAGGTGAAATCATATGGCATTGTCTTTCTCTGACTGACTTGTTTTCTCTAGCTCCATCCATATAGTTACAAATGACAGAATTGCATTCTTTTTTATAGCTGAATAATATTCCATTGTATATATATACCACATCTTTTCATCTCTCAATGGACATAGGCTACCTCAATAATTTGGCTACTGTAAATAATTTGCAATAAACATAGGGGTGCATGTATCCCTTTGAATTAGTGTTTTTGTGTTTTGGGGGTAAACATCCACTAGTGCAATTGCTGGATCATAGGGTAATTCTGTTTTTAAGTCTTTGAGGAGCCTGCACACTGTTTCCCATGGTGGCTGCATCTGTTTGCATTCCCAACAACAGCGCATGAGGGTTCTTGTTCTCTACATCCTCACTAAAAGTTGTTTCTGCGTGCACACACACACACACACACACACATTTTATAGTGCTTACAGCAGTCTGAAAATGCACCTTGTGTTAATTTGCTGGGGCTGCTGTAACAGACTAGCATAGTCTGAGTGGCTAAAACTACAGACATTTATTTCTCACAGTTTTGGAGACTGGAAGTCTAAGACCAAGCTGTCAACAAGTTGAGTCTCTCCTCTGGTTCTCTCCTTGCTTGCAGATAGTCATCTTCTCCCTGTGTCCCAATATCATCATTCCTCTGTGCATGCACATCCCTAAGTGTCACTTCTTTTTCTTATAAGGACACCAATTGCATGGGATTAGAGCCCCATCCTATTGGCCTCATCCTAATTTAATTACCTTTTTTAAAGTTGCTCTCTCCAAACATGGTTACATTTAAAGGTCTGGGGATTGGAAATTCAACATGAATTTTGTCAGGACACGATTCAGCCCATAACAAACTATTTGGATTTCCTGCCTTGTGGAGTATAATTGTCCAAACATTTACACTGAGGCTACACTTCCCACAGGTGGGCTCCTCCTGGCCCACGGCTGAGTGTGAGAGGAACATGGGAGGCCACTGCTCTAAGACTAAGTTTCTTAGAATTACAGGCTTGACATATTCCAAGTCCTCTGTCTTTCTTTTCCTCCCTCACTCCCTCCTTTGCAATCTTCCTTCCTGCCTTCTTGGCTTCTTGTCTTCCTTCACGGGGACCAGACCAGTGGCACTGTCTGAGAACTCTGCCAGCCTGCTCCAGCTCTCTTGCTATTTTTTTGCATAGGTGTTTCCCCCAGTAAACCTCTTACATGTCTAATCCCATTCTATCAACTGCTTCTCAGAGGGTCTAGACTAATTTAGTGCATTAAATGATGCCAGGCCCATGGTATATATGCTGCTTTTGGTGGAGCCTCAGAATTGGGGATGGATGTGGGAAAGCTGTAGAGAAATAGAGGAAGGTTTCAGGTGTGTTTTGATTGGAGATGTGGGCAAGGTGAAGCTGGAAGCCAACTAACCAGAAGTGATTGATTCTGAGCTAGAAACGGAGGTAAACAGTAGGGAAGCTGGCAGTTATTGAACACATCTTGACTGTTCTGGGCTAAGTGCTTCAGAGAGAATGGTTTGACTTCCTGTTCTGGTAGCTGCAAAGGTGTGGGCCAGAGCACTAGTGTCAAATCTTAGCCCTCCTGTTTAGATTACTCTCTTTAGCTTGCAAGCAGCTGGCCAATTCAGGAAAGGCTAAAGATCTAGATCTTTTCTGCTTGTGGGCTGCCTATTTGTCTCTGTATTTTGAGATTTGCTTGACCTTTTTATTATTATATCATCACAGTGATCACCTGGTGAAAGAGCATCTAGACAGAACTTAAGATTCTGAGATAGAATGCAACTGATCAGCATCATGACCATTATGACAAAAATGGGAACAAACACCATTCTCTCTAAGATTCTTTGGAACCAGTAGCCCCAACTGCCTAACCCAGACCAAGAGAACAAATCCCATAGGGCATGAGGATCAACTTTAGAGACTAAATAGCATTTTCTTTAAAGCAATACTAGCTTGTTTATCTCTCCTGTTCCATTGATCTAAATGCAACAAAAACTTCAGCAATAGCACAGATGCTACCATGAATGACTAGCCAACAAGAAATCCAGGACAATGTAATGGTTTATCACTACTTTTGCCAACAAGCTGAGACTGATCTGTATTCCATCTATGGCAAAAGTGTTATCATCAATAACATTTGCCAAAGTTAGTAATAGGTTTCCTGGTCTTTTCTATTTGTATCATCCCCCACCCTCCACTGGGAACACTGCTCTGATCATTCACATAAAAAATGAATCTGTATTTCTCCCAGGTGAAGTGCCTGAATAATCAAAAATGGTCTTATTTTGCAACTCATGTCTGGAGTTGGATTCTCCAGCTTTGGTTTTTTATGGACTTAAATAAATAAGTCTGTGTCTCTGTGTATAGACAAATCTTGAAATACTTTCCTAAGTGCAAGAGGTGTTAGTTTGAGAAAAACAGGTCCAGGCATTTTGGACACAAAGAAAATAGTATTTAGTAGGGGTGCATGGATACTCAGGAAAAAAGATATTTATTATATAAGGTCAGAACCAAGGCCTTACATTAGCTAGGTTACAGATTTGGCTCTCCACTGGTGTCTTCAAGATGACAGGTAAGGGTAAATAAATGGATTTTAATGATTTGCTCTTTTTCTGGTTATAGATATATTTGTTTAAAGTCATTTGTCCATGGAGGTGCAAGTGGAAATGTCATCCACTGTGATTCCCTGTGGCCTCATTTGATGAGACCAGAATTCCTCAGGGGCAATTTTATCATGGTGACAGCTGGCTAATCCAGTAGTCTAAAACTGAAGGCAGTGAATTTCTGAGAATCTTGGTGTGCAATCCTCTATTGGAATGGTCTCTCAGTTGTGTGGTATTCCGAACCAATTCTTTAATTGTGATATTGTGAACCTAGGGACTGACTCTCTGGAATTTTAGTGCTATATTTATAGACAGGTACCTGATAAGACTCAATAACTAGAAATGGCAGGCTGGGCTTCAGTCCCAGCTCCTCCTCCTCCTCCTCCTCCTCCTCCTCCTCCTCCTCCTCCTCCTCCAGGCAGCACCAGGATAGGATTTTTTTTAAATAAATTTATTTTTTTATTGGTGTTCAATTTACCAACATACAGAATAACACCCAGTGCTCATTCCGTCAAGTGCCCCCCTCAGTGCCCGTCACCCATTCCCCCCCAATCCCCCGCCCTCCTCCCCTTCCACCACCCCTAGTTCGTTTCCCAGACTTAGGAGTCTTTATGTTCTGTCTCCCTTTCTGATATTTCCCACACATTTCTTCTCCCTTCCCTTATATACCAGGATAGGATTTGAAGAAGCCAGAGATGTCCTGAACTTAGAAGAAAAGGCAAGAGCTGACTGGTCAGGGGAATGAAACCTGGAGAGGGAATGGGAGATGAAAGGTAGCAGAACCCAAGAGGGAGGGGTGTAGTGGTGAGGGCAAAAAGAAAAGACAGAATTAAAACATATTCAAATCCCATAAAGAACAGAAGGTGGATGAAATCCATTTGAAGGTGTTCAAAGATTCCTTTCAATGAGTTTAAGAGAAATTTTTGTCTGATGTCTCTTCCAATCTGTGAAATCTTGGGGTTGAAGAGTATGAAGAGGCTTTTTAGGAAGATTTTATGGGAAGGTGGCATTATGCTGTTGGTTGATTGGACCGGGTGTAGTAGATAAGTCTCTTGCAGAATTTTACCATGTCTTCATGAAGCAGGAGTCTGCTATTGTAGATGAAATGTCTGAGGGCACAAGTATCCTAGTTACCAATTCATAGGGAGATAACTGATAGGACTCCAAGAAGGTGAGCCATGTGATGGTAAAGGCTAATGGGATTTCCTGTGGACGAGGACACTCCAGGGTTTCTGAAAGAACTGCCATTTACAATGTAAGGATGTTGCTTGTTCTTTCAACTTTTTCAGAATATTGTGGGAAATAAAGGTGGTGTCATTTTTGGGAAAGTGCTTAGGCCTCACAGAATTCTTCTGTAATGGGTCCTATGAAGTGTGTCTCCATCATGTGATATAAAAGTTGGCATGCCATACTTTTTTATATTTACACATATTCCTTCATGGAGAATAGAACCTGAATAAAAACCCACTGAAAGGTGTACAAAGGGACCTTGAACCTTTCATTCCTGGCTATGTGTCTGTCACCTTTACAGTTACGTTGTCCATAGGTGACACATGCCATGAAAATAACTTCAGCTGTCTTTCTAAAGTTTTTCCACTAACATTGACTTGAGATAGTAATCAATGTGTCTGTACCATGAGTGGTTTCATGGAGAAATTTAGCTAATATCCATTTTAAATTATCTGATGCTACCAAGCATCTATCTTGGGAGTTCCAGAAGTTATCTGAGGGCAGGATCCAACCAGAATATTTCAGTTCTTCCTTTTCAAAATCAGAGACTAAGCACTGCATTTTATAATGACCTCTTTGAATCCCTCCAGAGATTTATCATTTGAGGTTCTATACAGAATAACCTTGATTAAGACTACCTATTTGATGCAGTGATCTGCTGGAGAATTTCGTTTAGTGTCCATGTTATCTTTTAAATGGGTCTGTAGCTTTATAATAGTTCTCTAGAAGTAGGAGTGCATGAAAGTTCCTTTATTTTCAGACCATTTTTATTTTTGAAGGGGGACTCCAGCTAAAAAGAAACCCTTTTGTTTCCAAAGCATCCTAAAGTTATGTACCATTCCAAAAGCATACTTGCTATCAGTATGGATGTGGACTCTCTAGACTTTGGCTAGTTGAAAAGCTTTTGTGAGAGCAATAAGTTTTGCTATCTATGTATAGAGGTCTATATTCTACAGGACTGTTTAAGTTAGAGATAGCATAGCCTGCTTGATCACCTTCAGTTTTAATTTTGAGGTATGATTCATCAATAAATAATATTAGATCAGGGTTCCCAGTGGGGAATCTAACACACATGATTGAGGTACCAAAAGTTCCCTACCTGATGTAAAATAATCCTCAGGTTCCTTTTCTTCAAGCAGGGGCAGGACTCAGGGTATTGAACAAGTGGATAGTCATGTGAGAGGGTGAAAGTAACACCATCTCATAGAGTTAATTAGCTGGCTGAAAAGTGTTGTATGTTCTCAGACAGTTGTCTGGCAACAATGGGATCAAGTGTGGAGGCTAGAACTAGTTCAAAAGAACTACTAGAAAGTTTTTCATTGGCAACTCTTCCCCTAAGATAAGAATGATAAGCCTTCATGACTGCGTTAAAGGTAAGGCTATAGTGATAGGTGTTTGATGGTTCCCATATACCACCAAAAGAGCAAAAAAAAGTTTGTCCAAATCAGGTCATGCACAAATAGACCCCCAAAAAGTGTTTTGTAGTTAGGAAACCTTGGAAGAAACTTCTTTAGGTTCCAGAAGACCTTGTACATGTTTGGGCTCCCAAAGCGGAGGGTCTCTTAGTGAGGACTTAGTCCATTCATAAATGCAGCCTCAGAAAAACATTGGCCAGCATCATCTTCAGTATCCAGATAAGACTAGAAATCTTCCCACTTGTCCTTCTCTAAGAGTCAAAGAAGGTGAATAGTCTTTATCAAAACTGAATGGGTTTTTTTTTCTCCATAGATAGGTCATCACCTAAATAATGGACTGTAAAATTGGTAAAATTGTGATTTATCTTTTGTAACTGTATTTCTTTTTTCATCTAAGGCTCAGACGAAGTAAATGGCATCCTTTTCATAGGCTTCTTTTTTCTTTCAACATAGTAGGGGGACCATTTACATATTGTATCAGAACTGAATCACAAAGGAAATTTAGATCTCTTAAGTCTTGATTGCGGACCTCGGAAAAGGTAGGAGGGGCCTTTAGTGAACCCATGGAACGTAATTATCCAGGTATATTGTTATCTTTGCCCTGTGAAGCCAAAAAGGTCTTCACTGTACTGATATGTAGGCACATTGAAAAAAGCACAATCCACTATAATGAAATAAGTGGCTCAAAAGGAATTGATGATAGGATGAGATCTGGGTTAGATACCCCTAGGAAGTGAGGAATAACAATATTGTTGATGCCCCTGACTGAAAAAATCAATATCTTCATTCTTTTCTTTCTTTATTTTTCTATTGGTAGGACAATTTTTATCCCAGTATCCCTTCTTTTATAATAAATGCAAGTATCCTGAGAATAGTTGAAGAGATCAACACAAAGAGAGCAGATTGCAGATCTGGTGCTGACTTACCATATTGGTGAAGACTTGACAAGCCATGAACAGCAAGGCACAAAGGGATTCTATGGGTCCTGCATCTGTTTGAAGGCTGGGGGCCAACGATAAGCAGGGCAAATCATTTTTCCAGGAAAGCCCCAGAAATAAAGGAACTCCACCCAAATGAAACAAACAAACAAACAAATTAGAAGCTATTTATTCAGAGCTTGCTGAAGCAAAGAAAGTCAGCCACCATCGCTTGCATTTGGCGGAAACTCAAAGGCAGGCAAAGGAGGGGGAATATTCATAATTAAAAAGAAAGACTTCAGGTATGGTCTAATTGGAGATTGTTGGCATGGGGAAGGTGAAGGCAGGTTAACCACAAGTGGGGCATCTCATATGATTGTTTGGGGAACACATTTGGCTTTCTCTTTGGTCCCAAGTTGGAAGCAGGCACAAGAATAAGAAAACTAGCAGTCAATGCCTAATGTCTACTCTTTCTGGGTTTGATGTTGCAGGAGTTGATGTTTGATTTTCTGAGTTGATTTCTGTAGAGTTTGTGACTCAGAGTTCTATTGTCATACACGAACTGTCCACTCTCCACTTGTATAATTAGCCTCTCAATGGTCATTATGAGTAATATTATAAAGATATTATGTTGCAAAGAAAGAAATTTTGTTGCAAAGAAATAAGAAAATATGAACAGAAACTTAAAAAAAAGATATTATTTATTTATTCATGAGAAACACAGAGAGAGAGAGACGGAGATGTAAGCAGAGGGAGGGAGGAGAAGGAAGCTCCCCACGGGGAGCCGAATATGGGACTCAATCCCAGGACCCTGGGATCACGACCTGAGCAGAAGTAGATGTTCAACCACTGAGCCACCCAGGCACCCCAGGAACAGAAACTTCTGAAACATATATCGACTCCTCTTAATTTGCCCTGTAACAACATACATAAAATTCTTAGCACAGATTGAGGATTAATCAAATATCATAAATATGTTTGGAAATTCTGGCTTATAAAAACCTGTCAAAAGTCAATATTATGCATCTCTGATATCTAGGAGTTCCGCCGAGGGGTAACCATAACTTGCTATAAATTCTTTTGTAATAATTCTTGTCAACAGGAAGGGTATCTCTGATCTACTTTGTCTTTCTGTAGATCTCATTCAAAGTCTCTGTATATCATGGTTTCATATCTCTCTACGTAAATTTCAAATTCTTGCTCAAGTATTGTGATGGAAATGTGTTCATGTCTCCTAAAATTTGGATGCATGTCTTATTGACCTTCATTCTGGAGTGTTCCATCTGAAATTGTCATCTTTTCCAGGTTTCTTTTCTTGTGTGCCTGATTCCTTTTTCCAAATCTTTCAGTCACTCAGTTCGCAAAACTTGGGGGCACCATGAATTCCTACCCCTACCTCCTATACTCCCCATTAGTCAATGCTTGGGTGTGACTAAGCCTACTTTTAAGATAATCTTAAATCTGTTTCTTCTTCTTTACTTTCACTGACACTTCCCTAATTTAAGTTCTCATTAAATTTCAAGAAAGAGAGTGCTCTCCCACATCCCAGCCATTCTCAATCTGATTAGAAGTAACCATTGTCATCAGGTAAATATGCCTTAAAGCTAGACCTGACCATTTAACCCCTCCATGAAAAGCTTTCACTTATTCTTTTATTATTCATACTAAAGCCCAAATTTCCTAGCTCTCTGGTATGTGGTATTCTTCATCATCACACAATACTTCCTTTTTTCCTCTTTATTAGCTCCTATAACTCTTAACCAGGGCCTCCCTTGTTAATGTAAATGTTCAGCTTCACATGAAAGATACCCATGTACATGTCCAATCTTTTTTGTTAAACAGAAGGATTTATGAGTACCATATCCATTTCTGATTTATCTTTTCTTCTCTACAGAATTTAGAATAATGAATGTTATCTGTTAAACAATACAAAATGAATAATTGAGTCAATAAACATTAGTGTATAGGTAGAAATAATTAAAAGTGTAGTGATAGTGGCAAATTAAGATTTGATAAATGTTATGATTGTGGCAAAGTTATGCGCTCTACTATCATGGTAGTTCATTTCTATAAAGATACTGAACAGGGTTTGAATTTGAGGTGAATTCTGAATGAATGATAGGAATTTCCATACAGGAAACAGAGAAAACCTGATGCTAATGAGAGAAAGAAACTTCAGGAAAATTTTTGATGTTCACGAATGAGCATTTTACTCTAGCAAGATAATAGAAAATCTTGATTATCATTGAGAAATCACTTATTTCTCCTTTCTTGCATTGTTTCCTTGTATTAAGATGGGTATAGAAAAATATTCACAATAAACTGTGGAGAATAAAGTATAAATTAAGTGGTGTAGTAATTTGAATGTATGATTTGAACTGAAATATTTTGCACTAAGTGTGATAAATGTTAGTCATTAAAGTCGTAGAAAATAACTTGAATTCTGGAGTGATGAAAAGAGACTAATATGGGATCTAAAAGATGTTTCCTCCTGACCTAAGTTTAAGAATGAAGTAAAAACTTGTCTTCTGTGGGGGATATTGTAAGAAGAGTTTGTAAGTATTGTAAGGAAGATATTTTAAGTTACCACTTTAGAGTCTTTCTGATAAGATCTGTGTTTTACTTTGGTATAAACAAAATACACAAGCAAGATTGGACCTGTCTACTTTCTTCTTTACTTTAGCAAGAAGTTAATGTTGCAAAGGGTTCTTTAATTAAAGCTTGATTAACCAGAATGTTCCTTGGTGAAACAAATGGGCAAGCTTGATACTATCAAGAGAATAAGAGAATTTTTAGTCTTCCTGACAATGCTTGCTTTCTTGTGTATGTTGTAAACTGTCGTTACTGTGCCCTGTAATGATTTTGAATGCTGCTGGCTCAAGGGAGAGATGAGAAGCCAGTTTGATCAATATCTGGAGAAGGAAGCTCTTGGGTAAAAACAAAATGTATAGCTGTGGTATCAGAGATTGTTTTTCCATCTTGGGAATTTTTAACTAGTGGAATTACATTTCAGGAAATGCGGAAATAGCTATGACTCACATGAACCCAGACAGCATTTACCCAGATGGCTCAATTTATTTTATGAAAATATAGTCACTTTTCCTAGAGGTAGGAAATGGTTCTGAGCAATCATTCTCACCTTTGTCCCAAGGTGGGTCAAGTAATACAGCATATCAGGAAGACAGAACAATCTTTGGGCCTCTGTCCATCAAAGGATACCACATTATTTACCACCATACACCTATTGGCTTGAGAATTGTAGCTATACAACCTTCTTAAGATTAATGTCTCAATACTTTTTCATAATAGCCTGGAACAGAGAGGTGTACAAGTCTTAGGGATGCCTTTCCACCCTGCCCTGGATCAGAAAATGCATTGGCATAAATTTTACTTGTCCAGCTATCTTTGAGATTCCCCCAGAAAGGATAAAAGTCAGATGAAATGTTTCTTTTTTTATTAAATGTTCCCTGGCTACTCCAGCCAGGAGTGATTTAAGTGGCTATAACTGTCCAGCATGGTTTGCCCCACTTATAGAGCGTTAATCACATCTCACCTTGAAGTCATTACCTGTCGGACCTCCTCACTAAATCTCTTGGCAGGTAGAGTTCTGCTTTTAACTTTGAGGCTACTGCAGCACCAAGCACACAATAGTGCCTTGCACATAATAGGCACTCCCTGTATTTTCTATGCATGGATTATCAAATTTTAATTCATACTCTTCCTCTCACAACTTTCCAGAATACCACTTGTATGGATATAATCAGTACATGTTTGCATATACATCATATGGTGTGCATTTTCATTCAGAATGGTTTTATTAATTTTACATATTTACTTGAATATTCTGAGGCAACCTATCTTGAGAGCTCTATTGTTATTTCATGACTGGCCATTACTGAGCTGTCTTTACAATGAGATGGCTATTCCCCTAAGGCTGAAGTATTGGGAGCTCATGTGTTTAAAGGTCCAAGATCAGGAACAATCCTCAGAGGGAAAATAGGATAATGGAGTAATAATTGCAGCTGATTGCAAAAATAGATTTTCACCCTTTCATGAAATAAAAGGGAGTGTTGTTTAATTGCTGTAAATGCGTCCTATCCCTGCAGGAATTGGATTCAGAAGATATTGCTGCGTTACAACACCTGGGAATCTAAATATGGTTTTGTACTGATTGCTGACTATTATTTTTAGATCTCTGTTACCTCTTGTCTTCCTGTGGCTGCTGTATGAATACTCTGGCACAATGATAATAATACCATAGAATTAATTAATTCCATTAATGTTATGCCAGTATTTGTGAAAGGCGTCAGTATGGTTCGTGTACTTAAAATTTCATTTTAAAGAAAGGTCACACAGTCCACTATGCATAAAAGGTGTTATCAAACAAATTAATGAGACAGAAACAATGTTTATTTTAATGGTCCTTGCATCTATTACTGTATGAAGCCTTAGTAAAACAATGGTATGATCCATGGAAAGCAAATCTGGCAAATGAGTTTCTTGAAGTGGAGATATTAAAAAAATAATTTTATAGGCAGTGACACTATTTTATAGGAAGCTCAGAATTAAAATTCTTTTCAAGAGATTTAAGTGCTCATTCTTACTTAAACACTTAGCTATTTGCTTTCCTTTTCATGCAATTTTCCCCTGTCTTATTTTTTCCATCTCTGACATTAGACAATCTACATTTTTATTTCAAGGATGTTTGTGATATAGTTTTAAGCAAAACAAACACAAAAGGTAAATAGCATAAAGCAAATCATTATGATCATTCTCACTGATATTTATCAATCGACACCACAAAATAGCAAGTATTGTGTCGTTAGGTCACATTTTATCACATTAACAATAAACCAAACCTAATTATATTCCAGTCTCTGTTAGTAGCTTTTTTTTTTTTTTTTTGTTAGTAGCTATTTGGATGCAAGTTCAAGTCACTTGATGTCTTTTGTGCTTCAGTTTTCATATCAATAAAATGATGGTTTTAGATTATTTTGAGGGCAACATCTGTGGTATTTATGTGTGGGTATGTGTATGTGCAATATGGCGATTTATCAGAAATATGCATTTGGGTTTTGTCCACAGCCCTGGCTCACAGTTCTCAAAACCCTTGGAATTGCCTAAGAGTTGAGAGCAGCGAAGTGTGTCTTTTGATAGAGTTGATGAGGTGACTTCTGCACTTGAGGATGAGGGCTGGTTGCCTGGACAATCAACCAAGTGGTTCCAGGGTTGGTGCCTTCAGTCCCTACCCCCTGACTCCCTGGGGAGGGGAGAGGAGCTGAAATTGGATCAGTCACCTCCATTTAATCAATCATATCTGTGTGATGAAACCTCCATAAAAAAGGATGAGTTTGGAGAGCTTCCAGATTGGTGAACATGTGGTGTTCTGGAGGGAGTGGGGTGCTCAGAAAGGTCATGGAAGTTGCATGCTTTTTCCCCACACCTTGCCCTGTGCATCTCTTCCAGCTGGCTGTTCCTGAATTATATCCTCTTACAATAAACCAGAAATCTAGAAAGTAAAATGTTTCTCTGAGTTCTGTGAGCAGCTCTAGCAAATTAATCGAACTCAAGGAAGGTGTCTTGGGAACTTCCAATCTGCAGTGGTTCTGCCAGAAACAAAGCTGGCAACCTGCCTTTGGGATTGGGAATCGGCAGTGGCAGGAGGGGACGGGGTGGTAGGAATGAGTCCTTAGCCTATGGGCTGTGATGCCTTCGGGTGGGGACTATCAGAAGGGACTTACACTGAATTGACTTAACTAGGACACTGAGCTAGTGACCAAGAACTGCTCTTTGGTGTGGGGAAGTGTCCCCACACGCGTGCTGAAATTGGGTCCAGAAACCCATTATAGTGTGTGTCTTAATAAAAGAATCAAAGCTGACAGCAGATCATTTAGGTTACATCATTAGCTGAAAGGAACTCCTTCCTTCCTTCCTTCCTTCCTTCCTTCCTTCCTTCCTTCCTTCCTTCCTTCCTTCCTTCCTTTCTTCTTCTTCTTCTTCTTCTTCTTCTTCTTCTTCTTCTTCTTCTTCTTCCTTTCTTTCTTTCTTTCTTTCTTTCTTTCTTTCTTTCTTTCTTTTTTTCTTTCTTTCTTTCTTTCTTTCTTTCTTTCTTTCTTTCTTCTTTCTTTTTCTTTCTTTCTTTCTTTCTTTCTTTCTTTCTTTCTTTCTTTCTTTTCTTTCTTTTTCCTTTCTTTCTTTCTTTCTTTCTTTCTTTCTTTCTTTCTTTCCTTTCTTTCTTTCTTTCTTTCTTTCTTTCTTTCTTTCTTTCTTCTTTCTTTCTTTTTCTTTTCTTTCTTTTTTAAAGATTTTATTTATTTATGCATGAGAGACATAGAGAGAGAGAAGCAGAGACACAGGCAGAGGGAGAAGCAGGCTCCATGCAGGAAGCCCGACGTGGGACTCGATCCTGAGCCTCCAGGATCAAGCCCTGGGCTGAAGGCGGCGCTAAGCTGCTGAGCCACCCGGGCTGTCCTTTTTAAAATATATATATTTAAAGATTTTATTGAAAGGAACTTTCTTGAGAAACTTCGACGTGCTGTTGAAATAAATGTTTTTAAACAAATATCAGAGAAATGCTTGTTTTTGTAGGTAAAGAACATTTTCTGTTTAAGGGTCCCATTTAAAATATCAGAAGCATTTTAGTTAGAGTCATTTCTGACAGTCATTCATGTATTTTACATATGGCTCTGGATCCATTTCCATTGTGTTATTTCCTCCCTTTTAAGAGATCAGGGAATTTAAATATCTTTTTTCCCCCTGCAAATATTATTAAAGATAAAATTCCAATACTGCTAATGTTCATACATTTTTACAAGGGGAGATATCAGAACTTAGGTAATTCACAGAAAAGTGAATAACCCCAATCCATGATTTGCATGTACAGTGTTAATTTTCTGATGAATAAGAGTATAAATATCATAAAATTCACGTGTAAAATCTGTCATTTTTTTTTCTGCATGGAAGTCAGGATTTGCTTTATTTTGGTGGTTCCACCTTTGGCATCTAATTAGGTGGGAAAATGCCTTTCGCTTACCCCCTGCCCCTTTCATAGTAAGGGGTGTGCAGAGCTGTATGCCACTTTCATTGAAACGGGAAAGGGAAGATTATTTAAGAAGAGCCTGGGCCAGGATGTCAGACACTTGCAAGCCTGATGCTTTTTGGTACTCAGATGGAATTCTCTCCCACGAAACCCTGCACAAAGAGTTATTCTTCTATTCTATTCTATTCTATTCTATTCTATTCTATTCTATTCTATTCTTTTCCTTTTCCTTTTCCTTTTCCTTTTCTTTTTTCTTTTCTTTTCTTTTTTCTTTTCTTTTCTTTTCTTTTCTTTTCTTTTCTTTTCTTTTCTTTTCTTTCTTTTTATAGCTTTCCTTCTATTGCTAGTGCTCAAAGGAAGGAAACAAATACATAAATCTCACACCCAGGTTCTCAATAGGAAACAACACTCCACCACCTCTATTTCATTCTTTCCACAAAAGAAGCATGAGGGAAAACACTAAAAATCTAGGTCTAGGCACTCTCAAATTATTCTCTGAAACTTCACTTTAAAAATACCTCGTGAGAAGAATATTTCTAAGGTTTAGATTTGAATGAAATTATTGAGAAAATTAACTATATACTGAAATTGGTGGAGGCTTTTAGACTTAAAATTTTTTTTTCCAAAAGATTGGCTTAAAATATGTATTTAGAAAGAGGAAGAACATTTCTCATTACAGCATCCTAAGAGAGAAGCATGGATTTAGAGTTGGTTTTTCACAGTGGGAAAAAAGATTACGTCACAATCACTGAAGCGGCATACGTTTCTATATTTCAAAAAAACTGATTTCTGTTTTTGAATTGATTTTCATAGTTTCTGGCCAGTCACATAAAGACTTTGTACCCCAAACAACTGGGCTGTGCAGGTGTGAATCTGAAGTGCGGTCCTAGGAATCTAAATACCAGTATCGCGTTAGGACATGGTGCAGCATGTCACTTTGTTACAGACAGCTAACCAAAGTAAAATTTTTCTTACCATTTTAGAAAGTTGTATAGTGTTTGTTTAACACTTTTTTGCTATTTTTTATTGAAGATGTCTACTTATTAAAAGTATCTTTTTCTGTAATATCATCAAGACACACCATTACTCTGCATTTTAAGAGATGTGACTAACCCTTCCTTCACAGAGCTTATATTTCTATTTATTTTATATTTCTCAATTTCCATCTCAGCTTATCCATCAAAATCATGTATATATTTATTTCTATACTGGTCTCTATACTGTTGTTATGCAAAAAACACTCTCATTAAAATAAGAATACCAGTCCTTATATTTTATTATACCATTTTAATTTGACCAAATTACAGAATGCCATGTTTTAAAATCAGAATTGTTAATGTCTTTGTTAATAATGTTATGGCTTTAGTATTTTATTTTTTAAAATCCAGGTTTAAATTAATGTAATTTGGCACAGACATGAGAAGATTCATAAATGGTCCATAATATAAAAGATTACTGAGATATAGCACCATTTTTAAGATAATGTGAATGAAACTTTTTTTCACATTCTTCATGTGAAGATTCTTCCCTGAATTTTCACAAGATTCAGCGGCTTTAGAATCACCTAGAGATATAGTATTCTATCACTTTTTAAATATCTTCAATTTGATTGTAATAGGTTTAAATTAATATTCAGGTACATGTAAGCTTACCTTTTAAGGAGTTTCATTTCTTTGTGATGCTTCTACACTATAGCCAGCTCCACTGGATTGTGCTACATTGGAGGAGGGTGTCACTATTTCTGGCATATGAGCATTCTGATTTCTAAGATTTATGATTCATAAAAATACAATATTTTCCTGATGCTGTAATAAAAAGGTCCCACATACCAAATAGAATACGATGGATCATAGGTATCAGATTATCTCAAGAGAATATCGTTCATTTCTTTCTTTTCTGGAGAAAACTAAAATTATCTCTAAATTAAAAATCAAATCAGAGGACTATAAAGGATAAGTTAGCCACATCTATTTCTTAAGTATGCATGTTTCATGGGCACTTAGCTCTCATTATTATTACAGGTTATCTCTGAGAAAATATTAAATTATTTAAGAGGAAGTTTTATTTTTCACAGCTTCAAAAATAATATTCAGGATCTGAATAGACACTTTTCTGAAGCAAAAATATAGATAGCCAACAGATCACATGAAAAGATGCTCAGTATCGGTGATCATCAGGGGAATGCAAATCAAAACTACAAGAAATATCGCCTCACACCTGTCAGAATGGCTATCATCAAAAAGATAAGAAGTAAATGTTGGCAGAGATATGGAGCAAAGGAAACATTTGTGCACTGTTGATGGGAAATTGGGGCAGTCATTATTGAAAATTGTATGGTTTCTCAAAAAAATTAAAAATTGGGGGCACCTGGGTGGCTCAGTCTTTTGTGTCTACTCTTGGTTTCAACTCAAATCATGATCTCAAGGTCATGAGATCCAGCCTGGCATTGGGTTTTGCACTCAGCATGAGTTGCATTGAGATTCTTTCTCTCTCTCTCTCCCCCTGCTGCTCCCCTCTGTTCACACTCTATAAATAAATAAATAAATAAATAAATAAATAAATAAATAAACAAACAAATAAATAAATAAATAAATAAAATCTTTAAAAACAATTTAAAAATGTAATTACCTTATGATCCAGCAATTCCACTGCTGGGTATTATCCAAAGAAAACAAAAACACCAATACAAAAAGATATATACTCCCATATGTTCATTGCAGCATTATTTATAGTGGCTAAGATGTGGGAGCAACCTAACTGTCCAATGATGGATGAATGGATAAAAATGTTGTACAAATGGAAAGAATGAAATCTTGCCATTTGTGACAACATGGATGGACCCAAGGGCATTATGCTAAGTGAAATAAGAGAAAGACAAATACCATATGATCTCACTTATGTGTGGAATCTATACAACAGGAACCCCCCCAAATAAAGGAACAAAAATCCAAGCTCATAGATAGAGAACAAATTAGTGGTGATTTGGAATTGGGAGTGGGAATTGGGAGGGGTGATGGGTGAAATGGGTCAAGGGAGTCAAAAGGTACACTTTTCCAGTTTTAAAAAAGTAAGTCATGGAAAAATAATGTATGCAAAGGTGACTACAGTTAATAATACTGTATTGCATGTTTTAAAGTTGTTAAGAGAGTGTTAAAAGTTGTCATCACAAGAAAAAACGTTTTTTAACTATATATAGTGATTGATGTTAACTAGACTTACTGTGCTGGTCATTCTACAATGTATACGAATATTGAATCATGTCGTACACTTGAAACTAATACAATGTTACATGTCAATGAAACTTTAATTTAAAAAATAATATTTACATGATTAGGATAACTGAACATAAAAAGAATGAATAAAACCATTATATAATTTTTAAATTTTGAGCAAGAGCATTTGAAGCTAGTGAACTCTTGAACAAGTTGACATCAAAATATTATTCAGAGGGGAAGCACATTAGAGCATTAGAACGGGGGCAGATGTCAAGGGAATCTTAAAAAGTCATTTATATTGGGACACCTGGGTGGCTCAGTCAGTCAATGTCTGCCTTGGGCTCAGATTGTGATCCTGGGGTCCTGGGATCAAGTCCCTTATCTGGCTCCCTGCTCAGCGGGGAGTCTGCTTTTCCCTCTCCCTCTGCCTGCTGCTCTGCCTGCTTGTGCTCTCTCTCTCTCTCTTAAAAATAAATAAATAAAATCTTCTAAAAAATAAAAATAAAGTCATTTATATAAACATAAGAGTTAATTATCTTATTTTTTTAATATTTTGAGTATTCACCATTCTGAACATTTTAAAAAGAGTTAGGACCTTTTTATTAAAAAATTTAGATGCCATAATGGTGAAGAGTGAATTTGTGTTCTTCTTCAAACAATAAGAAAAACACTCTAACTGTAAAGACTTTTCAAAGATGTTCAAAAATTGGTCTTATATAATTTGAAAATCCTCTGGCTTTACCACACATTAAATGTTCATGATCCCTTGGTATAAAAGAGCTGTATTAGTATTCATATATATAAATAAATAAATAAATAAATAAATAAATAAATAAACATACCAACTTTGTTTTCTTATTTATATTTATACTAGATTTTAGTCTGAAATCATGAATTTTGGTTTTGATAGAGTTTTAAGTATATAAAACTGTAGAAACCCCATTTCCAATGAAGATTCCTGATTTTCATTAAAACAATTTAATGGACTACTGAACAAGCTTCAAAAATAATATTCAGCATCTGAATGGAGACCAGTGGAGATGTCACTGGTCTGAAACCACATACATATTACTGTTGGTTTTTTCTTTATAGTTCATTTATTTCAGTTTCTGTTGTTCCTTTATTGTTTAGGATTAGCCAGTCAACTAGAGAATTTATTTCTCTTTATTTGGATGAAAAATTTTGCAGGGATAGCACTATTCCAGTGACTGAGGAACAATTTTCTCAGGAAAGATCTCCTAGGGGAATGGTTTGCAGACCTCAGCAAGCCCTGTTGTGAAGGAGCCTCATGGAATTTTATGTGTCCTTCATCCTCTCCAAAGCTTCTCTTAGTTGAACTCAGGGATCTAAGGATCTTAATCATCCAGAGGGGGGAAAATATGAATGGCAATATAGGGATTGACTTTACTTTAGGTATTTTAATTCCATAATAAATTATTTTAGTCCAAGTTGACTTTTGACTTAAGAACATCACAGTTCTGGGGCAGCTGCCTGGCTCAGTTGGTAGAATATGCAACTCTTGATCCCTGGGTCATAAATTCAAGCCTTGCCTTGGGCATAAAGCTAACTTTTAAAAAAAAGTCAGATCTGTATGCAGGTGCACAAGCTCTTTCTGCAGCAAAATGTCATTTCACAAAAAAGCACACATTAATTTCAATGAAATGTGAATGAATGAATATTTAAACAAATAAATAAACAAAAATCAATGGTGACTCTAAGGTAATATATTTGAAAATGACACTCAGCAGAGGTAAAGAATTTCTTTGTTGTTTCTTTCAGGAAGCACTCCACAAATATTTGTTGACCTGGAGTGACATTATCCATCTGAAGTATTGTCCCCTCCAAACTGGCTACCTTCAAGCCTTGTGCTTTTAAACCAATGTGTAAAGCTGCTCTATATATTTTCTGTGAAAATCATATCTAAAGTGTAAGTACTTAGGACTGGTGAAGTTTTGCTCACTAAATGTGGAATTCAATTCGGAGATAATGTTTTTTGTTTGTTTTGTTTTGTTTTGTTTTGTTTTCAGGGAGAAGTTTGTGAAGCCCTGTGGAGCAATAGCCAGGCCCACAACAGGTATTACCTGGAAAAATCTATAGTTTTGGAGTTTTTTTTTTTAAAGTGAAGAAAAAAATTAAAATGAGTACAGAATCGTGGACACACTACTTATATGCTGGAGATAATTTCAACATCATGAGAAATGTCAGACTGATCTAAGAATATGCTGGAATAGAGTCTGAAAGACAACTGAAATTAGTGCCTGTCGGCTTCCTGTCAGCAGAAAACATTTTGCAAAATGTTTGAGCTGCTTTTTTATTTTTTATTTTATTTATTTGAGAGAGAGAGAGAGAGCGTATGAGAGAGCATCAGTGGGAGAAGGAGCAGGAGAGGGAGAAGCAGACCCCCTGCTGAGCAGAGGGCCTGGATCCCAGGACTCTGAGACTGTGACCTGAGCAGTCTTCAACATTTTCCCATTAAGTACAGTATTGGCTATAGATTTAATGAATATATTTATCATCATAAAGAAGTTTCTTAGTTTGCAACTTCTCATGAATGTGTGTTTAGTCCTTCCAAATGATTTCCCCACGTTTTATGGGGGTTTTGTTATGATTATTTTCATGAGTTTTTTTCTATTTAATGTGTTATTATGATGAATTGCATTAATAGATTGCTAAATGTTTAGCTATCTCTGCCTTCCTGTAATAAACTTTAACTTGTTAACATAATTTTTAAAGTAAAAAGTGCCTTGTTGAATTTAGCTTCCTGATTTTATGTTTCTCAAATACATGTCTATATATGAATCTGACTAGAGTATGTGAACTTGTTTGTTTTTCTTCTGAAAAAATTTTTGATTGGGTATCATCTATTCCCTTTAATTGTTTGATTTCAAAGAAAATAATCATTGGACTTTTGTATTCTTACTAAAAACATTTTATTTCTCTAATACTTTCTACTTTAATTTTTACTAAATCATTCTTCACATTTTTCTCAAATTTAGTTTTAGTTCTGCTTCTAATTTTTTTTTTTTTAAGAAAGAGAGAGCACACAAGTGGGTGAGGGGTGGGGTGGAGAGGCAGAGAGAGAGAGAATCTTAAGCAGACACCACACTCAGCACAGAGCCCAACTCCGGGCTCAATCTCACAACCCTAAGATCATGACCTGAGCTGAAATCAAGAGTCAGATGTTTAACCAACTGAGCCACCCAGGTGCCCCTCTGCTTCTAACTTTTAAACTTAAATGCTTGAGATATTTTAATTCATTTTTACCAAGAAATGAATGCATTTTGGGTCCTGAATACTCTAAGCCTTGCTTTGTTGATATTCCATAATTTGTAAGAGGTAATGTCTTCATCATTAAATGTGGTTTGTCCCTCTGGCCTTAGAGTTCCTTCATTATCATTTAGAAACAAAAATCTGTAAGTGGCACAGTAATTAATTTTTCACATTTTTTAAGTTTCCTACTTTATTGAAGAATATAATGAAATTTTGGTTTTGGCTTAATATATGATAAGCCTTTATTTTATTTTTTTTTATAAATTTTTATTTATTTATGATAGTCACACAGAGAGAGAGAGAGAGGGGCAGAGACACAGGCAGAGGGAGAAGCAGGCTCCATGCCGGGAGCCCGACGTGGGACTCGATCCCAGGTCTCCGGGATCACGCCCTGGGCCAAAGGCAGGCGCCAAACCGCTGCGCCACCCAGGGATCCCTATGATAAGCCTTTAAAATGTTGCATGGGCAATTGATAGGAAGTGGTACAGATGAACACAAATAGAGTAATATGTACACATTAATTAGGCTTGCCTAATTAATTACTTTATATGGGTTGCTTTTCCCCATAATCTGGCCTATACAAATGATATATAAAGTGTCTTGCCTCTTTATATTATCTTCTTATACCTCCTAAAGTTCCTACTTTGTGGAAAAATATTAACTAATTTAATGGATAATGCTCATTACTGTTTGGTTTTCATTGCACAGCATCTTATTTCTCATTAAACAGTTTATTTCCATGTTTTAAGACCTTTGTCCTACATGTAAACTCAGCTAATATTAATGTACCCACCCCACTTTCTTAGGAAAAGAAAGTATTATACTACGAATGTTATACCCAGCTACTCCTCATTACCTTCAGACATTCCATCAACAAATCACTTTGGAGTATTTGACTGCAGTCCAGAAAAAGGAGAGGTCTTCTTGGCTCCGTGTTTAAAAATAATTTAAAATTTTTGAATTAATAAATTTTTTCAATAGGATATTAAAAGTTACATGAATACATTTGGAATAATAAATATTTTATTGCAAAAGTAAAGATAACAAAGATATTTCAAGCATTTTCAAAATGGTTTGAAAATGAGAATAAACTGTAGTAATAAAATAAACCGTAACAGTAAATCCATATAGTTTATAACAACCTATACTGTACAGGGATTCTCATTACTCTTTACTAATCTAAGAAAGTGTCATGTATATTCTTAAAGGTGAAGTCGATTTACTAATTTGTATACTATCTAATCAAAAGTATTGCTGAATTGCTAATTAGGAATATATCTCATCATTTTATTGGTGTTTTATTGATTTTAAAGCAACAGCTTTCTACTCACCATGTTTGGCTGAAAACCATAAACGGACTTTCAGCCAAATTATTATGTCATTTAATTAATATCTTCCAGGTTTTTCTCTCACATCTTACTTTAAACTTCAAATTTAGCCTTCAGGGCAGCCCCGGTGGTGCAGCGGTTTAGCGCCGCTTGCAGCCCAGGGTGTGATCCTGGGCACCCGGGATCAAGTCCCACATCAGGCTCCTTGCATGGAGCCTGCTTCTCCCTCTGCCTGTATCTCTGCCTCTCTCTCTGTGTCTCTCATGAATAAATAAATAAAATCTTAAAAAAAAACAAATTTAGCCTTCAAATAATAAGTATTTACATAATTCATAGATATTAATTTAATTTTACAAAAATTATACCCAATTATATTATTTTGTATACAAAAATGGCTCTAATTTGTAATCATTTATTGGTTTCCAGGAATGTATTATTTTCATTTTGTAAATATCAAAATCATGGGGCATTTTATTTACTTTCCAGGAAGCTAGTGAAAAGCCTGATTTCAGACATGTTGGAAGAAAATAATAATAATAATAGTAATTAAAATTGTGGCTATTTTGCCACATTTTTCTATCTGAAGATAAAGTTACAACTCAAGGTTATCTATTTCAAATAACTTTGAATTCTTTCTTGTATTCCACATATTTAGACGAAAGTGGAATCATCTGTTAAATTTTAATTTTTATGGGTTGTATTATCTTATGTTACATTGTAGTTTGAAATACATCAGGTTCAACTTGAGAATTAAACATTAAGGGACAGTTGAAAGCTGTTTTCTCTTCTTAAAGGTAACCAATATCTGGTGTTAAATTTTTCATATATACATTTACTTTTTGCACATTTTAAAGCCTTATAAAAATTTTTCTGTATTCTACCTTTTTTCTCTCAAATTGTATTTATTAATGTGACTCCATGTGGCTGGAATATATTAACTTTCGTTGTATGCTATTATTTTGCAAGAATATATCACATTTTATTGCCTATTCACCTGCTGATGAGGACTGATACTGTTTCTGAGATTTTCCAAAGACAAGCAAAGCTGTTATGAACATTTGTATACACGTCACTTGTTCACGTGACTGAGAGATCCTTTAGGACATACCACTCTCCAGAATTTCTGAGGTTATTGTGTATAAACATCTTGAAATTTCTAGATGTTGTCCAATTGGTTGTCAAAGATCATGTACCAATTAATACTCCCAACAGTTCACACGGAGATCTGATTGCTTACATCCTCACTAACACATGGTATCTTTGGACTAGATCTTTGCCAATCTCTTTATGATTAAGTTATAAGTTTCTCTAGTTTGAACTTGCTGGTCTTTGGTTACTGAGGCCTGGCACAACTTTTCAAATGTTTATCAGTTGTTTGGATTTCCTCTCTGTGAATTGACTGATGACATATTTTGTCTATTGTTTTTTTTCCTATTGGATTGATTATTATTCTATTTTTAGGAGTTCTTCATTATTTTGAGAAATAAATTACATGTTGAGGTCATTTGAATTACTTGAAATTACATTAAAAATATCTTAGTCTGAAAGTTCCCTTTTTGAAAGAGGACTTGGACTGCCTCCATTTTGACCTTGGACTTCCCAGTTGGGTTCTCCTGTCCCGCTGGTGTCTCCGCTCAGGTGGAAGACCCGGAGGGCAAAGGATCCCCTGATGGCAACAGAAACTATCCCTCAGACCACGAGGAGCACCGTCCAGAGCCAGCACCATCCCTCACACAAGGCCGGCCCCCAGCCAGCAAGACTCACCGGTGAGTGACTCCAAGACTGATCCATTTAACCTTCTCTGCCTTCCTGCACGCACCCACCCAGCTTTGCTCACGTCTACCTTATATAAACCTGCACGTATTTTCCTCACTTGGACAGTCTTCCTGATGTTGTATGTTGGTCTTGGTCTCGCTGAGACAAATTCCTTTCTTTTTGCACCACCACTCATTTCTCTGCCTTTGGATTTTGTCAGGAGATGGTGGCCAAACCTGGTCTGTTTGCATGCAGTGTACATTTTTACATTTTAAAAAATTATCTTTTTAGGCAAAGATGTTTTAAATTTTCTTGTTATTGTTCATGTTTTGCCTGTGTCTTCTTTTTTTTTTTAAATTTTTATTTATTTATGATAGTCACACACAGATAGAGAGAGAGAGGCAGAGACACAGGCAGAGGGAGAAGCAGGCTCCATGCACCAGGAGCCCGACGTGGGATTCGATCCCAGGTCTCCAGGATCGCGCCCTGGGCCAAAGGCAGGTGCCAAACCGCTGCGCCACCCAGGGATCCCTGCCTGTGTCTTCTTTAAAAAAAAAAATATTTCCTATCTAAAGGCCATAAAAATACTATCCATACCCTTCTATTTTTTTCAGAAGCTTATCTATAATTATGAATTGATTTGTGCCTGACTGATATCTTAACAAATGTTAGTATTCCAATCTGTGCATATGGCAACCTTTCAAATTAGCATTTTAATTTTTTGAAAGTTTTATTTATTCATTTAGAGAGAGAGAGAGAGAGTACGTGCACAGGAGCGGAGGGTGGGTAGGGGCAGAGGGAGAGGGAGAGGGAGAGACAATCCTCAAGCAGGCTCCCCACTGAGGGCAGTGTCCAGTGCAGGGCTTGATTCCAAGACCTTAATATCATGACCTGAGCAGAAAGCAAGACTTGGAAGATGAATCAACTGGGCCACCCAGGCACCCCTCAAGTTAGTACTTTTTTTTTTTTTTAATTTTTATTTATTTATGATAGTCACAGAGAGAGAGAGAGAAAGAGAGAGAGAAAGAGGCAGAGACATAGGCAGAGGGAGAAGCAGGCTCCATGCACTGGGAGCCTGATGTGGGATTCGATCCCGGGTCTCCAGGATCGCGCCCTGGGCCAAAGGCAGGCGCCAAACTCCTGCGCCACCCAGGGATCCCAAGTTAGTACTTTTAAAATGTGTGACTTATCTCCAGAAAACACATGCAAACCTTTTGCTATGTTTATGCATAGTTATTTTAAGTTTTAGTGCTGTTGTAAGTGGCATTTAAAAATTATTTTTAGGGGCGCCTAGGTAACTCAGTCAGTAAAGTGTCCAACTCTTGATTTCAACTCAGATTGTTATCTCGGGGTCATTAGATTGAACCCCCAACTGGCTCCATGCTCAGCGGGGAGTCTGCTTCAGATTCCTTCTCTCCCTCTCCCTTTTCTCTCCACTTGCGCCCTCTCTTTCTCTCTCTCTCAGAATAAATCTTTAAAAAATATTTCTGTATTTGTTCTAAAACATGAAATTATACTTTCCTAATTTGTCATCCTGGTTATGAATCTACTATTACTTTTAGCATATTTATCTTTTAACCAACAACCTTACCTTACTAATTATTTTTAGAAACTCTTGCATTTTCTGTGTAAACAGCTTTATAGTCAAGCATCTGCAAATAACAGTAATTTGTGGCTCCAGTTTCATTTTCATCACTTTTTATTTCATTCCATTTCCCTGCTAATTCCATTTTTTTGCATCTTAAGAACAGTCCTGAATAGAAGTGGTGATAATAGGTACTTTCAAGTTTTAACTGTATTTCTTCTGAACTCTTACCCCTCCTTATTTTTTATGTTGTTTTAGTAGAAGCCAGAAATAGAGATTATACCAGCAGAGACACTACCCCCTTTGACTTATAGGGAAAGAGCAAATGGGACAAAATGAAGGCCGGCTCTTGGACTTCTTGGATTCTCTAAGACAGGACCAAATGTACTTGGTTGTGATATGCACTGTTCCCTGGGAAAATGGAAGAATGATGCCAAAGTGAGTTTACAGATAATCAGACTATTCCCAGCACAGGTCTGGTGCAGAGCACTGGTGCCTTCTGGGTTTCAAAGGGTGGGACTGCCTCTCTGGTTTTGGGATATGGGGACCAGGAGGTCCGTACCCAGTGCCTCAGGGGCAAGATCTTCACTGAGAGACAGAGGGAGACACATCGTTGAGCTGAAGGGTCTGTGTGACTACATAGAACTGTGGGAAGTTGCTGCCACCCCAGAAGGCCTGTAGGACCGACACTGAACCAAATAGGTTTAGTCTTGAGCCTTCAGATGGAATGGAGTTTGCTTTGCTAGATTCTGGATTTGCTGAGAACCCATAGACCCTTCCTTCTTTCCTATTTTTCCGTTTTGGAATGGGAATGTCTATCCCATGTCTGTGTTTGGAAGCACATAACTTGCCTGTTTTCATAGGTTCACAAATGGAGAGTAATTTTGCCTTGGGATGAGTAACACTTGGGGTCTCACCATACCTGATTTAGATGATATTTATTTTTTAAATAAACCTCCATGATCAACATGGGACTCACACTCACAACCCCGAGATCAAGAGCTGCAAACTCTATCAACAGCCAGGCAGGAGCCCCTGATTCTGATGTTATTCAGATGAGACTTTGGACTTTCACCCTAGAGTAGATGCTGCAATGACTTATGTGTCTTAGCAAACATTTACTCAATTTTTCACAACTACAGTAAGATAGTATTTTTAAAAACATTTTTCACTTTTATTTTTGAAAACATTTTCCTGGGATGCCTGGGTGACTCAGTAGTTGAGTGTGTACCTTTGGCTCAGGGCGTGATCCTGGGGTCCTGGGATCAAGTCCCATATGAGGCTCCATTTAGAGAGCCTGCTTCTCCCTCTGCCTGTGTCTCTGCCTCTCTATGTCTTTCATGCATAAAAAATAAGATCTTTAAAAAAATTTTTAAAAAGAACACATTTTCTGTCTTCACTCTACATTTAATATCTGAAAACTTCATCTGAAGTTCTGATTCTGTTCTTTATTGTTTTTACTGATCCTCCTTAATGGCTTATTTCATTTTGTGTTTAATTTTGTTGTTGTTGTTGTTGTTACGATCTTACTTTCAGTGGAGTTTCATCTATGGGAATCCCTTATGGCCACACCCGAGTTCCTCCAAGAGGCCTGTTTGGCTCTCCAGGCACAAAGGAGACCAAAACCCACATCAGGTTTTGAGATTGATGTGAGAGATTCCACATGACAAGAAAATCTCAAAGAATATTCTATTTCATTTTTCTACGTAGAGGTAAAAAAAAAATCTCATCTCAGTTTTTGGAAGGTTGACTTCTTTTTCTTCCTATTACCCATCCTTTCACTGAAGGTACAGTTCCTCAAGAGACCAATTTTTGTGAGGTTCCAATTCCAAGCCCTCATTTTCTTGCCCAAAGATATGTCACCTACCTTTGGAGGCACCTGGGCTCCAGTCTTTTAATTATGAAGTCACAGAGTGTCTGGAGTCACATCACTCTCGCGTTCCCACTTCTTGTTTCTAATGCCCACACATTTGTGGTACATGATAGTTTTAGTTTCTTCTACTTCCTTCGCTCTACAGTTAAAATAATGCCTGAACATATCAGCCAGCATTTCAGGACAGGATTTTTCTGGAAAGGATTTTCTGGATATGTCACCTGACAGACACATTGCTAGAAATAGGAGTTCTATATTACATTTATGTAGGAAGCATATTTTATATTAAAGCACTAGAGCCTATTAAGATAAAAAGTTAGTTTTAGGGGCTCCCAGCTGGGTCCATAAAGCCTGTGACTCTTGGTCTTGGGGTTGTAAATTTGAGCCCCACATTGAGTGTAGAAATTACTTAAAAAAATTAAAAGTTAGTTTTAGATAAGTAGCAACATAATATGAGGAAAATACCTTGCAATGATTTTTCTGGTTTTACCTAGTAATATATATATTTTTAAGGTGTATGGGGATTGGTCTTATGCCCATGTCATTATTCCTTATACATCAGCTATCAAATAAATATCGGAACATGCTATCCTTAGAATAAAGTAAGAGATATTCATTGAATGAATTTTGGAATTTTCAGAGAAAAATTGTAAAAGTTTTAAAAAATATCCATAAATTATTTAATTTTGTTTTATATTTTGATTCTTATGCTAAATACTTTAGGTACATGTATTTTTATGCTGATAAATTCAATAAGTTCTTTTATTAACTGAATCTGTCCCTTAGTTGTTAAGAATGTTCTAGAAATAAAATGAAATTTTCAGTGTAAGTAAATTTTAAATCTCTACTTAGTCTTACACACTTGTCTGCAGGTGAACACATACAATCTATCAGAGTTAAGTCAAGGCAGGGATGTCCAGAAGACATTCTTGTCCAGAAGAAGAAAGAGTTTCAGACATATTTTTTTGTTTGTTATTGCAGTACTGCTGAAATAGTTTTTTTTTTAAACATATACCATCCTACACTTCTGTCTGTAGCTATATCCACTAGACAGGATGCCAAATTTCAATGTTTGGCATTATAAAATGTGCTTGTGTTTATTTTTATAAAACCCTTATCAGAATACCATGTATAAAAATATAAAAGCTATATAAAGCATGGTGCTTATTATTAATTTAAAAAGTATAAACCTGTATTTTAGAATATAGGTGGACAGCTAAAGTACAGCATTTCTCCAGTTTTTTAAAAAAAAATTCACATGGATTTTTGCTCCAAATGCCAACACGATCTAAACACGTTATATTTAACAACTGTTTTAACCTGCCTGAGCCTGAAATAAGAAAAATAGCTTCAAAGGAACTTAAGTGAGACTTCCTGTATTTCAGCAGTACACAGTAAGTCCTATGTCACTTTTAATGTCAGGTGGTTTGAAATGCCCCAAATAAACTTCTTCACTCTTGCACTTTATCTTGATATGAAGATTTAATTCAATGAGGCCTCTCATTAGTCTCTTTGACAAACAGGAGTAAATAAAGGACTCTTGGACACCCAGGTGGAGCTGAAGCGGGGGAGATGTTTCAGGAGAAGCGCTTTCCCAGGGGCACATCTGCTCCCTGGGGGAGGAGCACCCGAGGGGGTTCTGCATGCGCACTGGTCCTGACCACGTCCAGGGAGCCCCAAAGAGCCTCCAAGAAGGTAAGAGAGAGTAGCAAGCCGGAGGGCCTGCCAAGTTCGGGCACAGCCTTGCATCCGCTCGGCCCCTTGCCTTTCCTCCCTCTCTTCTGGTAGCTCCGTGCAAGGAAGGTGCAGGAGCCCCGGGTTGGGAGGGTGGGGGGGTGGGGTCGGGATGAAAAGAAGCGGGCTCTGGGGCTTTGTGGAGGGGAAGGGTACTGCTCTTCCCCCTCTGCTGCAAAGATCCCAACACTTCCAGACAGAAGAGAGAGGAAGTTGCAAATGGAAAATGGAATTAGCTCAGTAGGACTTTGGAGCGGGGGATTTTAATTCAGAAACAACAGTGTGACACCCGAGGCTTTTCTTTCTTTTTTTTTTTTTTAATTTTTTTAAAATTTTTATTTATTTATGATAGTCACACAGAGAGAGAGAGGCAGGGACACAGGCAGAGGGAGAAGCAGGCTCCATGCAGGGAGCTCTACGTGGGATTTGATCCCGAGTCTCCAGGATCACATCCTGGGCCTAAGGCAGGTGCTAAACCGCTGCGCCACCCAGGGATCCCCCGTGGCCTTTTCATCATCGGTTCGTGACTGGAGAAGTTAAGGAGATCTGTTTGAGTTTTTCACCCAAGATGGGGGAAGACAGCCCACATTAGAGGTTGAAGGAACAATAAAATGAAAAAAAAAAAAATGTTACTGATGGCGCTCTATTGAGTAAAGCTTTTACAATAAATAGTTAATATGCTGCTCTGCCTTTAACTTGAAGATCTAGAAGATTAGTCCTACAGAAATCACTCTCCTTACAGTCTAAAACAAAGGCTTTGTATGATGTTATATGAAGTATCATAGATTATTTATTCAACATTTGTTTTTAGCTTTTCCTATGCAAGCAACGCTACAATTGACTGATTCATTGATTGAACAAAAAAAAAATGTGTGCCAGGCTCCTCCAGGACCTTGGCAGGGAATACACAGATCCCTTTGCTCAGGAAATTTCAGCTCTCAGGAAGTAAACATCCTTAGGGTCCTGTTGAGAGTCGACAGGTAGTTTCTAGCAAGGAAATTGTTGAAAGAGCTAGGATGTGCCTTTGTAATTCTGCTAGATAATGCTAAATTGTCCCCCTAAATGGTCGCCCCATTGACAAATTACTCAGCCCCATAAGGGAGATCCTGTTTCCCAGCACCTTAAACAGGCTTGGATTTATGATCTGTTTCAATCTTGGCCACTTTGATTCCTAAATCCAGCGTCTCGGTGTTAGTTTAATTTGCATTTATTTAACTGTGAGTGAATTTGGACATCATTTCATATATTGATTTGCCACTTCATTCTTCCACGAGCCACTTGTTCGTAGCCTGTAGTCTTGTATTTACCTTCTATTGCACTGCTAGCTCTTTTTCCTGGAGTCTCTCATTTCTTCTAGTTTGCCGAATTTCCTGTTTTTATTTTTAATTTTCTGTCCTGTCTGAAAGGCTTTCTCCACCTCACGTTGACAAATATGTTTTGTAATTATAATTAATTGTGTAAGTCTAAATCCTGTAGTAACCAATCTGTTTTCGTCCTTTCTAAACAGCTAGTGCATTTCCCAGACACCACGAAATAGTCATTTGCCCACTGATTTGAATAGCATTTCCCTCATATACTCCATTTCTATTTGTGTCTGAGTTTATTTCCATCTCATTGTTCTTACTCTTACCTGGTTCCACATGTAGTTGTTATAGCCTCATTATACTTTTTTTGAAATTAAGGCCATTTTCAAACTTCTTTGTTTTGTAATAATTTCACACGGAAAAGTTACAAAGGATTTCCTTATAACTTTCACTTAGTTTTTTCCAAATGTTAAAAATCTTACCTATCCGTAGTACAATTAATTAATAAAACTAGGAAGCTAATATCGATAAAATGCTTCTAACTCCTCTCTAGACTTTGAGTTTTGACCATTGATACATTTGTATCCATTCACTGGTCCAGATTCTTATCAAGGATCTTGTCTTACATTTACTTGTCCTGTCTCCTTACTGTGTCTCAATGTCAACTATTCTTTAGTTTCTTTATCTTTCACAATCTTGACATGTTTGTAGAGACTTGGTTAATCATAGGATGTCTCTACATTCCTATTTGTCCGATATTTTCTTATAAATAAATTCAGATGATGCGTTTTTGGCATGAATGCTACAAAGTGTAACCTTCTCAAGGTATGATACTAGGAAGAACATGATGTCACTGTCTTATTATTGATTATCTATTAATGGATGGTGGTGTCTGTCAAGTTTAACCACTGTAATAAAGTAGTTTTTTCTTTCTAATAAGTAGAGATCTATGCGGCAATACTTTGAAACTATGTAAATATCCCAACTCTCAAAATACTTTAACTTGCTAATGTTAGGATCCATTGTTGTTGTCTGCAAGAAATTTTACTTCAGCATTTGTCAAATGGCAGTATATTTATCAGAACTATGTGAAATTTAGGAAATACTAAAGTCATTATGTTGAAACATCCAATCCAAGAACTACCCATGGACTTCTAAAGTCAATTTTTATCTTTATTCATATGTGACAAAGTTTTCCTTGTTTATGTATTGCACATTTCTTCTTAACTTTGATATTACCTTTTTGTTTTGTAAATGGGGTTAACTTGACCTTTAATCTCCTAACCAGTTATTGTTTGTATGTATGATTTCTGGCGATTTCTATATATTAATTTTTATAAACTGATACCTTATTAAATTCTTTTCCTTCTATTTAGTTTTCTTTTTTTCTCTAGAGTTGTCTTCTCTTGAGTTTTAACTATAAAACAGTAAATAGAAGTAGTTTTATTTTTCCACTGTTGATTCTTGTGCTTCTAATGGATTTCTCTTGTCTGTGATGGTTAATATCTTCAGCAAATGTCGGGCAGTAGTAGTCATAACAGGAACTCTTGCCTTGTTTTTGATCTTAGTGGAAATGCCTCAACTATTTCCCGTTGAGTTAGATAATGACTTTTTGTACTCCGTTCTGAACTATTTTGTTTTAGGTGTGTTTCTCGCATACAGCATGCATAGTTAAGTCTTCCTTTGTAAGCAAAATTGAAAATTTTTTCTTTTAATAGATGAATTAATCCCCTTTATATTTATTTATATGATGCATATATAAGATCTCAAATGTGTCATTATACTTTATATTTTGTGATATAATGATATATAAGAAATATATGTTTGGTCATTCTTATGACCAAAACATATTTCTCAGATATATTTGGTCTTCATTCATAGTTTCTGAAGAGGCTTCATAGCCATAAAAGTGATATGGGTGTCTTGTTGCTAATGAAGTTGACTGTTTGACCCCACCCAAGGGCAGGGCTGATTGCCAGGAGGACCAACCATGTGATTAGAGGCTTGGAACTTTCAGCCCATGATTTCTTGGAGGGGAGAAGGACTGGGGATTGAATCAACCAATGGTCAATGATTAAGGTAATCATGACTATTCACTGAAGCCTTTATAAAAACCCCAAAAGCCTGGGTTTGGAGAGCTTCAGGGTTGGCGAACCTTGGAGCTTGCGTAGAGTGGCACCCTGGTAAGAGCATGAAAGCTCCTTGCCCTTTCCCCATACCTCACCCTATGTATCTCTTCATCTGGCTTTTGATTCATATTCTCTATCATATTTCTTGATAAACTGGTAAATGTAAGTAAATGTTTCCCTGAGTTCTGTGAGCCACTCTATCAAATTACAAGAACTTTAAGGAAGAGGCCGTTGGAACCTCCAGGTTGTAGCCAGTAGGTCAGAATCACAGGTAACAGCCAGGGCTAGTGACTGGTGCCTGAAGCTAGGGTGGGGTGGGCAGGGGAACAGTCTTGTAAGGCTGAACCCTTAACCTGTGGGATCTGACGCTGTCTCTGGACAGATAGCATCAGAATTGGGTTTACTTCTCAGACACCCCACTGATGTCCAAGAATTGGTGTTGTGTGTGAGGGGATCTCCTTCCTCCTTGGATTTGGGTCCACGAACCCAGAAGGAGGTAGTGTCAGTAGATATGTCTTATGTTATATTTGTTATGTTTCTGTCTCTCTGAGATGTGAATTATTTGCTTTTTACTGTTTTACTACCTGGGTTAGCAGCATTCAATGACATTCTTTAACACTATTTCTTGTACAACAATCAATTACCTTATTTTTATTGCCTCTTTCTTCCTTACTTCTGCTCTCATTTTTTATTCTGTTATTACTACTCTATTATCACAACATGCTACTGTGGTATATTCATTTCCCACCCTTATACCACTTTGTTTTAATCTTAAATGCATATAGGAATGCCTGGATGGCTCAGCGGCTGAGCCTCTGCCTTCCGCCCAGGGTGTGATCCTGCTGTCCCAGGATCGAGTCCCACAGTGGGCTCTCTGCATGGAGCTTGTTTCTCTCTCTGTTTCTGTCTCTCTCATGAATAAATAAATAAAGTCTTAAAAAAAATCTTATATACATATAAATTAAATTGGTCCTATTAGGCCTTTTGCCGAAGTTTCTTTGTTACATCATGGTTGGATGAAGCTCCTTATCTGGTGGATTTCTCAAGAGGGACTCATGGATATAGAATTTTGTATGTTCTTATATGTTTAAAATAGTTTCTCTGGTGAATGGCGTATTAGGTAATTAGTTTAAACTTTACTAGCACCAATCATAATTCATTCAATTCTTTGGATTTGCCCTTATAATCCTGTACTCCCTGCTTACAATTCAGAACTCACGTTTGATTTCAGTCAATTTTGTGTTTTCTGGAGTGCAATCCCTAATGCTTTGGTTGATTTACAGAAAATTTTTTTTTCTGTAGCCTTGATTTAAAAAATATATATATATTTTAATGTGTGTACAATATATATATTGTAATGTGGTAAGACAAACATGAGATCTACCTTCAACAAATTTTTAAGTATAACGTTCTGTGTTGTTACCAAAAGCACAATGTTGTACCGCAGGTATTTTTAGAAGTTACTTGTCTTCCATAACATAAACTTTATATTCCTTGAACAACAACTCCCCATTTCCCCAGCAATGGAGAAGGGGGTAATCTTCCTTGATAAGGGTAATTTGACCTAAAAGTTGATTTGGGAATATAGCATTATTTGGGAGTTATATAAACATGGCTCGTGGATCATTTGGATTTGAGATTTAATTCATTTACTCAAACTCTCAGGAAATACCTTGTTGATATCTTTTTTCAACTTTAAAAGTGGAATTTTAGTTTGAAAAAAATGGAAAATCTCATGTTCTGAAAAATTTACCATTGTTCAAAAATATGTCAATTGCTTTTTCTTGTATCTGCAACAGGCTGCTAGATTTAAAAAGTTATGAACTTTTAGATCTGTTATCTGTACAATTTATTTGTGCTTTATTGGCTTAAAAAATCTGCTAGGTAGCAATAGCCCATCTGAAACTTAAATACACATTTCAATTTTAATTATTTGTCAAAGCAACTTCGCAAAAATGTTATTTTTGAACATCATCCAAAACCTTCCGTCTAAAATATATTTCTCTTTAAATTCAACTCATATAAAAGATAAATATGGGTACATTTTTCAGAATAACATGTAAAGAGAAAGAAAAGATATTTAGGTTGATGAAATAAGAGAATAAGCAATTGACAATAATGTAGACTTCTACCTTAAGCTTTCTTTAAAAAATCCTCAAATACTTTCCTAGAACTTCTTTCCAATCCTTTCCACATAAAATAACCTAGATTTTGTCACAACACTAATGTGGTATATTTGAATATTGTCCTAAAATCATAAGTCTTATTTTTTTGCCCAATTGACCTCATACATTTATAAATAAATTGATTACTGCAGCTACCAACTATTTTGCTTTTTCCAATGCAACTTGATCACATTAGACTAGGTATATGTATGTGGTCTATGTATACAATGGAATAATATTCAGTCATCAGAAACGACAAATACCACCATTTGCTTCGACATGGATGGAACTGGAAGGTATTATGCTGAGTGAAATAAGTCAATCGGAGAAGGATAAACATTATATGGTCTCATTAATTTGGGGAATATAAAAAATAGTGAAAGAAAAAGGAGAGAAAATGAGTGGGAAATATCATAGAGGGTGACAGAAAATGAGAGACTCCTAACTCTGGGAAAAGAACAAGGGGTAGTGGAAGAGGAGGTGGGCAGGGGGATGGGGTGACTGGGTGACGGGCCCTGAGGGAGGCACTTGACGGGGTAAGCACTGAGTGTTATGCTATATATTGGCAAATCAAACTCCAATAAAAAATAAACAAAAAAATAAGTGTTTCTGTAAGTTCTGTGGGTGGTTGACAGCAAAGTCATAAGCGTTTTCATAATAATACAAAGACTTTACTTGCTTTCTTCACTCTTATTCTCTCACAAGTGGAGTTTTCCAAAAGCTACATAAGGTGCGATGTCACAACATACTGAATGTAGAGACACCTATGACCATCCAGATGTCTTCTATTATGTCAGGCATTAAAGAGATTTCTAAAATGAAAGCAAACAAAGAAACAGAAAATCAAAGTGAAAATAATGCCAATTTTCTTGCTGTTATTTTTCATTCTGAAAAACATAATTCTTTTCTATAAAAATATTGTGTATCTGAACAATATTTACTATCATTATTTTTGTAATGGGTTTACTATTACTTTTTTTAAAAGATTTTATTTATTTATTTGACAGAGAGAGAGCCTGAGAGCACGCACAAGTAGGAGGAGTAGCAGGCAGAGGGAAAGGGAAAAGCAGGCTCTTCGGGAGCAGGGAGCCCAATGCTGGACTGGATCCCAGGACCCTGGGATTATGACTTGAGCCAAAGGCAGATACTTAATCAAACAAGCCACCCAGGTGCCCAATAATTTACTATTATTTAACTTTTTAAATTTAAATTTTTAAATGAATTAATACATGCTAATTTTGATGTTTCTTTAATATTAATTGTTTATATGGCAAATATTGATAGCTACAACCCATTTAAATGAAAACTCTTTGGGCTTTCCACAATTTTTAAGAGTAGAGACATGTTGAGACAAAACATTTGAGAACTCCTAATCTACACCTTTCTTTTTTGTAGGTGCTTTATTTTATTTTTTATTTTTTTTATTGGAGTTCAGTTTGCCAACATATAGCATAACACCCAGTGCTCATCCTGCCACGTGCCCCCCTCATCACCCAGTCACCCCAACCCCCCGCCCACCTCCTCTTCCATTACCCCTTGTTCGTTCCCCAGAGTTAAGTGTCTCTCATGTTTTGTCACCCTCACTGATGTTTTCACTCATTTTCTCTCCTTTCCCCTTTATTCCCATTCACTAATTTTTATATTCCCCAAATGAATGAGACCGTATAATGTTTGTCCTTCTCTGATTGACTTATTTCACTCAGCATAATACCCTCCAGTTCCATCCATGTCGAAGCAAATGGTGGGTATTTGTCATTTCTAATGGCTGAGGAATATTCCATTGTATACATAAACCACATCTTCTTTATCCATTCATCTTTCGATGGACACTGAGGCTCCTTCCACAGTTTGGCTACTGTGGACATTGCTGCTATAAACATTGGGGTGCAGGTGTCTTGGTCTTTCACTGCATCTGTATCTTTGGGGTAAATCCCCAGCAGTGCAATTGCTGGGTCGTAGGGCAGATCTAATTTTAACCCTTTCAGGAACCTCCACACAGTTTTCCAGAGTGGCTGCACCAGTTCACATTCCCACCAACAGTGCAAGAAGATTCCCCTTCCTCCACATCCTCTCCAACATTTGTGGTTTCTTGTCTTGTTAATTTTCACCATTCTCACTGGTGTGAGGTGGTATCTCATTGTAGTTTTGATTAGTATTTCCCTCATGGCAAGTGATGTGGAGCATTTTCTCATATGCTTATTGGCCATGAGTATGTCTTCTTTGGTGGAATTTCTGTTCATGCCTTTTGCCCATTTCATGATTGGATTGTTTGTTTCTTGGGTGTTGAGTTTAATAAGTTCTTTATAGATCTTGGAAACTAGCCCTTTATCTGATAGGTCATTTGGAAATATCTTCTCCTATTTTGTAGGTTGTCTTTTAGTTTTGTCGATTGTTTCTTTTGATGTGCAGAAGCTTTTTAGCTTGATTAAGCCCCAATAGTTCATTTTTGCTTTTGTTTCCCTTGCCTTCATAGATGTATCTTACAAGAAGTTGCTGTGGCCAAGTTCACAGAAACACTAATTTAGATTATTAGCTGTGAACTTGGAGAAATGGCCAAGCTGTGATAAATGAACAAGCAGTCCTCAGAGATAAACAGAAAAATAACTAAATATATATATTTATATAATTGATAGTATATTGTCATATACGTGCATACATACATATATATTCATGTGTGTGTCTATGTGTGTGTGTTGCAGTAATACTGTTAAAAACATCCAAAAGGACAACACTACTACATAGATGCTTATATATATATATTTTAAATATTTTATTTATTTATTCATGGGAGACACAGACAGAGGCAGAGACATAGCAGAGAGAGAAGCAGGTTTCTCACAAGGATCCTGATGTGGGACTCAATGCCTGAACTGGGATCACACCCTGAGCCAAAGGCAGACTCTCAACCACTGAGCCACCCAGACATCCCAGATGCTTATATTTGCATAAGATTATCTTAACACTCAAGAATCTTTAGGGAGAACTTGCCGCAGGAGGTAACATTGGTTATGTGGATAGATTAATTTCTGTTGCTGCATAACAAATTACCACAAATAAAGTGGCTTAAAGCCATACCCATTTATCATCTCATTGTCTACAAGTCAAAAGTCTGGTACATTGTGAGCTGGTTATGCGCTGTGGCTATCTCAATGTTGAAATAGAAATGTTAGCTGAGTTAAGTTCTCTTTGGGAGGCTCTGGAAAATATCTGTTTCAAAGCTCATTCTGGTTGTTGGAGGAATTTACTTCCTAGTGGCAAGATTGAAATCCCCACTCTCTCACTGGCTGTGAGCCTGGGACTCCTTGCAGTTCCTAGAGGCTGCTTTTTGTCCCTAAGTGGCCCCCTTCATCTTCAAAGTAAACAATAAGCAATCCCCTCTGCTTTGAATCTCTCCCAAACTTCTACTCTTTCTGACCTCCTCTTCTTCCATCAAATGGAGAAAACTCTGCTTTCAAACGACTCGTGTGATTGAGAGGTCCATGCCAATAATCCCTCTCCTTATATCCAAATCTCTCATGGAACATAGTTGCAGGATTGGTATCTCATCATATTGTATCCATAATCAAAGGGGAAGAGGTTACATAGGCCAGAGTCATTGGGGTCATTTCAGTTTTTTCTGCCACATGGAGTCACGGAATCAGTGATTGACCATGATGTGGTAGGTAGCTCCAAAGATGGCATTCAGAGATCTCCATTTCCTGATCATCACATATTTGTGTAATTTCCTTTGCTCAAGTGTGAGTTAAACCTAGTGATTCACTTGTAGCAATTAGAAAATGGGGGGAAAAAGAGTGTTACTTCTGAGGTTAGGTTATAAAGAAACATTTTGAACATACTCTCTTTCTCGTTTACTTACTCACTCTGATGGTAGGCAATTGCCAGTTGTTAGCTTCCTTATGCAGTGCTCCACAGACCACAAGGGAGACGACCAGTCAGGAGCCCATGACAAACTAAGACATTTAATTACAAACCCAAAAGAAAATGAATGTTGCCCACAACCATGCAAGTGAGCTTGGAAGTGGATCCTCCTCCATTTGAGTCTTCAGATGAGACTGCAACTCTGGCTGACACCTGGATTGCAGGCTGATGAAAAATGGAGTTAGTGGCACTTAGAAAATCTGTGACCAGTTTCCTGATCTACAGAAACTGTGATATAAGAAATACATGCTGCTTTAGGCTGCTAAGTTTTATGGTAATTTGTTATGTAACAATAGATAATGAACATAAGTGATAAGGAAATAAACAAAATGGAGTGATACTCATGGTGTATAGTTAGGTACAAATGTAGATTATGACATTTGACTTTCAATATTATGAAACCCTGAATAAAAATTTGTATAATTATTTGAAGTTAACATGAACAATGAACTTTTAAAAGATATCATCCTGTAAAGAAAATTCTCTGTATGTGGTGGCAGATGGCATAGGAATGCTAGTCCTTGTCCTACTAACTAAATTGAACTAAATAAGGGTGTCTTGACACTTAACCACTAAATGGTTAAGTGTCTGCCTTTAGCTCAGGTCATGATCCTAGGATCAAGCCCCATATCAGTCTCCCTGCTGGGTGGTCTCTCTGTATCTCTCTGTCTCAAATGAATAAACAAAATCTTTTAATAAAAAAATGGACTAAACATTTCACATACATTTATCACATCACATACTCATAGTGTCAGGCAATCATTGTCAGCACAGAGCATCAAACAAGGGTTGGATGTTCCAAACCTGAAATATGAAATGCTACTGGAGTGGAATTGTAGTTGTCAAGAGAGAAAAAGAAAATATTTTTAGAGTGGAGGTGGAGCTTCCAGCTGAAAAAAAGTGGTAAGAATATAGAATTGTAAAAGTAGTGGTAGGTACAATTACTGTGTGTAGCTATTGACAATCAGCAATCTGAACATTAAGGATGGTGATTCTGTATTAAGAAAGTCTATAGGGATGCCTGGGTGGCTTAGGGGTTGAACGTCTGCCTCGGCTCAGGGCATGATCCCAGAGTCCCTGGATCGAGTCCCGCATCGGGCTCCTGCACGGAGCCTGCTTCTCTCTCTGCCTATGTCTCTGCCTCTCTCTGTGTCTCTCATGAATAAATAAATAAAACCTTTAAAAAATGAAAGTCTATAAATTTTATTTCTTGATAACATTGTTGTTGTCAAGAACCAGAGTAATAGGATAATACATCCATGAATTTCTCTTCAGATACATCAGCATTCAATTAAGAAGAATAGTCACACAATGCCTTTATATGCATTTTCGAAGTCTTCCTGAAAATGCTGAGAGGGGTGTTTTTTGCTTTAAAAACTTGTATTGTGTAGTGAATTCTAGAATTAAATATCTAACTCAAGATTGGATTTAATAAAAAACAAAAGTAGCAGAGTTTCAGATATACTCAGTTGTATGTTAGAAAATTTTATTTGCTTCTGTACATCTCTGTCTTATGAAACCTGACTTTTTAAAAATTAAACTCAGATTCCAAACTATAAGACTATACACAACATATTTTCTTTCTTTGCTTCTTTGCTTCTATTACTCCCCAGGGCCATCTTTGTCTCTTCCCCAGTAAGCCAACTTCCATGGTTGGCCAAAATATGATATATCAAAATTTACCATCTTTCTGTGTTATTGCTTAGCTTCATTGCTCTATTCATTTTTACAAGCTTCCACCAACCTCCCCCCCCCTTTTTATATTTTTATACTTCTCTCCTCCAGAGGCTACTTTTTCTTTTTCCTATGTCTTGCACTGAGTTTTTATTTTGGAAAAAAATCCCACAAAACCCCAAAATCTGTTCTTTTTCTCAATCAGGAGTAAGATGAAACTTTAATATATATGCTAAAGTGCTGCTATTTGATTTTACTAATCTCTGAAAGCCATACATTGGTTGTCACCTCTGTATCATTTCCTCCTGGACAGTGAGATTATTGATTCATACTATTTCTGAGAACAGGCAGTATTCCATGGTTTAATTGGATTGTGGTATTTTTCTGAGAGTCCTTTCTTAGTCTCAGAAGTTTAAACTTAGAAGGTTCCTAAGATTTTAAACCATTAGAGTGGAACATAATTTGTATTTTCTAATCTAATGTATGTGATAGAAGCTTTTCCTATATTCTTACTTTCTCATAGTGTTTGTACTCTTTCCATGATTTCATGGAGGATCTATGCAACCTTAATGTTCATTAGGTCTGATAATTTTATTTATTTTATTTTATTTCATTTTATTTTATTATTTTATTTTATTTTTTTGGTCTGATAATTTTAGATGTGAGGATGATTCATTTATTTTTTTTAAATTTTTATTTATTTATGATAGTCGCAGAGAGAGAGAGAGAGAGAGAGAGAGAGAGGCAGAGACACAGGCAGAGGGAGAAGCAGGCTCCATGCACCGGGAGCCCCACGTGGGATTCGATCCCGGGTCTCCAGGATCGCGCCCTGGGCCAAAGGCAGGCGCCAAACCGCTGCGCCACCCAGGGATCCCAGATGTGGGGATGATTCAAAATATTTGGTGCCACATGCCAGGAAAGACCTTGATGCTTGTAGTGAAGGTCATTAAATACTAGGATATTACATGAAGAAGTTAGGGAGAAATTTCCAATACAAAAAGCAGATGTTATAGAAGTAAGTTGATGTATTCTATCTTTTGTAAAATGCTCTCCAAGTGATGCTGCATCTCCCAGCTGAGCATGGTAATATAAAGGTGTTTATGGCTTTGAAAGGAGGATAAATTGTCAACAATTGTAGAACTTATTTAATTATATGCATCAATTATATAGGCTTTGCAGTCTCCAATGAGCAAAATAATGTCTTTCAGTTACTGTCAGACCATTATTTAAGTCCTTCATTTTGCAGGTAATTCCAAATGCTACTGGACTATGACTATGGACAGAGGAATCTTGGAAAGAGTAACAATAACTATAGTTTGTCAAATATAGTTTGGAATGCAAGTGCATTAATTTTATTACTGGACACAGGATGTCTAATTTTTTTGTTTATTTACTTCTTTCCTTCTTCTTATCCAGACCAAGCATCAGGGCCTGCATATGACACTGCCAATTTAAATTGGATGTAGAAGTGAGAGTTTTATGTTGAAGGAATCTGATTATGTTACATAATACCTTGACTGGTAAGTGTTAATACAGAAAATGGTGCCATGTTAGGAAAGACAACTGAAAAATGACACATGACAAGCTTGGTAGCCCATCTTCAGTGGAGCAGCTCCTGATAAGCTTTGGAAAGTAGCAAGAGGTAACAGGCAGAGAGTGCAAATATATGCATATATGGACCTTCTGGTTCAAACCTTCTGTTATTTGTTTGGGAAAGTAAAATAGAAGTGATATGTATCCTGTTTGAGGACATAGTGATGCTTATGAAAAAATAACATGGAAAGTAAAACTTGAGAACAAAACGCTAAGGTAAAGATATAAATAAATGGTTTTGTTTTGAAATAAATTGAAGATGAATGTGATTTTTAGTTTAATTCAATTAGGGATTGAATAATGCTGAATGCTTAAAATTCCACAATAGATCATAAGTGAGAAGTAAACCATAATTTCCACTAGATTATTTTTACATAAATCTAATCCCTATTGCGTGATACCTTGACTCATAATATACATCAAAATAGAGAAATATAGAAAGTATTTTTAAAGGGAAAATCTTTCCCTCTATTAATGTGAAGAGGATAATGGCCAATGGTTAGTTGGGAAAAAGTTACCATTATCTTCTTATTTCATGTCCTACTGTAAGTGGCAGGACATCTTTGGAGGGGAAGGAAGGCCATCGGCATATTCAGAATACAGAAAAACAAAATTAGGAAAGCAGCAAGTAAACAAAAATTTCTGGGATCAAAGCAGAAAAAGCCCCTGGAACTTATCAAAGGACTATGTGTTCTTGGTTCAGTAGGGAAGCATGCATTTTTTAGTTGGTGGACTGATATGGGAAATTAGAAGCAGGATGGCTGCTAAAAAACATGTATGATACTCCATGGGGCCAATTTTGTATATTCCTGTGCCAGTGAGCAACAATGCTATCCAAAGAAAAGTTCAGACATGGAAAATAAATGATATAGGCTGGAAGAAGTGGTTGAGTGAATATCCATGTAGAATTTTTAGGCAGTAGCCAAGTTCTAAATCCAAAAGTATAAAAACCAGATGAAAGAGTTTAGTTCCAAGCTCCAGGTGATGAGAAACAACTGGTCTATTTTGCATAGAGAAATAATGTCAATACTAATGTTTCATTGTGGACACAGGGACTTCCAATGTGATGATGACCTGATAACATATCACAAGGAATTTATTAATACTGTATGAAGCAGTCGTATTCTATACTAATATTTCAGTAATTTGGTGGAATCAAGAGAATTCCTAAACTTTGGTAAAATTAATTGAGGGAGTAAAACAAATGTGGAGTTATAGTTTTTCTACAAGTTCACAAGTTTTACATTCTTTGAATTGTGTAGCGCAGGTTAATATTACATATCATTTGTTTTTCAGAAAAAGATTAGAACTCACTAGTAAACATGCTAGGAAATTCCTACATTCAGGGAGTGTGATTTAGAGCATATTAAACTTACCCATTAATGAGGTTTTGAGAGTTAGGGAGAGGGGAACCTGAGTGATTATGGAAGAGGAGACACATCACAGAGAAAATAGACATTTCGGTATTCTTGGAAGATTATAAGTGAGGAAGAAGAGACGTGGTTGTGGGTTGTTTTTTTTTTTTTTAAAGATTGTATTTATTTATGAGAGAGAGAGAGAGAGAGACAGGCAGAGGGAGAAGCGGGCTCCATGCAGGGAGCCTGACATGGGACCCAATCCTGGGTCTCCAGGATCACACCTTGGGCTGAAGGCGGCGCTAAACTGCTAAGCCACCCAGGCCGCCCTGGGTGTGGGTTTTGAAAAGAAAAGATTGCCCTCTCCTTCTTTGTCCCTTAGAGTGGAGACATAATATTGAGCAATCTAGAATAATGTGGGTGACATTAAAGACCTCAGAGCATCCCTGGGTCAGATGGAACCAGGGTTGTTTGATGACCTGATGAAGAAGTACTGCTGTGTTTCTCTGGATCTGAGAATTTATGTAAGAGACAGATAAATTTCTACCTAGTTTAAACCATTGCTAATTTGGGTTTTTTGTTAAAGTGGTATTTAAACCTACATTTTAACTAATGTGACGTTTATATGTGAAACAATTCCAGGATTTTGTCTCTTTCTAATATTTATGGTTTTCTTGAAGACCCAGGTTACAGATGGAAGCCTTTCATCCAGCTGTAGGGAGATTTATTGTTCTCTTATTGATAGCTGACATCATGCAAGAGCATAAAGGAAGAGGAGGGGAACGAAAAATCCTTTGCAAGTGCCTCTTTCAAACTGCTGTTTGATAGCCTTCCTTTGTATCACCATGGTAATTCTAGTGATAATAAATGGAGTATTATTGAAGACATATGAAGATAAATATGGAAAATATTACATTCAAAGCAGCTTAGGCATGAAAGGAGGGATCAGTTGATAGGCAATTTGGGACTAGGAAGAGGTCAACCTTGTATGTGGATTGTGAATCTGTGTGATTGGCTAAACTTTTTAAGATAGCTATTAAAGAGAAAAGAGCAGACATGTAGGGAAGGATGAACCCTTCAGAATGTACAGGATTATTAGACAGAAGAAATAAAAATAAGTCCAAAATAAGGTTGTCAAAAATCTAGAAACAATACAAATTAAAACCAGATCAGTAAAACTATATTTACTAAGGTTTATTGCATATAAGAAAAACAGTTCACAAACCAGGAGTCTTCAAATCCAAAATTCAGTTGAAGCTCAGAGGCATATTACAGATATCTTATAAAGTGAAAATGAGGAAGTTGTTGAACATTTACAATGGTTGGTTGTAACAAGAGGTATGTCCTGATGGCAGTGCATTGGTTAAAAGTGACTATCATATATCTTCTTAGGAAAATGACTTAGGTTTCTTTTATGTTTACCATAGGCATTTATCAGAAATGACACAAGTTTTGTTTATGTTCATGAAATAACATGATATAGTTTTGCTTACAAAGCTTAAACGGTTTTGTCTGCTTGGAAGGTTTTTAAGCCTGGTCTCCATTTTATTTTATTTTATTTTATTTTAATAAGATGTATTAGTGTGCTCTGGTATTACACATGAGGGGAGAATATTAAAGAATGAGTAGGACAGAGACAAGGAGAAAGAAATGGAAAGGAAACATGGGCAGGCTATAAAAACAATGAAATGCCATGATTTTGTGAAAATGATTACCCTATATAAAATTAAGCATGCTTAGCAATGAGTACACAGATTTTGGTTTCTAAAGACCATTCCTAAATGCAAGAGTGAAGAGCTTCTTGGAGAAATGGGTTAAGGCAGGGAAAATACAAAACGAGCCTGGTGTGTCTTGTGGTACCAGAAAGTAAAAATGAAAAAAAGTAAGGAAAGAGAAAATAGAGATGGGCATGTCCAAAGGACGTAAGAAAAAAATCTGAAAGAGCTATCAATGATTAAATATGGAACAAGTGACAAATTACATAATGATAGTATTTGGATTTTAACCCAAAAAATGAAATAAATATTCATGAGTCTGTACTGACATAGAAGTTATAATTGAGTGAATAAATAAAGAAATAGGAGAACTCTTCCTTACAAAAAATTTCCATTCAATGAATGTAGAAGGAATATGAGAAATAAAAATAATCATGAGAACATTAAAATAGCAATTGCAGCAGGCAAGATCTACTGATGAATGCTAAAATCACTAAGCTAACTTTAAGGAGAAACAGAATATTTGTATAATCCCAGACTATCTCCCCTCAAATATGTATTGCTTGCTGTGATTGTTTTAAAAGATTTTACTTTTTTATGAGAAAGAGAGAGAGAGAGAGAGACAGAATGAGGGGAGGGGCCAAGGGAGTGAGACAGCGAATCCTAGGTAGACTTTCAGCCAATGGAGCCTAATGTGGAGACCTATCTCATGACCCTGAGGTCATGACCTAAGCTGAAACTGAGAGTTGGACACTTAACTGACTGAGCCACCCAGGCATCTGTGATGGTTTTAATACATGTCACAAATACTTTGATATTCCTCCTTCCAGGGAGCGGAGCTTAATTACTCTCCCCTTGAGTATGGATTGGGTTTAGTGACCCATTTCCAGTGAATGGAGATGGAAAGGAAGAATATTAATTTTACGGTAGAACTGGGAGACACTATCTTTACCAAATAATCAATATTAACATCACCTGAAATAAGATGTGTTGATATCATGTACTCTTAATATGATGTGATGAGAAGAGCACATCACTTCTGTGATGTTCTCTCCCAAAATCTATAACCTCTGTCTCATTATGAGAAAACATTAGACAAACCCAAATTGAGAGACATTTTACAAAACACCCCACCTGTACTCTTCAAAGATATCAAGGTTCTGAAAGACAAGAAAAAATAAGAAACTATCACATTGTAGAAGATCAAGAAGAAATAACAACTAAATGCATTGTGATATCCTGTCTTGAATCCTGGAACAGAAAAAAGATATCCATGGAAAATTTGGGGGCATCTCTATAAAGTCAATAGTTTAGTTAATAATATGTCAATGTGGAGCACCTGGGTGGCTCAGTCCCTAAAGTGACAAGTGACTGACTCTAGGTTTCAGCTCAAGTCATGATCTCAGTGTTCTGAGTCTGAGCCCCCAGTTGGGCTTCACACTTAGCAGGGAGTCTCCTTTCTCTTCTTTCCTCTGTGCACCCCCCTTTTTCCCCATGCACATGCATGGTCTCTCTCTCTCTCTGATATAAATAAATAAATCTTTAAAAAATAATGCATCAATCTTTGCTTCTTTTAAAAACTACCATGAATGTAAGCTGTTGCATGAGAAGAATCTGAATAAAGGGTATAGGAAATCTCTATACTACTTTTGCAACTTTTTTGTAAGTCTACAATTATTTCAAGTTAAACATTTCTAAAAGTAAACATTTAAAAAATACCTATGGAATTAGGATGAAGTGCCTAGTCTCTCCATACTATATGAATTTTTAATTTCTGCCTATAAATTGAATTGAAAAAGAAGGTCCAAATTGTTGCCATGAGGTAACATAATGGCTGAGTCCAGGACTTAAAATAGTACATAATGAAATATGGATGAAAGATGCAAGGAAAACAAAAGATTTGTAGAAAAGGCAGATAAGGCGCAACCCGGGTGGCTCGGCGGTTTAGCGCCACCTTCAGCCCAGGTCCTGATCCTGGAGACCTGGGTTCGAGTTCCACATTGGGCTCTCTACATGGAGCCTGCTTCTCCCTCTGCCTGTGTCTCTGCCTCTCTCTCTCTCTCTCTCTGTTCTCATGATTAAATAAATAAATCTTAAAAAAAAAGAAAAGGCAAATAATATCCTGATGGATCGTAATGAATGGTTAGAGGCTAAAAAATAATTATATGCAGGCAACAGTAATTTTAATTAAATTCTGAATTTGAGAGATACCATGTTCTTGCCCTGCAAGGTAAGACATTACTTTAACAGAGGAATTTATTAAATTTGAACACAAGTTCTTGAGGACATGCTGGCTTCGGTGGATGAGGTAGAGGGTGATATTTAAGAGAAAGGGAGGAAATGGAATTCAAGATGAAAACATAGCAGAGTAATTTCTATAGCAGAAAGTTTTCATTTGCACTAATAATAAAATCCTGTGAAACTGAAAATACCAATAGAGCACCTCAATTTCTACAGTTGATCTTCTTTGAAGACAGCAGCCATGAATATTGCTGAAATGACATTGGATACAGAGTTGACACTTCAGACTTTATCACAACTTTCAGACTACTGGTAGGTTGAATTGCCATCCACAATACTCCATTCTTCCCTATGTCTTTTTCCATGTGACTTTGATGTCCTTCCTATTAGAGGTAGAGATAGTTCCCTGTTGCAGAGTTCTTTTGGCCAATAAATATTAAATATTAAATTTTCTAATATTAAGAAACCATTAAATGAGCAAGGGCTTCAAATGTACTTTGAATATTTGGGCTAGCTTTCCCGGACTTTAGCTGAAAGAACATGTCACAGCTGGTCTGCTCGTCCCAAGAGGATGAGAAGCACATGAAACAAACTTGGCTTCTACCTGGAGCTTACAGTAAAGCCCTAAGGAGCCCAGGCCAAGATCAATCCCACCCCAGAAAGCTTGCACTCATAAATGGGAACATGATTATATTAAGTTATACAGTTTTGAGGTGGTTAGTGAAGCTGAGGAGGAGAGGCACAAGGAGAGGATTTAAAATTTGGACCATTTTCCTCCCCTTTCCCTCCCTTTCCCAAGATTTTCAGCCTGAAGCTGGCCAGTTTCCGAGGTGGGTGGGAGAGGACCTAAGGCTTCCTTTATAACTGTACTTATTGATATGTTGGAATATCCTTCTAGTTACCAAATAAACTATATTAATGACTGAAAGTGAACATAGAGTGAACTATTCTCCAAACTATGAACATAACTGCCATGAGGCCCAGCCATGTTTTCATCCATGAGCAAAAGGAAACTATATTCAATGCATTTATTGTTAACGGGCAGTGAAGACACAAAGTACAACAAAAAACATGTTCCATGATTGTATCAGTCATTTTGTTTGTCCAACCTGCTGATTACCTATCATTGGATTTTATTGGGTTTGTATACAAATCAGCTTGAGATCATTTTTGTTTCCAATATAAAGCTTCAAAAATATCTCCAGTACTTTTTGGATTAATTTTTGGATGCATTTTTTTTTTACTTTGAGAGTAGATAAGACTCACTTCTTCAACAACCAATATTGTATTAACAATAGAACTTATCTTAAGAACTAAGTGAAATTAATATAATTATATCTCTAAATTCACTAAGGGTACTATTTTAATGATATATAACATACTTTCCTCTTACTACATATGTCCAACTGATTATTTTTAGTATATCAACTACAAATAAAATTACCATAGGGAAAAAAACCTGTCTTGTTCCTTGGAATTTTGACATTTCAAGTAAAAATGGTATTATGTGGAGTAATTTAATAAATTACTTCTTTTTTTGCCACATGAAAGCAAATATTTCACTTTTTTACATTGAAAAAATGCTTATACCATGCTTTTTTTGAAAATATCTGTTAGACATATTTTTAAAGTTAAGTGGCTTCAGTTATATATACCACTTATTTTTTTCAAAAATATCAAAGAATTTTACAAAAAATCTATTGACTCACGTGTTAGCTAATATAAAAGCTCAGAGTTTTAACAGTAATTGCATGAAAAGTGGTTAAATGTAATGAATTTTTATTGCTAGATCACACGTTCTTTTCAGAATAAAAATAAAAGAAACATAACTGTTTTTTACAATAAGAAAAAAATTTATTTCATGAAGCCAGGATGTGTTTCATTGAAGCTGTATATATGCATGGATATCATGTAACACACTGAATACAAACTGCTCTATTTTACATACTTTATTTATAGATTTGCAAAACAAAAGATATTTAGAGTATCCTAAAATAGATTAAAATGAGGCACTGGAATAATGACATTTTTGGAAGCAACCAAGGGAACTTAGAGCTTATTTAATGCATTTTAAAAATTTAAATTGTACTGATGAATATATTTGAGACTGGAGGAGGAAAAAAGGATGAAGAGGAAGAGACATTCTTAAGGTTAAGAATTTATATATAATATCTTTGGCTTTCTAGCCTTCATCTTTTTCTTTCTTTTTTTTAAATAAATTTATTTTTTATTGGTGTTCATTACACTATTCAGTAGTGTTTGACATACTAATTATTCTCAAGAGTAATTTTTATTTAAAATGGAAGTATATTTTGGAGATCTGAGTGGCTCAGTAGGTTGAGTGACCAGCTCTTAATTTCAACTCAGGTCATGATCCTGGATCATAGGATCAAGCTCCACATTGGGCTCCAAGCTCTGCATGGAGTCTGCTTGAGATTCTCTCTCTCTCTCTCTGCCCTCCCTCTGCTTTCTCTCTCTCTAAATAAATAAATAAAATCTTTTTTTTTTTAAAAAGAGGAAGCATATTTTGCCCTACACTAAGTATAGAGATTACTTAAAATAAATATTTTAAAAAAGAAATCATATTTCCACGATAGTTTATAACACATTCGGGCTGACTCTATACTAAGTAACTGATTTGCTGTTAGTAAACATAATTGGATATATATCAGTTTGAAATAAGAGACCAAGTCCTAAATACTTCTGGTATTTAAACTATATTACTTATGGGACACCTGGGTGACTCAGTGGTTGAGCATCTGCCTTTGGCTCAGGTGGGGATTCTGGGGTCCTGGAATCGAGTCCTGCATCGGGCTCCCTGCAGGGAGTCTGCTTGTACCTCTGTTTATGTTTCTGCCTTTCTCTGATGAATAAATAAAATACAATCTAAAAAAATTATATTACTTAAAGATACAAACCTAAAGTATATGTAAGTATACACATGAATGTATGATGAAATATCCCACTTTTGCTTTTGCATACATTATTAACATACCCAAAGTTATTTAAATTCATTACTAAGTATTATCCATGATTCTCAAGAAGTAAATAAAATACAATATAAAACTAATTATATTCTTGGAAAGATGATATACATAATTCTGGTGTTCTGATGTTTGAAAAAGTTTCTCTGAATTTGCTGTATTTACATTTTATTATAGGTTATAGAGAGGCTGCAAATACAACCCTGTGAACTCTAAGTTAGTCTCAGTAAAGGGTGATTTTTTTTCTTTTCCACAATTATGATACCATTGCTTACAATTAACTTCAAATATATTTACCAATTATAGTTCTTTATATTTTCCAGTGACCCTTTCAGAACAATATGCAATAGACCTTGTTTATAAAGCTGTGTTAGAAAAAAAAAATTAAAAAAAAATAAAGCTGTGTTAGGCAAATCTTTGGGGATTCTTGTTGTACTTAGAACCTACCTGTGCACTGCTTAATTGAATTAAGAACTTACAATATATGTGGTTAATTGGGGCATGGAAAGAAAGGCAGGCACATGTTTTCATTCATAACCTGTGTAAGAAAATACTAGGTTATGAAAAAATATTTTAACTGTTCTACTGTATCACAAACTCCCCAGCATCTGTGGCCTGGTAAGAAGGAAGCAAAAAGGATATTGGAGGAAAAAACAGAAGGAAAAGTAAAAAGATAGAAGAAGGGAATGTGTTTAAGAGGAGGGTGTTCTTGTTCAAAGGAAGAACAAACACTGCCAGATATAAATTAGATTTCCTCCCACATTTCCTCCATTCCTACAGCCATGAAGTCATAATTAATAAGACAAAACAATAGTTTTGAGTTAGTTTATTTTATGGTTGATTCATGATTACCCGGGATAGGATTTTAAACAGATCTGTTAGGATGTTAAGGAGAATTTAACATATTTGAATTTCAGGAGAATTTAGATATATTAGAAATATGAAAAAAGCTCCTAAAAAATCCAAAATCATCTAAAGTAACTTTCACATGATTTTTGTAAAGTATGTAAGTGCCATTTGGTACAGGCCAAATTATTGAACCATATAACTTGCTCTCTTGGTCTAATTTCTGGTCATTACTGATGACAATTCTGGAAAGACTGTTGATGAGAATGATAGAAGTCAGCAAGCATTCTCTTTTTTGTGATCCAGCCAAATTTCCAAACAAACAATAGAATATCCTCATAAGTGTGTCTTAGGAAGAGGGTAGGGTGGTAAAATCTTTAGTGAATGATTGGTTTTAGGTGTAATTCTTTCCACATACTTAGGGAATAAGACAAGTAGATCCTTGATTCATTTGGTGTATTACTGTGTTCTATTATGTTGTTCTTGGTTGCTTCCATCAGTTAATTTTGAGGTCAGAGATCTCCTAAGCATTGGTATTCCCGTGTTTATATGTTCCTTAATGGTATAAGACAGTTGATACTAAGAAGTTGCCTAGATCAAAATATTAGCTCCTACTTCTTTTTTTTTTTCTATTATTTTTGCTTCATTCCTTTGGGTTGTCAAGGCAATACCATCTTCAAAAATCTCCTCATTAAAATGCACTTTTGGGACATGCTTAACCATGAACTAAATTGGCAACTAACTGGAATACTTTTAAAATAGATTGTTAGAGGGAATTTACTAGGAAGAAGGAAATAAATGAAAACATAACAAAACCCCAAGCCCCAAAGCAACAACAACAACAACAAACCCCTCTGACCATTCTTGCTTGCTTAGGTTTCCTAAGCAGCAGTGTCTCAGGCAGGGTCCCCCAGAGAGGTTCTGAAACCAAGAAGTTGGCAAGGGCAAGATACTTACTAAGGAGTGCCTTTAGGTTGAACATCACATATGACAGGGGAAGGAAGCAGGATTGGGCAGAGGTGCAGTGAAACTGATAAAAGCCTGGCCACTCTCACAGGTGTCTCTGGGGCTATAATGGCCTGGATAATTATTCCATGTTGGATAGGATATTCCAGGCTTTATAGCCCTGTCTCATAAGTTTTCAGATACGGACCAGCCCACAAAGGCCAAAATCTTGGAATAGGTGGATCTGTAGCTGAGGCCATCCTTGAAGTGGTGTCAGCTTTGACAAAACAGCATCAGTGGAAAGAAATGCTTCCTTGATGGGAAGTTTGAATGGCACATGTGCTAACACAGGCACAAACGTTACTTGTCATGTGTCCTGGTAAATTTCAAAATCTTGAAAACATAGAAAACATTAAAAATTATTGCAATATAATTGATTATCAACAGAAATAAGATATAACTTAATGTGCTCAGAAGATAGGGGCAGGGATCCAGAGAGAAATCCAAGATGGCAGACCACATTGGAAACTTTCCCTGCCTGAGGGCATGTGGGTGAACTCTTGCTGTGGGATAGGAAAGAAGCCACCATTGCAGTTATTCTTAACAGTTGGGCAAACTCTTGCTTCTCAAAGATTAGTGGTTTTTGTTTCATTGTCCAATTTCCAAGTGGCTCCTGTTCAAGGTTAGCCCATTTCCTATGACTGAATTTTGAGTTCTGTCCCTGGAAAAAAACTGCAGTTAAATTCACTCATTGTTTATGTCCACTTATGCAGCTGTTCTGATTGTAATTGAAGTTGGCAATGCATATTCAATTCTATTTCCAAATGAGTATCTTACATCATTTTTACCTGTGTTTTTCAGTTTTTTTTTTTATGATGGAAAAGTTACTCTTGGTTTCTGATCTCATAAATTATCGCTCGCTCAAGAAATTTTTCTTTTAAAACTATGAGCTCTGGAATGCTTCTCTATGAAGTGCCTCAGGTCATTACATGTGAAGATACAGGTGTGAAGTTCTCCAGGATTTTCCCTGGGGGAAAGGACAGATTTAGATTATTTCCCAGTTTCACAGATGGTGGTGCCAAGTCATTAAGGGATTTCCAGAAAAAGAGAAGAATGATTGTTTTACGGGTGTTGAACCAGCCTTGTGTCCCAGGGATAAATCCTACTTGGTCATGGTGAATAATTTTCTTAATGTATTGTTGGATCCTATTGGCCAGTATCTTGTTGAGAATTTTTGCATCCATGTTCATCAGTGATATTGGTCTGTAATTCTCCTTTTTGGTTGGGTCTTTGTTTGGTTTTGGAATTAAGGTGATGCTGGCCTCATAGAACGAATTTGGAAGTACTCCGTCTCTTTCTATCTTTCAATGTTACCCAGGGCAATATACACGTTTAATGCAATCTCTATCAAAATACCATGGACTTTCTTCAGAGAGTTAGAACAAATTATTTTCAGATTTCTGTGGAATCAGAAAAGACCCCGAATAGCCAGGGGAATGTTAAAAAAGAAAACCATATCTGGGGGCATCACAATGCCAGATTTCAGGTTGTACAAAGCTGTGGTCATCAAGAGAGTGTGGTACTGGCACAAAAACTGACACATAGATCAGTGGAACAGAATAGAGAATCCAGCAGTGGACCCTCAACTTTATGGTCAACTAATATTCGACAAAGGAGGAAAGACTATCCACTGGAAAGAAAGACAGTCTCTTCAATAAATGGTGCGGGGAAAATTGGACTTCCACATGCAGAAGAATGAAACTAGACCACTCTCTTGCACCATACACAAAGATAAACTCAAAATGGATGAAAGATCTAAATGTGAGACAAGATTCCATCAAAATCCTAGAGGAGAACACAGGCAACACCCTTTTTGAACTCAGCCACAGTAACATAGTGACTGAATGATATTAATAAAACCGTGTCTGACTCCCGGGAAGCACTTGAAACATGTTAGTCATTATTTAAAAAATAAATAAATAAAACTATGTTCTTTCTTAGTGGTATACCTGCAGTCAGAAAAAAAAAACCTTCACTTATATGTACTCGTTAAATAGTAGGTGTCTGTGTGCGTGTGTGTGCTTTGCTTTTTTAAAGGAGTAATTGACTGAGTATGGCTTTTGAACTTTAATCATTGGAACCTAAAGAACTGACAGTTGCTGCATTGGTGTTTGCTTACCCACTCATTTCCTTATGAGCTACTCAGAATTTTGATATCATAGGCGATAAATATTACAGCAAAAGAATAAAAATTTACATTTAATTTTATTTCTGAAAGTATCATTTCATAAGCATGTTGCCTTATGTCATATTTTAAAGGTATTCTGTGCTTAATCATTTTATTAGTATTCTTGGAAGGCAGTACTGCTACGAAAAGTTTTTGTTAGGAAATTACTGAGTCAAAATTTTCAAAGAAAGATATTGTATCATTTACTTTATGAACTTTGCGTTCCAAAAGTTCAGTATCATTTTGTATTTCTTTGAAAATCATGCAAATATTCCTACTACTTCTAAGAACACCTTAAAAATAATTATTATATCAAAATATGTGCTGAAATTTCAGGACCGGATGGTAAATAAAATGGATGGTAAATAATTATCTAACTTCAGTTTTCACTTAGCAATCTCTTTTCTGTCTTATTTCTCATTTCACAAGTTTTAAATATAGATGTTATTGCTAATCAAATGCTTCAATATTCCTTAGTGAATTGTTTCTTCTTCCTTCTTCCATTTTCCAGGATAAACCCATATTTTCATGTATCTTAAATTTCCAAAATGGGACTAAGAAGAGGCAAGACGTGTTTTGTTTTGTTTTGGCAATTCGAAAGTCATAAAAACCTCTTGGAATCTAGAAAGATGATTTAATCCATGGATTTAATATAATGAATAATTACTTTAGAAAGGTAGTGTCTATGTCTAATTAAACTTAGAAAATGCATTGTTTTTTGGCAATAGAATGGGTCTCTTTCTCTCTGTCCCCCTCTTTGTTTTATCGGCAAATTGGCTAATGTTTAGGTAATGTCATGAAAAGTATATAGGTACCAAAGGGGAGTCTTGCTATAGGACATATGTTAATATTACAGAATAGTACACTGAAAAATGTCCAGATTGCCAAAGGGTATTGTTGGAATACAAATTCTGATTCAACAGTTTTGGAGTGGGCCTGGAGTGTTTGCATTGATAAGTTCCCAGATGATGTGGATGTTGCTGGTTGCTCCTTTTAGGGAGAAAGTCATAGAGGATGGGAAGTACAATTAGATATCCCAAAGACAAGGGTTCCCAATCATCTTTAAAATATGTGTCATAAGCTCCTTTGACAAGTTAATGACCCTATATACCTTTCTCAAAATAATGTAATAAAATTCATAAAATTACAGAGTAAGCAACTATAAATACCAATATCAAACTATTATAACAGTTTGCTACATAATAATATATGTGATTCATTACTAACACATCAAATATCAGGGCCTAACATTGGGTTTAATAGCTGCTATAATTTCAAAGTAATGTTGTTTTGAGATGTCTGGAATCCCTAGTAGGATACAACAATACCTGTGATTTCTATTTGTGACAGTCATAAGTACTACTGCTACCGCTGTGGTTTGTTGCCCATACTGATCATTGAAGGAAATGACATATTTTGGTTAGTGGTTAATGGAAATAAAGATATTAATTTCTTCTAAACTAGTGCTCCAAATTCCTTTGCCCCAGTGAAATTTCATGATTTGCAACCAACATAAACATCTGATTGTCTTTATATAATAGCTTACGAATTACAAAATACAGGAGGCAAAGCTTAACCTATCTCATCAGCGGCCCTTCACGCTTGCTATTCTATCTTTTCATAATTTATTTTTGTAAATATTTATTGAACATATGACCGTATGATTTTTTAAAGGTTTAATTAAGTATTTGAGAAAGAGGGAGAAAGAGAGAGAGCAAGCACAAGCGGCAGAAGGGGAGGGAGAGAGAATCCAAGCAGGCTCCGTGCTGAGCTCACAGCCCTATGTGGGGTTCAATCTCCCCACCCAGGGTAGATCTCCCGACCCCAAGATCATGATCCTGAGATCACGACCTGAGCCAAAATCAAGAGTTGGAGGCTTAACTAACTGCCTCCCTGGTGCCCTTGAGTATATAATTTTCTAAATGTAATTCCACCCTTGAGAAATCACAATATAAAGGAATCAGAGCATACAAGACATTTAAAAAAGTTTAGAAGTAATTTGTGTTTAAAAGACTTATGTATATAAAACTAGCCATATGTTTATATAAGTTTTAATTACTGGAATGTATGTTGTTAATGAGATTAATACTGATAATATTGTAAAACTAAGTATGTAAAGTACAAAGATTAGAATTGGTATTTCCCTGCCTCTGCCTTGGGGAGTGATTTGCAGTCTCTAGGTCACCTTCACACATGGTCTCATGTGATTATCTAAACTAGGGAGAGCAGGGTCTTTGATCCTATTTTATAAGTGAGGGGATTTTGATTTCGCATATTTGATAACTCTCAGATGTAGTTGTGATGTCAAGACTCAAGTCCAATAAGTTTTTGTACATCTACTTACTGAGCGCCTATTCTTTGCTAATCACACTAGAAAAAGACAAATTTGTTTTTTTTTTTAATTTTTTTATTTATTTATGATAGTCACAGAGAGAGAGAGAGAGAGGCAGAGACACAGGCAGAGGGAGAAGCAGGCTCCATGCACCAGGGAGCCCGACGTGGGATTCGATCCCAGGTCTCCAGGATCGCGCCCTGGGCCAAAGGCAGGCGCCAAACCGCTGCGCCACCCAGGAATCCCGAAAAAGACAAATTTGTAAAAGGGTTCCTGCCCTCAGTGGACAGAAGACAGAGATCACTATTGCAGACACTGATGTATTTATACAATGCCGGGGCCCTAATGCAGCCAGATGGAGGAGATGGAGGGCTCTTTAAATAATCTAGAGGATGGAGGGGACTTGTGCTTTTGGAACTAACTTTATAGGTAATTTCAGAAAGTCTTACTATCCAGGCTTGGCGGGAGTCTGTACCTTTTATCAAACTCCATGTGTGTTAATCTCCTTCATCCTGGAATATGCGACCCTTCAGCACCAGCTGAGTAAAGTGTCCTAGAATAAGAATCAGCTAGAGCATTTGGAATTCCAAATCACTTTTTGTTTTATGCAAGGATGGAGTGATTTGAGAAATTAGCTTGCTATTTATTTGGGCTTTCTTTAATGTCATTCTATAAAATTTTATAATCTTCTCCATAGAGTTCTTGCATATCTTTTATTAAATTTATCCTTGCCCTCCTCTTCCTTTGCTAGTATTAAGTGTAATATATACTGAAGTCTTCTTTCTATTTAATCAGTAGGGAAGTTTTTCATTTCAAGATAGTATTTCTGTTTTCCTTGTGTTTTGTTTTTCATCACGAAAGGGTTTCCACTCAGCAATTTAAAACATTTTTTAAAATATGTTTTATTTATTTATTCATGAGAGTCACAGAGAGAGAGGCAGAGACACAGGTAGAGGGAGAAGCAGGCTCCTCGCAGGGAGCCTGATGTGGGTCTTGATCCCAGGACCCTGGGATCATGCCCTGAGCCAAAGACAGACGCTCAGCCACTGAGCTACCCAGGCGTCCCTTAGCAATTTCTGGTGTGAAAAAATATAGAGTAATGTTTAAAATTCTGAGGGGAAGAAAGTGTGAGCCTAAAATATTTTATCCAACCCAAACAAAATAAAGATGGAAAATTTTATCTCGATCCAAGCCAAGATGTTTGTCAAATGTAATATATTCACTAAGTAGATGCGTTAAAATGTAATCTCAGACTATCAATGGACCCTTGAGACTCGATATGACAAATAAATAGGAACAAAAAACAAAAAAGAAAGAAAAAAGGGAAGAAAGAAAGGGAGAAAGAAAGATTAATCACAATAACAAAAGAATTCTATTCATTGTAACATTAACCAACTAAGAATCATTTAAAAAAATATTCACTCAACAAAACATGGTGGGAGCATCACTAAAGTTGTTTAAATATAGACATAAATTAAACAACTATGAAAATTATGGCTTCAGAAGAGAATTTAAATGAAGTTAACTTTGGCAGTGACTGCAGTTTATATAGCTCTATAGTTGTTGATTTTTATATAATGCACTCACATGTAAAATAGCCCAGTTATTTCTAAACAAATTGATAAATCATCCCCAAAACAATCCTAATCTATTTAACTTAATCCTTTGTTCGTTTAGTTCCAGCAAAACTGTTATCCTGTGTTGAGTTTTATTTACAACGTGTTTTTTTGAGTTTTATTTACAACTTTAAAAGACAAAGTGGAAATCTATTTTAGACTTCTCCATTATGCTAGTTTAAAAAAAAATGCAATAGGTGCATCCTGCTTAAAACAGTCTAATAAATCAAAGTGAGGAGAATCTGTCCAAGCTTAAAAAGCAAAAACTAGAAGTTCGTATAATTACAAAGGATGAATGTTACAATTAGCATTTTATAATCAGCATAGAGAATTCTCTCCCTTTTCCGTCAGTTGAAATGTTTATCATCAGTATATTTCCTTGATTTGTTAGGCTTTTCGGTACTCTGAATGTGCACTAACATGAGAAGAAAATGAAATGATATTTCTTTAAAATGACTAATATCATTTTATAATTTAAAGTTTGGACATCATTTAAAGTTCCAATTTCTTTCACTTGACTTTGGTTCATTCGTCTGCAAAAATAGACAATTTATCTCAGTTCAATGAGTGCTAATTCTAAAGTGGACAATTCAGTAAATGAAAAGATAAGGAAGCCCCACTCTGAGTCTAAAAATTCAGCAATGATAATATGTTTTTTATTCTATTTTCTAAGAAATTAGCATATCTTCAAATTGCCTTTGAAAAATTTATATAGCTTTAAGCATTTTTTTTATTTACTCTTTAAAAAGATATTAAATTGAAAGTATCCTTGATGTCACAGGCAGATTTTACTTTTTCTTCTTTTTTTAATAATAGCTTTCTGGAAATATATTACAAATGCCATAAAGTTAAGTTTTTAAAAATGTTTAATTCAGTGGGTTTTTGTTTTGTTTTAATATATTCACAGACGTGGGTAATCATCAACACTCTGATTTCAGAACATTCTGGACACCCCAAAGGAAATCTCATATTCGCCAACAGTCACTGTCCACCTCACTACTCCCTCCCAGTCCCTCAGAACCACTAGTCTATAATCTATCTCTAAAGATTTGCCTTGGGCACCTGACTGGCTCAGTCAGTAGAGTTTGTGACCCTTGATCAAGGGTGGTGAGTTCAAGCCCAAAACCAAAACCAAAAACTTAAAAAAAAAAAATACAATTTGGCTTCTCTGGATGTGTCACATAAAAGGAATCATATAACATGGGGTCTTTTTGCCTGGCTTCTTTCATATAGCCTAGTGTTTTCAAGGTTCATACATGTTATCCCATGTAGTGGTGCTTACTCTTTTTATTGCCAAATAATACCCAGTGTGTGGATATACCACATTTTGTTTATCCATTTATCAGTAAAGGGACATTTGGGTTTTCCCACTTTTGGTCTATTATCAATAATACTGCTAACAGTTGTATAAATGTTTTTGCATGGACACGTGTTAAATTCTTGGGTATATACTTTGGAGTGAGATTGCTGGTTCATATGATAACTTTATGCTTAACGTATTGAGAAACTACCAAATTAGTTCCCAAGGCAACTTTACCACTTTACACTTCCATCAACAATGGATGAGCATTCTAATTTCTCCTGGTCCTATTAACATTTATTATTACCTGTCTTTTTATTTTAGCCATTGTAGAGGGTATTAAGTGATTTCTCATTGTGGTTTTAATTTGCATTTCTCTAGTGACTAAAGACATCGAGCATAATTTTTGTGTGTTCATTAGAATTTGTAGATCCTTTCTGGAGAAAAGTCTATTCAAATCCTTAGGTTGTTTAAGACAACTGGGTTATTTGTTTTTTATTATTGAGTTGTGGAAGTTCTTTATATATTCTGAATATGTATTTAATGTGATATATGATTTGTAAATATATTTTCCTATTTTATGGCTGTTTTTTCTCTTTCATGACGATATGCACTCATACACAAATGTTTTTAATTTTGAAAAAGTATAATTTACATTTGTGTGGCGTATCTAAAAAAACTTGGCTAAGTCAGGGTCATCATTTTAGCTCTTATATTTAGACTGATGGCCCATTTTGTGTTAATTTGTGAGAATAGTATGAGAAAGGGGTCCAGATTCATTCTTTTTCACATGATATCCAGTTGCACCAATAGCATTTGTTGAAAAAACTATTCTAGGCCATTTGTGGGCTTTCGCACGTTCATACTCCTTTTAGAATGGTCTATTCAAATTTTAGTTCAGACTTGAGTTTAAATTGCTTTCAATCCACAAATCAGGATGGTTAACATATTTTGAGTCTTATTTTTAAAATTTCAATCTAGGTGGATAGCTGGCTTAGTCGGTTAAGTGTCCTAGTCTTGGTTTCATCTCAGATCATGATCTCATCATGGGTCATAGACTGAGCCCCACATCGTCAGGCCCCATGCTCAGTGGGGAGTCTGCTTGAAGATTCTCTCCCTTGCTCTCTCTCTAATAAATAAATTAATCTTAAAAAAACCCTCAGTCTAACTTCTGATCATAAAGACTTCCTCTTTTTTGGTTTTGTAAAAGTTATAGAGAATCCTTGGCCAACTTTCATTTTTTAAATTTAAATTCAATTAGTCAGCTTATAGTACATCATTAGTTTCAGATGTGGTGTTCAATAACTTATCAGTTGCATATAACATCAGTACTCATCACATCACGTGCCCTCCTTCATGCCCATCACCAGTTACCCCATCCCCGGCTACCTTCCATTTGATTTCTTCTTAACAACACTATATTTTTGTTGCTGTGGTAAAAGGAAATTCTTAATTTGTTTCTCTATTATTTGTAGAAAAATACTATTTTTCTCTCTATTTTTCTCAGTCACCATGATTCATAATACTTTGTAAATAGATTCTCTTGAATTTTCTATGTAGGGAGTCATTTTTTCTACAAATAAAACACTTGTTTTTCCTTTTCCAATTTGCCTATTAAATTTTATTTTTATTTTACTTATACTTTATTGGTTGGAACAAACCAGATTGTTTGTGCTATAAACTTTACCACAATCTGGATCTGCCTGTGATTTTGTGTAGTTTGTTCTTCTGTACCCTGAATTTCCTGTCCAAGATTAGTAGTCAGATTTAGAGGTTTAATCAGATTTTAACAACTTCTTCTTCTTCTTCTTCTTCTTCTTCTTCTTCTTCTTCTTCTTCTTCTTCTTCTTCTTCTTCTTTTTCTTCTTCTTCTTCTTCTCCTTCTTCTTCTTCTTCTTCTTCTTCTTTCTTCTTCTTCTTTCTTCATATTAAGTGGTTCATAATGTTTGTTTCTTTTTTTGAGATGTGAGCCATACCTGATGATCATTGTCTGGAACTATTTGGTAGATTTCAAAAAATGGTCACAAATTCTTATTCTGTTTGCTTTCTTGGCAATGGACTTTTCCACTCCTCCCATTAAAAGATGGCATTCAGGGATCCCTGGGTGACTCAGCGGTTTAGCACCTGCCTTCTGCCCGGGGTGTGATCCCGGAGTCTCGGGATTGAGTTCCACATCAGGATCCTTGTATGGAGCCTGCTTCTCCCTCTGCCTGTGTCTCTGCCTCTCTCTCTCTCTTTGTTTTTCCTTTTCCAATTTGCCAATTAAATTTTATTTTTAAAATCCTCTCATAAATAGATAAATAAAATCTTTAAAAAAGATGGCATTCACCCCCCATCCCTCCTCATAACCCTAGTGCTGTGACTTGCTTCGACTGACATAATTCAGTGGACATGAATTTGGGGGTTTGAAGCCTAGGATTCAGGAGAAACCTTCTTGCCCTCCTGTGCCCTGTGACCAACTAGCTGAAGAAGTTTAAGGTAGCCTCTTTAAGTATGAGAGGTGATGAGTAGAGAGAGACTGAGATGATAGCTCAACCACTATTAACTGATGGACATGTGAGTGAGGTTCCCTATACCAGCATATCTGACTGATTTCATATGTGTAATCCAGGAGAAAACAGCAGATCTGCCTAGCTGAGTGCTTATATTAAAAGAATTGTGAAACAACACATGACTGTTCTTCTATACTATGTTGTGGAAAGATTTATTACATCATAATAAGTAACTGATATAATCTTTTAATTAATTCTGAGTTGCTAAATATGATATCCTAATTCTTTTTTTTTTAAAGATTTTATTTATTCTTTTGAGACAGGTAGAGGGAGGGGGAGAGAGAGAGGGAGAGAGAGAGAGCAAGCTGGAGCTGGGGAGAAGGGCAGACAGAGAAGCAGACTCCACTGAACAGGGAGCCCGAGGCAGAGCTTAATCCCAGGACCTTGGGATCATGACCTGATCCAAAAGCAGATGCTTAACCAACTGAGCCCTCCAAGTTCCCCAGTGATATCTTAATTATATCAATACTTAATATATTTTTATTATTCTATTATTATATTTACTTATTATTCTTCTATAAGAAAATTCCTCATATCAACCATTTGGTTACCATAGGTACAATTCATATAGGAAAGGAAAAATATATATAGAAAAATAAATTAACTCCTTTCCTTTGTCAAGTCTGGCATTAATTAGTTAGTTTCTTAATATGCTTTAAAGATACCCAATGCATATTTCCCCTACCATAATGAACTCCTGGATTTAAACATATTGAATACATTTGTCTTTCAAGAAATATCCTCTTTATCAAAGTTGTAGATGAGATCTTGTAGCTCTTGATTTCCACTTTCCCAATCAATATTTTAGTAACAGAAGTTGATTTCAAAGATCCTCGAATGTCAAAGTTGTTTCTCTGGTAATGATGAGTTGAAACACAGCTGCTCTTTGCCTTAAAGTTGGCAGCTTTAAAATAACTGATTTGTTGGCCTAGATATGCCTGAATATTAATTTCAGAAAGGCTTATCCACTTTCTACCTGTGTGATCTAGAGC